>NW_009259578.1:463119-475712 GCF_000687185.1 Egretta garzetta | reverse complement strand
GCCATGTAGGAGGAAAGATGCAAGGCCAAATTCACGTTAGGGAGGAATATATTCTATGATTCTATAAGTGAGGAAGTAGAATCAGTCCCAGCCCATCTTTTGTTGTAAAGCATCCCTTCTTTTTCCTCCTAAGCATGAAAAAAGGGTCCCCTTCCTTGCGTCCCTGCCACTTTCCCCAGCAGGCCACCTCTCTGCACCGCTCACGGCAACGAGGGCCTCATTTTTCATTCAGAGAATGCAGTGTTATCTTTTCAGGGGAGAGGAGACAGAGCTCAGAAATTGTTCCCTGCAGCTTCACCACTGACTGTAAGTATCAGTTTTAGCTGTCTAAGCACACCAACCCTTCTCCAGGCTGTTCCTTCTGCCTGACACGAAACAAAGCCTAATGAGGAAAATCGAAGCAGTCTTTGGGTGGTTTACATTAGCTTTAATAGTTTGGCAATACCTTAATGCGATTCCTAACCTTTCCGTCAGTCATTTCCCAGGAGACAAGATTAGGGTCCTGAACAGCTGCTAATGTGCTGTAGCGTCTATGTTAACGGGATTTGCCTTGACGCTTGGGATTTAGTTAAAATTGAAGTTGGTTTGTTGGGTTTTTTCTTCCCCGGAGCCTGTGCATCAGGTAGCCTGGTTGTGCAGGAGCAGTTGAGGGGGGGGCTGAGATCTTGCCCAGAGCCCCCAGGACTGATGGACCCAGCACATCCGTCCCCAGCTCCAGCAGCAGATCCAGCAAACTCACTGCGCCAGCGATGCTGTTTTATTTTGCAGAATTTCCTGGCACATGAAAAATAAAGCAGTTTGGAAATACTTTCAGGCTGACTTCTAAGACATAGGCTTGCCGCTTTTTTCCTCTCAGGCGCTGCGCCCGAAATAATGTAATGCAAAAGCAAAACAAAGGCCCTGGTCCGTATCTCTGTTACTCCAGGTTTTCGTTGCTCTGACAGCACGGACTTCACTGTAATTACATGGGCTTGTATAAGATCGGAGCGCAGCATGTTTCTTTCAAAGCCTTCGTGAGCAACAGCGCTATAGGATTTCTGTCCATCTTCCTGCCATTATTTTGTTGCTTAAACAAGGCAATTTGGCTTCTGCTACTGTGGTGCTGAAACAAATCTCATTCTTTTGTAATGGAGATGTACTTGCTAATCTCTCCCATCACATCCTCGGCACTGGCTGCCTCTCCCAGTTATAATTCACTGTAGGCTTGGAGCAGACAAAGAAACATGCTGTGTCATTAAAACTTGTTTCTGGGAACTCGATGTCTAGTCCAAGAACTCAGCCTATTGTCTGTGGGCCATACTTTATTAAGGAATGAAAATCTGTACTCTCTTCCCCGCTCATCAGTGCTAACAATAAAAAGCTTTTTCACCATGGGGAAAGCAAAAAACCCACTGTTTCTGATGTTGGTTATTCTTTACTGCAGCTGGGTTAATGGTGGAAGCTGCAATAGCCTTGCTAGGGCTTCTACCCAGTATGCAGTAGTTATTTGTGGTTAACTAAAAACAGAAGTACAGAACGAAAAAGTGATGGCAGTCAGATCCAGAGCCAAACTTCCTAGCTGGAGCATATCCATTCAACCAACCCAAATGGCAGCTCACATCACCTTTGCATCTGGAGATGTTTCAGATTTGATGCTCACTACTAAAGCAGGAGGTTTCCCAAGTTGCCCTTCTCGTTAACACATGCTTCCTTCTGCCCTAGTGGCTTCTTGTTTCCCACCTGCAGTCTTGCATCAGTTATGAGCACTCATGCTATAAAACTTACCTCACCGACACTTTTTTCCCTCCCCTCCATCGCTGCTCCTCTGATACATGTGGAAATACTATTTTTTTTTGTCTGAAATAAGGAATATGTTGTTTCCAAGTTGGTGGAGACTACCCTGTACGAGATGAACAATCACAATAAAATCATTCTGCTCGAGCAGATTGCTGTGTCCTCCCTACATGTGGCAAAAGCATACTCAGAAAAGGTACCCAGTTTGCACTGAAACACTTCTTTCAGTTTGGTTCTTATAATACTTTCTTTGTTGATATTTTGTGGAGGGAAATGGGTTCCATAGCCTACAATGACCTCGGTTCTCTTCTTGGCCATATCTCTAGCTCCATGATTTCAAATAAATGTTGGAAGTGAAAAAAAAAATCAAAAAAAAAAAATCAAGAGCTCCCATCAGTTGCCATATTTAAGATGAAAGGGTAAATTAATAGGCTGTAAATTAATTTATTCTTTAGGAATTTTCCTTCTGTTTATGTGCAATAATGTGCGTGAACTCTGCTACTAAGAGATTGTATTGTGAGTAACCATATCTACTTTTATTCCTATTTACAAGATAGTTTGTAGACCTAGGGATTTTCATTGATGTAAAGCACAATTTAATGAATTATTTAATGTGTTTAACCATTGTGATGTCAAAAGCAATTGTTTTCATATATTTATTTGTTGGTGGTTTTCTGTAAAATGATGCTCATTAAGAAATCTGTTAAAAATGAAGAAGTTTTGTTGAATATTGTTGGGTCCATGAATTACTTATGAGCAACAAATAAACATTGTTTGCATTTTTGAAACAGTAAAGGTTCCATCTTATCTACATAGCCATAAAAACGACTAAAAATGCTTCTGTCGGGCTGGTTTCAAGCATTAGTAAAGATCCACCATGATCATAATTATGGGGTTTTTTAACAAAATGTACATGGAAGAAAAGCATGTTGATATAACTTACTATTTAATTATGTTGGAGCCCAATACCAAATCTTTTGATTCCAATTGACTTTGGTAGGCTTTATCTCAGACTGAATGGAGGCAGAAGACTGGAGACTTGAATAGTCACCGGCACTAATTCAAGTGACCCCACTGTCAGCATTTCCATGCGTGGATCGAATTAAGACCTAAGTATGCAAACAGTGGTAGTGAACACATTGGACTTCATTTCTACTCCAGCGGCACTGAGGAGCTGTCCAAACTGTCAGGGTAATCTCCTGAGCTGCTGTGGGGAAGGATGAGAAGTTGCAGTCTGCTGCCGCGCCATTAGCCTCATATGCATGTCCTTATACCTTCTGAGGGTGCGTGGACCTCAGCAGGAGCTGACTGCTTCTGCAGCCATACTATTCCACCTAAGTGCATGAATACAGTGGCCTAGGACAGGGATGGGAGCATGGAGGAGCATGGGCAGGCTTGAGTAAGGAGGAAACACTGACCCCTCTTTTACAGAGCAACTGAGGCCCTCTGTTAGGTCTGCTCCTTCCAAGAGTAGTCCAGGCGCCTCTTCTATCTTATCAGACCAAAACTTCTGCACATGTCTCAATTTTCCCAACAATGAGCCTTGCAGATGTGCCACATCCCTGGAGGTGAGTCTGGTTAAAAGAGAAAGCCATGCTGTGGCAAATTAGGATGGAGTGACCGTGACCCACCCCTTTTTGATCAAAGTCAACTGCCCTCTTCTAAGTGCTGTGGAAAGCTGTATTAATTAATTAGTTAGTTAATTAATTAATATAGTCTGCATGAGAAATTACTCTTGAGACACAACAAAGCATTCGATGCAGGCAACAGAAGAAAGGAAGCAGTCAAAGGTTCTGGTTACTTTTGTTTTCTTAATTGTTCTTCACAGCACCTTAGACTCAAACAGCTACTCTTTAAAAAGCACTGTTGTAAGCAGGGGCTGTTTGAGCCTCTAATAACCAGTACCCCTCGAGAAATTATTTTCTTATCAGTCTCCCATTTTTTTATTTCTCTAGCTCCATTCACTTCAACACTGAATTCGTCTGTACTGTTGGTTTGCTCCTGAAGGCTTGATATATGTGTACATATATGTGTCTGGCCTCTTAATATATCAGAGAGCCTTATGACCAGGTGAATAATCACGAAGAACTAGGTACACCTGTACATAAGCCTTACAAGAGGACTGTGTTAGATAACCTTTTGTAGCCCCTTTCAGTCCTATTAATGAAGTCCCCACTGCAAGTTTATGTTTTCATGGCACCCGCACCTATGTTAGGATATAGAATCACTTTGGTTGGAAAAGACCTTTAAGATCATCGAGTCCAACCTTTAACCTAACCCACCACTAAACCATGTCCCTAAGCACCTCATCTATCCTTCTTTTAAATACCTCCAGGGATGAGGACTCTACCACCTCCCTGGGCATCCCATTCCAGAGCCTGACAACCCTTTCGGTGAAGAAGTCTTTCCTAATGTCTAGCCTAAACCTGCCCTGGTGCAGCTTCAAACCATTCCCCCTCGTCCTATCATTTGTTACCAGGGAGAAGAGGCCAACCCCCACCTCCCTACAGCCTCCTTTCAGGTAGCTGTAGAGGGTGATAAGGTCTCCCCTCAGCCTCCTCTTCTCCAGGCTGAACAACCCCAGTTCCCTCAGCCGTTCCTCGTATGACTTGTGCTCCAGACCCCTCACCAGCTTGGTTGCTCTCCTCTGGACATGCTCCAGCAATGCAACATCTTTCGCCAGGATGCCATTGGCCTTCTTGGCCACCTGGGCACACTGCTGGCTCGTATTCAGCCAGCTGTCAACCAACACCCCAAGGTCCTTTTCCACCAGGCAGCTTTCCAGCCACTCTTCCCCAAGCCTCTAGCGCTGCATGGGGTTGTTGTGACCAAAGTGCAGGACCCGGCACTTGGCCTTGTTGAACCTCATACAGTTGGCCTTGGCCCATCTATCCAGCCTGTCCAGGTCTCTCTGCAGAGCCCTCCTCCCCTCAAGCAGATCAACACTGCCACCCAGTTTGGTGTCATCTGCAAATCTACTGAGGGCACACTCAATCCCCTATGCTGATGCTGACAGTGAAGGCCAGGTGGCATGGGGAGTTCATGCTACTGGGAAGCAATTCAGGCTGCTGAACAGAATCGTCCAGTGCTGTTTGTGGTGCCCTGAAGTTGCCCACCTGACCTTCAGCTGCTGCTCCAGAAGGATGCTCCAGAAGGATGCAGGTCTCAGGACGGATGCTTTGCCATGCATGTAAACCCCATGCAGATGTCTCAGATGCCTGCAGATCTCCAAACAGCAGTCTCTCTCCTCGAGGCTTAACAGTGAGGGACCCAAATAGCTCCCACAGTGTTTGTACCATCTGGGGGCATCGCTTGAGACAATCTGCAAGCTGAGAGTCTGTCGTCATCACTGGTGGTGAGCGCAAAACTAAATGCACTGGAGGGCAGCATGAGTGATGGAGGGGCAAAATGAATGTTGTTATGTTCCTGGGTCCTGCACTCTGGTGAAAGGAGTTATGAAGCAGGGGCAGCAAGACGGTAAATAAAATAAATGCTGATAAATATTACTATATAGCAAAAGGATAAATGAATTTTGCCACCAGAAGACAGATTTTCTTTTTTCTGCACACATGGTTACATTTCAAGAAATACATCAGAAAACTCTGCTGTAATGTGCAGTTTATGGCAGAGTTAAGAGCAAGAGTGAGACGCAGCATTGCTGGACTGTATCACGTATGGCTGGAGAAAGGCTTTGATTTTTAAGGTTTCATTCACAGTTATGTCTATTTTACCTACAGAGGCTATACAAGGTGCGACACCTTTCAGCATTTCCTAAGAAATTTGTGAGTATGCCCCTAAAATTCTGAATGCGAGCAAGTGAGGTTAGACAAAATGGAGGGAAGTCCTTGGCTTGCAAACTTGCTTACTTACTGTCCTGTAAAAGCAGAGAGTGCTGAAAACATGCAACGGTGAGAATAAATAAGGCCTGCCCTACTCAGGCAAGGGGGCTACTGCAGGAGTTTGTCCACTGAGTAAGCAGCTCACCACTTCGCTGTGAAACGTGGTGAGACTCCTTCCATGTAAGTAGAGGTCAGCTGGCAGCCAACATCCTTGTGCAACCGCTGGGGACCTCCTTATGGGAGACGGAGGCAATGCACTTTCAGGGCAGGAGCATCTGGCCTGCTTTAGGCATTTGCAATGGCATAAGAAGAGTGTCATCCCAGAACTGGCTCTTTCCCCTCTCTGTTCATAAACAGGGGGAGACAATCCCTGAATGTAGCTTAGAGAAGGTAGGGCCTCAGCTGGGCTTGAGATGGAAGTAAGGCTTCTCAGTGCATGGCTCTAGAGGCATGTGAAAGATGTGCCAAAGACCAGAGGGAGAGAATTAAGGACTAACAGAGCTGATCTGGGGACCCTCTGTACAAAGGCAATGATCGAAACCACTGTAATGAGTGAGATAGCAAAGACACAGGAGGGAAGTGGGGAGGCGTGCGAGCATCAGAGAGCCAAAGAGACGCCCACTGGAAAAGGCAGGCCTGGGTATGAAGATCCCCTGAAAAATCTACTTAGCTATGCAAATTTCAAGGAAATAACTGGCAGTCGCTTTTGGTGGATTTTTGTCTCACTCAGAAACCTTTATACTGAGTATTGAATATAGCCTCAGGCCCGGCATCTCGAGGCAGGGTCTGCAGGGTCATACAAAACGACCCGTGCTTGGCCAAAACCAGGCACGGCCACTCCGCAGTCCCTCTGGGATTTCACTTTCATGGCACAGCATCGAAGTGGCGAACAAGCAGCCCTCTATTGCCACGCAGACACGCAGAAACCAGGCGATGTCTCGCTTTGTTTATGGCAAGGTTAGCGTCAGGTTTGCCGCTTCAGTGGAGAGACTGGAAATCTGGGACTGGTGATGCTTATGACAAGTAGCGATGACAACGTCACAGCTATGGAAGCGAAAACCTTTCTGACTAACAGGATACAGGAATACGCCTTCTACTGAATGACTGGATGTTAAATAGGAAAAGCAAATCAACCCCAGGTGAAATCCATCAGCAACAGACCAAAATAAAAATTTATCATTACTATAATTAACACTGCAGTCTGATCGACGTGCAGATGCATGACGTTCCACTCAGGACAGGGTTTCAGCAAAGTGGTCATGTGAAAATAAGCATTGCCATATGCTTTGGATTCCTAATCAGAAAGAGTCCAGCCACGCCTTTGTTTTGGGGGATATTTTTATGTAAGGACCAGATACAGAGAAATGCTCCTCCATCCAGCCCAAACTGCTGAGAGCAGGAGCTTTTCCTCATCTACAGGATTGCCAAAAGCTCAGCAATGGCTTTCTTGCTTGAGTGTGTCCATCCATGAGATGGAGCCTCATGAGCTTTCTGTTGTGTCTCTGCTCAAATGCTTGTTGGTGGTAGCATATGGTTATGCGGAACATTTCTATTACTCATTTCAGAGATGAAGGTAGAATAAGGAATACTAAATCCCTTCGCCAGTCTCCCACCATCCTTGGGCATGCTGGAGGATTTGTGTCAATGCCCTCTCGGGGACTAACGCTTTTTCCAGCGAATCCTTTCCTCTGCATCAAGCTGCTTTT
This sequence comes from Egretta garzetta, assembly GCF_000687185.1. NCBI lineage: Eukaryota > Metazoa > Chordata > Aves > Pelecaniformes > Ardeidae > Egretta > Egretta garzetta. The sequence continues at coordinate 468,394 of NW_009259578.1, read as the reverse complement.
ATGAGCCATGGAGCAAGTCCCTATCTCAAGTTAGTTCCTTTGGACCTTCCCTGGTCTCACAGCTTCCTTTGCTTTCTCTCCCTTGCTTTGTGAGTCCCTGTGACTTCTGATACGCTCACAGGAGCACCGTGTTCCTGTGGCTGTCCGTGAACTGGCAGCTTTTCTCAGCTTCTGGCTCCCAGCTCCATCCTGGAGGGGGGGGTGGGGGTGGGGGACATAGGGATACCCTTGCCCCCTCCAAGCATGCTGCTCTCCACGCAAAGGAAAAAAAAGACCAAATGGGAGCAGTGGCCACCCCAGTTGTAGTGAGTCAAGTGGTGACCAAGACTTCGGGATGTCGCCTCAGCACTGACCATCTAAATTGTACAGCCATAGGGTGTACTCAGCTGTATGTTTGTGAGAATTAAATGGCAAATGAATGAGTTGCAGTTTAAGAGAGGTTTACATAAACAATCATAGGATGTTTCGTCTTCCATTTGGATCAACTGGGCAGCTAGCTCAGCAGATCATGGGCTGAATTTAAACTTCTCCTGGGCCTGAGCCAGGCTCGTCTTTGCCAGATTTTGTTTTAAAGAAGCATCTTCATTTATAAACTCCAAGCAGAATTTATCAGTCAACATTGCTTATGCCACATTTAAACCTATTTAAATAAATCACAAAATGGAATAAGTATCCAAAGGAATGAATATGTAGGAAATATGTATTTCTGGTACTCCTGAGCAAAATATGCACTCTTACTGAGTCATACTGGTGCCAGGCTTGGGACATGTAGGCACTAGTAGAGGGGGATTAATCTCCTGAAACACCTACCTAAACCAGGACATACTAATCTGCCTTTTTATTTCTGTGTATTGCAAATGGAGGTAAACTAAAGAAATCTAAAGCAGGTGAATTATATCTGTAGACTCTAATTTATCTGCTTTGATGCCACGCCCACTAGACGCACCCAAGCTTACAGTGTCCTCTTTAATGTAACTGAGAAATCTCCCTGGCTCATCTCCGTCTGCCAACAACATCCTCTGAACAAAACTATAAAGATTTACATTAAAAACGTGTTTTGGAGGAGTTGAACTAGGGCCAACTAGACCTGCATCCTCTCTCTGACAGTGGCCCAAGTGGCGTCTTGTAAGAGCAGGAAAGCATATCTATATCTATATCTATATATATTTATATGATCAATTGTCTCCTAGCTGCCAATCATTTTCAGGTCAAGGACTTCTTGACCAAATTTGGCATCTCTGAATTTAACAGGGCTTTTTGTGGGCTTTTTTTTCTTCTTCAAATTTACCCAGTTGCTCCTTGAACTTAAATATTAACCTCTTAGTTACCTTAATCTTTTAGCTTAACTGTGATGGAAGTTTCATGAACGCAACAGGAAACTACCTCTTTTTGATCGTTTCGAGTTGGATACCTTCTCGTTCCATTTAAGCTTGCCTAGTTCTTACATTGGAAGAGATACTGACCAACGAGTCCCTGTTCGTCTTCATGCAAATCCTGATTTCCTGGTTCTCTATCCTTTGTATCTCTCTCCTCTGTGTCTGTACCAGGTGGAAGAGCATAATGCTCTTCAGTAAGCATCCATGTCTTTCATTACCCTGGCTGACCTTGCCTGCGGCATTTTCATTCTGCTACATCTTTCTTTGGAGGTAGGAGGACCAGGGCTGCCCACAGTACTCAATACACAAGTGCACCAAGGATTTGTATGCTGAATATGAGTGATGCTTTCCACGTTGTTTACTGTTCCTTTTGTAATATTTCCTAGAATTCAGTTTTGGATTTTTTCTGACCAGCTCTGAGCACAAACCTGACATTTCCATAAAATTATCTATTCTAACAGCAAGATCTCATTTCCAAGTAGCAATAGTCAACTCAGAACTCAGCACAATGTATGGGAAGCTAAGATTGGTGTGTCCTCCCCGCATGTCTTTAAATTTATCCAAACTGAATTTCAGCTGTCATTTTATTGCTGTCACTCTGTGACATGAGGGTCTTCTGCAATTCACACTCAGCCCTTGTCTTTAGTACCCTGAATCATTTAGGAGCTATTCTCCAGCTCTGAGTAGCATCCCCAGAACTCATTCTGCAACCTGCCTGGGCAGCAGGGGAGCAGAACTTGAGGCAAGCTAACATAACATCCCGGGAGCAGATATAAAGGCTTCATTTGCCTTCCCAACCATTTTGATGAAAGTGCTGAGATGTATGCTGCCATTCTGCTGCTCTCACCATGGAGCTGAAAAATCAGTTTTTATTAGTGTTGAAATTGCTTTTCACACAGGTTGCCATTAACAGAAAGGTATTGCTTTTTGGTTCATTCTTTTAGCAGAAAGTCATACTGAAAGGCTGTTTAATCCACTTTCTCGTCTGTACTCTCAGATTCTTTAAAAACTTTTGAAATTATATTGCTGCTTCCCTCTCACATGCAAATTTTGGCAAACGGAAATTTCGCTCTTTCCAGCGCATAAGCAGCTCCCGTCTTCACTTGGTCTCTCTGCTGTAAGGCTATAAACAAAGGCATATTGAGTGAGCTGGCAGTGGAATTACAGAAAGCTGAAAAGGTCAGAACCTTAAATCATAGATCAGATAAGACAACGAATTTCAGATATCTCACAGCAAATAAGGTACGGAGAATATGATGAACACTGCGTATAACAGGGCATGAATCCGTATACGGAAAAATGTGAAGTGCTATAAACTTCCTTTTCTGATTTAATTTGCTCCAACCGCATTTAGAAATTACAGCAAAAATGCATTGATAGCCACATGCAGTAGGAAGCAAAGCTGAGCAACATGCAGAGATTATCAAGAAGAGGTGGGGGTGCTTTTAGTTCTGCAAAAATCTCATTAATTGTGTTTTGGTTTGGAAGCTCAAAAATCAAACTTGCCACCCTAGCAGCTGCCAGAAAGGTATAATTACAACGATTTAATGCTTATATTTCAATAGCATGCAAGAATTCAGGCTCGTTTACTTCTCTGGATGTTTGCAGTAGGGAGACGTGTGAGGAGGCACCCACCGCAGCAGCCTTAAAAAGTGGGATCAACTGAGATACCTTGCTACAGCCTGGTCTGTATCTGTGGCGGCTTTTTCTCCAGGAGCATGCAGATGGCCTGGGGTTAGTGCTCAAAGACACCAAGGCCATTTTGAGGTAAATAACCCCAACTCCTCACTTGGTGGAAGCAAGCCAGCCTTCGTCATGAGCAAAAGCCAGTTTCATAAACCCACCCCCCAGAAATCCCAGATTAGGAAGAGAAAAGTAAAAGTTGAAAATTAAGGTGGACATCTTTCTCCTTGTGGTCAGTTACTGGAGAGTGGCAGAAAATGAAGGCGAGCAAGGGACAGCCGGAGAAAGGAGCTGTTGCAGAGGGGATAAGGCAACTCATCGTGTGAAACCATCCCTCTTGCTTTGGCCTTCGTACTGCGAAGACAGCAGCCGCCTGGTTCCCCTCTGCTGGCAGGACAGCCCCGGGATCAAGCTGGTTTACAGCAGAGAGGAGCTGGAGAAGAATCAGGTTAATAGATTTTGGCAGTATTGTGGAGTGTATTTTCTTCAGCTTTTTTCCTGTAAGGCTCAAGGACAAGAACTTTAACGTTTCTTCTTAAAATACAAGACTTAACTTCTTATTTATGAGCTGCTTCTGAAACTGAAAATGTCTCGTAGCCTTACTTCAATATCCCAGTGTTTGGCCTAGCCTATAAATAATACAGCAGTATGAGGAGATGCATTTCCACACCAAGGCTGTAAATACATACTGAATATTGATACGCACTCTGGCTTAAAGCAGGCAGGAAAAGCTGTCTGCCCACGGGTATGGGGTGACTCTGGAGCGGGGTTGGAGGGTCAAGGGGGGGCCTTCTGCCCAGCGGGAATTTTGCATTCTAGTTGCTTCATGCATCTAGTGCATGGCTTTGGCTCCTACCAACACCCCAGGTAAGGAACCTCAAGCTGAGAGGTGCTTTAAGGTCTGCAACAACTTATCTCACTTTGCTTCTCAGTGGAGAATTAATTCAAGACTGTTAATTAGCAGTGAGCAAGACAACCTGCCCGAAACCCCAAGTACCTTCTCGCCCCTTGATGGGGAGGTCCCGGTACAGTGGGTGAGGGATGCAGCATGGAAAAAAAAAAAAAAATCACACGCATTGTGCCTGTGCACCACCCATCAAGGGAGTCCCTTGGAAGTTTTTGAAGTATACCTCAAAATATCACCCAAAACTCAGAATTAAATAAAATTTCCTGAGACAACAGGCAGCCCCCATGCAGCCTCACTGATGGGAAGAAAGGTGCGTTGCAGGGGTGTTTTTCCGTGCTCTTCCCTGGACACTAAAAAACTTCTTTAGACCACGTGCCATTCACATGCATGAAATTTCCATGGACCTTCCCCGCAAGCCACCCACATTCTGGTTTGACTTTACAGTCCATCACAGCGAAACAGGCCCAGAGGAGGGAACGAGAAGGGATCTGGACCCACTTTTGGGGAATAAGTCCCAGCAACACAAGGCAGGGAGGAAGGAAGCCAAGAGGGGCTTGCGGGACAGCACGTCGAACACGTAGGAGGCGGGCAAAATCAGACTCTTCGTGAGGAAAGTGTTCTCAGTAAGCAAAAGCAAACCACACTCAGTACTTTCAGCCACGTGGAGAAAAAAAGCCAGGTAGACAGCAGGACTTGCTGGAGGTCTGGTGACATCAATTATTGACTTCTTAATTCTGCTGGAAAAATGTTTTCAGAGAGGTCTGTAGAGCCAGCGACACGGTCTTGAAGTGAGGTAATCAAAACAGAGTAATCTCAGGGACCAGGAATGCTATTTTCTAGGCTGTAATTAGTCAGTAAGCTCTCTGCTGATTCTCTCTTCTCAGTGCCCTCCCTTTTCTGACAAAAATTGTTAAACCCCCCCAAATCTTTGTTCAAATACTTAAACCTGTGAAGACCCCCACTGTTACCAGAAACAGTGTAATTAGAGTGCATGGTCATGTAGCTTTCAACTTTGCTTCTTAGATATTAGTAAAATGGCTGGCTCTCTGATTAAAAAAAAAAAATAATAATCCAAGGGACCAAAGCTGCTCTCTGTCGATGCAGAGAGCATCCCACGGAGCAATTACTATTTAAGCTCAGTGGTAACTGTCATGCCAGGAGGCCAGAAGAAAATCTTTAGTCCCTGAGAAACTTATCAAGGACTTGGAAAAGGCAAGAGAGACACCATCTCTTTCTCTCTGCTCATCGAAGATGTGAGATAAATCCCAAGGAGCCGAGTGCATTAACCCCGTCGTTGCTGCAGCTATAC
>NW_009259578.1:460256-463008 GCF_000687185.1 Egretta garzetta | reverse complement strand
AATTCCTCCTTCAGATTTGCACTCTGTGCCCTGCCAGCTTGCGAGAGCTGTAATCTTTCCTCTGGACAAGGATTTGTCAGCTGTTTTTAATCCACATCATTAGTGGGAAGACCATTAACAAATTACACGCTGCAATGTGTCAGTAAGTTTACATGAGAAGTCATCTGTTTGTGGGAGTTGCAGGAGTCCCATGCGGCGCTTCCGAGGGCTGCAAACAAACAGAAAAACAAAATCCCAGACCCTTCCAGCAAATCCATGTTAGAGCAAGCAACAGCAAACAGCCCAAGGTCTGCATGCTAACACACCACTTTAGCTAGTCCCCATCCTTCCCTGCATTAATTTACTGCATCTGTGCCTGGCTAAATCCCAGCCCTAATCCTGCTCCCGTGTAAGCGGCTGCGTGACCTGGCCCTGCCACTGTGTAGGGTTGCTCGTGTATGTCAGCTGGAACAGGGTCGGGGCATCGGGGTGTACTTTTATATTATGCTTGATCCCCTCTAACAGGGGAGAGGCCAGGTTTGCTCTCCCCTGCCTGCATGCCCTGACCCACAGCCTGACCCACACCGGGGCCAGTGGTCGTGTGGCCACCAGGTAGACAGCAAACGCTGGAAGACCTGGAGAAGGGGCTCAAGCTGACCCCCACTCCCTCTTTGGGTGCTCAAGTGCCTGACACCAGGGAACAGGGGGAGAGGGAAGATTGGGGGTGTCTCTTCCAGTGGCATCTTGTGGCAAGCGCAAACCCTGCTGGTCCCCAGGGGTACATTTGTATTGACCATAGCATGATGGCTCAGAGTGTTACCTGAGCCTAAGTTTGCTAAAGATAAGGGGTGAATAAGGACACTGAATAAAAAGGAAAAGTGAGCAAGAGAGGGTTAATAGCTTCTGCTCAAGCAAACTTGGATTTTTGGATATTCCCCTTTTTTGAACTCAGAGTATGGCAATATATTAACTTCCAGTGTCTGGGTTTGATTAGATAGGTACCTGAGCTCTGTCTTTTCCCTAGGATATACCACTAAAATGGTATTTCCTTTTTAATTTATTCTACACATGACACCTTGTATTCTTGCTCAACTTGCAAGATATTTTCCCAAGTTCTCCAGGTGACTATTTACCTGTTGGAACATATACACTGACGCTGCAGTGTGGGCAGCTGCTCCTGGCAGCTTTCCTTTCGGACCCAGTGGGCCAGACTTTCAACTTTTTCAGCTTGAAAAGGTCAGGCCATTACAGAAACTGACAATTTTTAATTTGGTAACTTCTGCAGGGAGCTGAATGCTACTCACTGAACAAATAAATTAGTGTGAGACTGACGGCTTTAACGAAGCTGCAGTTGTCGTTTGGGGGAAGTAAATTAATTCCAATAAACAAAGGGAAATCTTTGATGCCCTTCTGGCAACGCTGGGATCTCAGTGAGGAGGGAAAGAAATTTACCTTATTAATTGCTTAAATCTTTGGCAAATTCCCAAAGTTTATCTTTTCTGTTTGGCTAATGCTGATGTTTTGCAGTTGTGTAGACAGAGGAGACTCCCAGCCATTGACAGCCCCTTAGCCACGCAGTGGGCTGGTGGGATCACAGGATCTATTAGCTGCGATTTTATTAGAGTCATAGAATTGTTTAGGTTGGAAAAGACCTTTAAGACATTGCATGTGGGACGTCACCCCGCTCGGGAACAGTTGCAGAGGTTTGGGTAACTCGTGGCCCCAATATCTCACGCAGGAGGCAAATTAACCTGGCACAGAGAAAGCTGCCTGGGGGTCATCATGGCCACACCAACACAAGGTTATGGGAAAACTCATGCCAGAAGCATGTTTCCTTGTAGACAAACCCTAGGGCTTGGGGTGGCTGGCTTGGGGGGAAGTTGTTTTTTGTTTTTTTTTTTTCTTGAGGATCTTGTAGAGCCTGAGTGTCTCGGGTTTATCTCTAGTTTGTGAACACTGTACCTCCGCTGCTGAACTACACAGGCCAGGACGTGCCTATGGCATGTCCTTGCTGGCATGATGCCTGCCATGCCCATGCCACTCAGCACCCTCCTACACAGTGCCCAGGCATAGGCTGAGGCACAGCACAGGCCAGGGACACGCACACACACCCCTCAAAAGCAGCTCGGCCAGGGCTGTTGCCTTTCGTTTCCTCATGTTGTGTTTTGGCCATGTTTTGCAAGCAGGAGGAGAGGTCGGCCGTGGTGGCTGAGGTCAGGTCTTGCTGACCCATTCTGGGCGCCAGCTGTGCAGGTGGCGGCAGCACCAGCTGTGAGCAGCTGCAGGCGGGGGAAGAGGCTCGCTGCTCGGTCTCTCTCAGCCCTCCAGACTTCTTCCTGACACCAGACTCAAGAGAAACCATCCTGGTTTTCCCTTCTCCAGCCTCTGATGTGGATACATCCCTCTCGGAGGTGACAAGTCCTGTCCCTGGTGGACTGTCAGAGACAAGTGAACCAAGCTAAAGCATTTGCAAAATGCCTTCAGTTGCCATAACTGTCGCAGGCTTTCTTTAGACAGATGCTGTCACAACGCTTATTTTACCTTTTTTTTTTAATTTAAATGAAATCTCATCTGTGAGGGTGATGAAAATCAGTATGTCAGCTGTAGGATTTTTAATGGCTATGGTGCATAGAATCATAGAATCATTTAGATTGGAGAAGACCTTTAAGATCATCAAGTCTAACCGTTAACCTAACCCTGCCATCCCACCACTAAACCATGTCCCTAAGCACCTCATCTATCCTTCTTTTAAATACCTCCAGAGATGGGGGAC
>NW_009259578.1:451623-460202 GCF_000687185.1 Egretta garzetta | reverse complement strand
AATTTTTCCTAAGTCCCACCCTAACCCTGCCCTGACACAATTTGAGGCCGTTTCCCCTCGTCCTATCACCCGTTACCAAGGAGAAGAGACCAACACCCACCTCGCTGGAGCCTCCTTTCAGGCAGTTGTAGAGGGAATAAGGTCTCCTCTCAGCCTCCTCTTCTCCAGGCTGAACAACCCCAGTTCCCTCAGCCGCTCCTCATAGGACTTGTGCTCCAGACCCCTCACCAGCTTGGTTGCTCTCCTCTGGACACGCTGTCCAGCAAGGCAACATCTTTCTTGGAATGTGGGGCCCAAAACTGAACACAGTATTCGAGGTGCAGCCCCACCAGTGCCAAGTACAGCAGCACGATTGCTTCCCCAGTCCTGCTGGCCACACTACTCCTGATAGAAGCCAGGATGCCATTGGCCCTCTTGGCCACCTGGGCACACTGCTGGCTCATATTCAGTCGGCTGTTGACCAGCACCCCCAGATCCCTCTCTGCCAAGCAGCTTTCCAGCCACTCTCCCCCAAGCCTGTAGCATTGCATGGGGTTGTTGTGACCCAAGTGCAGGACCCAGCACTTGGTCTTGTTGAACCTTATACAATTGGCCTCAGCCCATTGATCCAGCCTGTTGTTGCCTGAGATGTGTCACTAGTGTCTCCACAGACTTTTATACCCTAAGCGTAAAGGAGTAGACCTCTGCTGGAATGGCCAATGCCAAGGCCAGGTCAAGTGCAGAATAGTTCCATAACTACCAAAACAGGTTTTGTGGTATTCACTCTGAAATGCCTGAAAGTTGGCACTCAGCTCCTGGAGTGGCACTTACAATGCAGAGTTCAGGGGTTGGGGGGGCAGGGAGACACAGAGGGCTCCAGTGAGATCCATCACATTGATCCCCAAAACAGCCAGTCTGAAATGCCAGGGAGGGCAGTGCCCAGAGCCTCTCCCCCCCCCACCACCACCCCGGCATCTAGCTGAAATGGGGCATTTCTGCCAAACTGGGGCACATCACTCCCTGTGCTCTGGTGCACGTGGCTCTGGATGACCTGCTCGTTTCTTCTTTGCAAACATGATGGGAGGAGGAAGTGAGATTAAAATACATAAGTGTAGGTTTTAAATCCTTCTGGCCCAAGGTGGTTGAAACCTACTGGTCTTTCTTCCCAAGAGCCTGGCATGGCCATCCATTCAGCTGAGGGCAGAGTCAAGCTGAAGGGGGAGGAGGAGGGCGAATAGCAGGTAAGCAACCTTCTCCTCTCCATTTTCAGCTGAGGTGGGAGACTGAAGGAGATGATAGCCTCTTAGATGCTCATCTCAACAAAGAAGTTCAGGTACCTGTGTTTCCTAGGGAGAGTGGTTGGCTGAGGTCTGTGGTTTTGCTTGGGTTGCCCTCTTCAATTCATTTCCACGTGGAGGATTTTTTTGGTTCTGACCTCATGTTCTTATTGCTCCAGAGATCTTACTTTTAATCTTGGTTTACCTTCAATTTGAAATAAATTATCCAGCACAGATACACACAAGCTGCCGTTTCAAGGTTGATGTTTGGTAAGCAGCTCTCGCGCTTCAGCATCGTTTCAGAGATCTTGCTCCATCTCCAAGGATGTGCCTTAAGCACTAGCAAACACAAGATCCAGGCCTGTGGGTAGGTCAGTCTAACATGGGATAGACCTCAAAAATGACAGGGAAAACATCATTCTTTTCCATGAGGTTGGTCTTGAATATGAAGAGACTTGATTCCCCCTTCCCTACCAAATATTAAGATCTGAATCATCTTGACTTATGTTTGCAAACTATACCCTAGGTGCCGGTTTACTACATGGAGCCATCTGTTGCAGTCACCATCTCTGATGAGGCACAGAAAACACACATGAGACCATAGCTCTGTAACCTGCTGCCATCTGAGCCTAAGCCACCGGCCAAGTAACGGTTTTGAAAGAGGACACGAGTCCATCATTGGTACTGAGAAAGGTCAAGAGCTGGTCTTGGCCATGCAGGTCCAGTACAAAGGCACAGCACCTCCTGCTTGGAGAGGTCCAGCATCTGACAACTCTGCTGACAGGGTGCTTGGGAGGAGGACTATGTGGGGAGAAAACTGTGGCATATGGAGGAGTATGACTGTCAAAAATGGAAAAGGTTGTGGGGGTGAGGAGAGGATGGTAAAGTAAGATGTGTGGGTTTTGGGTTTTTTTAAATCTACATAGCCTGCTTCAGTTTCTGTTTTGTTAAAAGTGGAAGCCACGTTAAGTTTAGGACCTCCTGAACCTATACTTGGGTTAATGCAGAAGCTGTTATTTAGCATAACATAGCCCTTATCAGAACTGCAGTAATAAAACAGAGCATTTAATGTTTCCTTTCAATAAAACTGGAAATGAGACCCTGTGTCCTGTTCTTGAACTGGCTAGATATATCACACCACACTGGTTTTAAGCTCCAGACTGTAAATCAGCATTCAAATTCATGCAATCTGCCAAGCAGGTAATGAATATCAAGAAGGTTTCAGGGAAAACTATGGCAAGTTGAATTCTTTAGCTACTGTAATTGATACGTCCTGTCTTAAGAAATAATAAACACCATGTTTTTAGGGAGCAGAAGTCTGAAGAAAAGCCCTTTAGAGGAGAACCATGCAGGGGACAGCAACAGAATAGCAAGTTAAAACATAGGATGTCCTGCCTTTCCTCTCATGAGGTGGTCGACACGTTGGTCAACACAAACACGCACAAGGCTATACTGGTGTTGAATATACATTGCCCAAGAGCTAAAAAACCCTTTCCTAGTGCCATTTTCTGCTGATGATTTCTGACAAGGTGAGACAGAAGTTGCTCTCCCTCTTCATGAGCACCATTGCTTATCCAGGCTTCAAACTTGGGACTTGAGTCTTGCTGAACAGTTCATCTGATGAAAGCATTTGGCCTAAGAGGTAGTTCAGGATGTCTGGGGTATAGAGGTGGGCTGTGACTGTTTTCATTTGCACAGTAGTTATCTGCTCGTTCTTGCTCATAGATCTTTCCCTGTGGCCAGATCTTGAATGTGCCTCACACACGTGGCATTACAGGCTCTCCAGCATGCTACAGTAAAATGTCATTTTGGGGATGATTCAATTCCTGGGTCTGCAGCAGCTGCTTTGTGGGAGAGCATTGAAATGGTCCTGCAAAGCCATGGCAGATGCCTGAATACATAGCATGAGCAGGAACTGCTACAACCATTAAACATGCTCAGCGGGTTGAAGCTCCATTGCAGCAGGACACAAGACGGTGGCACAAGAGGACGGTACGGCAGGGGTTGCACAAATAACACCTGCGCCATGGCTTGCCTTTTTGCCCTGGGGGAGACCAGGTTGCCCAGCTCATGTCTGCATGGTCAGATGCTGTTCCTTCCTCCCAGACCAGGCTGACCTTACCTGTGCAACTCACTAGGAGCGCCCCCCCCCCCCCCCCGCCAAACTATCCCCAGGCAGTGTCTGGGAGAAAACCAGGTCAAACCTGTGCTGGGGAGCACACAAACAAGGCAACAGCACTTCAGTTTGGCCCTGGCCCCCTTTAGACCACTAGCGTAGATGTAGCCAGCTGCCTTCTCTGTTCCTCTACAGAAAATAGCTGGTAGGTTTGCCCAGCCGGAGCTGATGGGGGCTGGCAGGCAGCAGGCTGGGAGACACTGGAGGTGTTTGCCTGAGACCTTGAGCAGCTGGTGGGAGCAGGAAGTAACTTGGGGGAAAAAAAAACCACCCAAACACAAGATATGTATGTTCATCACACCTAGCAGGTGCCTGTTCTGAAGAGGACAGTGAGGGCAAAGATTTCCACTCCTCCCTGGTGTTTCTGCAGTTACGGCTCAGCAACAGGCACAAAGATCAGTGGTGATCAAGGAATCCGGGTCACAACTGCATGAAAGAGTTTGGTAAGGAAAGACAGAGCAAAGCCCTCTCCCTTCAGCTGCCAGGCATCTCTCTGACCGGCAGCAAAATGAGTTTGACCAGAGCATAGTGGGGCTGCCGCATTTCGGGAGTTCGGATTCCCTTAGAGCAGGTGATAAAGCAGAAAAGCTGAAAAGTGTTGGTGGTGGCAAGTCCCTCAGCGTAGCTGCTCTTCTCCTGTCGGGGACGGTCTGCGTTTGCTCCTCTGCTGCCCAGGGACTCACCCTGCTGTCTACACCCTGCCTGAGAGCCAGGACCTCCCTGCTGAGACCTGCCACCCCGACCCCTACCCGGCGAGACCGGAGGGGCAGCAGAAAGCCATTGGCAGGCTGTCGATTTGTACTGTCACGGACTGTCTAAACATTGTGATCCGTGCTCCTAGCACTGAACTCGAAAATGCAGCGTGCTTTATCTTCCCTGCCTTCGCAAGCAGTGTCATCCGCTGACTGAAAAGGATCTTTAAATAATGATGCGCTGTCACGTTGCGTGCTTTTTTAGCTACGAAGTGTGAGACTGCGGCAACATAAAACCCACCATCTCCCGGAAACATGGCTAATAAGTTTTTACTTTCATTTGATATCACTTGCGTTGGCCGTGGCTTTCCCAATCTGACCAGAGGCACACGTGCTCAATGCCGCACGATGTAGGAGTCAAGGGGTGCCTGGGTGTCTGTCCCCGTTGTCCCTTCCAGGCAAAACCGTTGGAAGAGGCTCCGTGCTCCGGAGGTTTGTAGCCAGCGGTGAATGAGGGTTACAAAGGTGATGTGAGAGCCGCATGACCAGCATATGTCAATTTAATTAAGAGACATAACGGCCATTTTACTCGCTGGCAATTTTGTATTAAATATGCACAAGTAGCATAAGTGCTGCTAATGGAGAAACCTTTTTGGCAATGGGTTACTGCTTTTTGAAAAAACTGCATTGCACTCAGCCGAGACTAATGTACTTAGGCTAAACTACGCCTTTAAAATGTGTCTAATTGTCAGTTTTTATGCTGAGTGCAAACCGTAAAATATTTACAGAGCAAAATGCCTACAAACCTTCAGCACAAGCTTCGTACAAGAGAAGACAGGGACGTGCCCCTTCGACCGAGTGGCGTGGGGATCCAACGGCAGCTGCTCACAACCAGCAGCCAGCAGCTGGCAGGGGGGTTTGTCAAAGGGAGGAGGGGTAGGTGGAGACTGAAGTCATACATCTGTAAGCTCCTGACTGCGGAAGGTACCTCTGGAGACGTAGCGCTGGTAAGCTATTATTGAAGGATACTTTCTGTGCTATTTCACATTAAAATAAAGCCAAACCACAGCTCCATCCCACCGGGCCAAGCTGTGCGGTAGCTCTTGGGGATGGTGCACATCTGTCCATGGCTCCCACTCACCGTCGAGGTGAGGAGGAAAGGCTGAGCTGAAGTGATCATAGAATCATAGAATCGTTTAGGTTGGAAAAGATCTCTAAGATTGTAAAGTCCAACCATTAACCTAACCCTGCCATCCCACCACTAAACCATGTCCCTAAGTACTATGTCTACCTGTCTTTTAAATACCTCCAGGGATGGAGGCCTGACCACTTCCCTGGGCAGCCCGTTCCAATGCTTAACAACCCTTTTAGTGAAAAATTTTTTCCTAATATCCAACACGGATGATCCCAGATGAGGTTTCGGCACAAGAGGAGGGCTGAGTGTGCACAGCAGCCATGGTGCCATGCAGAAGCCCCTCCTGATCCTGAAGCTGGCACAAGCTGTGGTGGTGGGTTTCCCACTGTGCCACTATTCCCGCGGGTTTCCCACTGTGCACCAAGAGGAGCATGAGGGAGGTAATGGCTTCCTCCGACAGACACATGGTGGCCATGGTGGGGTTTTCCCTCAACCGAGCTCCGAGCCCCTGCAGCCACCTCCAGACATCCCTCCCAGCAGGATAATTTGGGGTCTGGCAGAGCCCCCGGAGTGCTCCAGGCACTGGTCTGACCACTGCCATCGATGGGGCTTGTGCCACCATGAGTCTGAGCAGGGAAAGGGTGAGGAAAAGAGGAGTGAAAGACATCTGAACGGCAGCCGAAGGGGCAAACGGGTGCCTGCGGCTTGGCAAAGCAATGGAGCACCTTGCCCTGCCGAGGAACTCTGTGTCCTAAAACCTGACGTGGGCTCGGGCTGTCTGCCGCACCCCGTGCCTGCGCCTGTGTGCGCACACAAGGCTGTCCTCATTTCTGTACGTGCCTGTCCCCTTCGCTGGCAGCTCGCCGCTCCCTGGCATCCACCCCCTGGCCTGCCACCCCCCAAAGGAGGCAAAGGTAACCAGAGCATGCCTTTCAAACCCGGATCAACCTTTTCTTCTTGATGAAGAAGAAAAGGTACTTTTTTCTGCCTGTCCATCTTGTTCTTGCCCTTTTGGGGGGACACGCAGTTCCTCAATTCCTTCCCGCAGCTATACAGAGGTAAACTTGCATTCTCTGTTTTCACTAGGACTGTTGGGGCAATTCACCTTTTTTTTTCTCTTTTTTTTTTTTTTTTTGGCCATTTACATGTGATAAACGCATTGGGACCTCACAGTTATTGCAGACTTAAAGACACCGAGCTATGAAATACTGTCTCTGATGGTTGTAAAGCAGGAAATCCTTAAAAACAGGCCTACTCATCTAAAGCTGTATCTATGGCTCTAAGTTGTGATAGGTAAACTGCAGAAAATACAGACTGTAGAAACGTTTATGAGCAGAGCTGTGGTTCGATCATGCTCCTGCCACTTCTTAAAATTTATATTTGGCTACTGCAAATTCTTGCTATAAATTCTGGCTACAGTAATCTGCGCTCTTATTAACAGCTTGGTTTAAGAAAAGAGGGAAGTGTGGGAGGTAAAGGATTAAAGAACAGTATATGCATGCCTCAGATAGATACCTCGTCTTAGCAAAAGCTTGCTTAAATGAAAAAACAACAACAAACCCTTATATCCTCAGGGGGGGCTGGCCAGAAGCTGGAAAGGGAAAAATCACATGCATCTGGTGGGTGAAGGGCTGAGGCAGCCGATGAAGCTGTTTGCAGTGGGCTAGGAAGGATTTCGAAAACAGCCTATGCTTTTTGATAAACAGACGTGTCGTCGTAGGGGCAGATAATATGCCAAAAGAAAATTAGCTTCGGAGACAGCTTCTAAGGACACGTGTGGGCTGCTCGTGGAGGGATGCTGCTGCCTGGGGTGAGGGGACCCAGAGGTCCCTGCTCCCCCGCCCCCCGCCTACCCCTGCAGCATGCTGCTGCCAGGCCCTGCCGCACCCTTGGGGGCTCTCACCCAGAGATTTTCGCCGAGCAAAATGGCACCGTGGCCTTTCCTCCTTCCCACTCCTCCTCCTGGAAGTCAGGCTTGTGCCCACACCCCACCGAAGTGCAGCCAGCTGGATGCTGAGGGGACCGATCCCCAAAACATTCCTTTGTTTAGGGTGACCGAGGTGACCTTTTAAGCACTATAATGTACTTTTTATACCGTGACTTTTTCTCTCAAGTTCTTCTAGCAGTTCTCCTGACAACTGATTTTTTTTAAAAATTATTATTTCAAAAGTGACCCAGCCATTAAAGTCGACAGCTTTTAATTTCAGCTCAAATGCAGGTCTCCTCAGATTTGGAGGAGTACCAGGCACTCTCATCTGGGCAAATGCTATCCATTACCAAAGGAGACTTGATGGAAATAAAGGGTATAAAATTTAACCTGATGTTTTCAGTGGCAAATGTCTTTTTTCACCGTGAATGCCAGAAACACACAGCTATAACTATATCTGCACCGCACAGTGGGGCTGGGATCTGGCTCGGCAGAGCTCTCAGCCTCTAATTGCTGTATCCAAATTAACAGACAGCCAGACCCCGCATCCCAGCTGGGAGGCAGCTACTAATGGCAAAGAGGCACTAAAGCACTTAAACCTTCTCTGGGCTGTGCCTAATTGCCCAAAGGCTCCTCTCCTGGCTGCATTTGCGGAGTTTAAGTGAATATGTTTTGTTGTTGCTGTGCTGAAAGAGAAGGTGAGTATTTACATTGGCAGGGGGAACTTCACACCTGAACAGGGACAGCTTCTTAAGCCCCTTGGCTTTCTCCATGCAATATCTGAGTCGTTAGCATAAATCACCATTAACATTTGACTTTGCAGTGCAACGGGCTAAAAACGCTCACAGACATAGATGAGAGGCAGCTTAAGAAGCTCTTCCTCACCTCTTCTTTTTAAAGGTGGGAGCCAGTCTGCCTAAATGGGGATTAGAAGCTGACAGCCTTGCCATTGCAGATTAAAATTGGACGGCAGAAGCCGTACCCACCCCCCTGGCCGCTCACCTTGTCCTCCAGCCATCAGAGTTGGCTGGTGCTGAGGCAGAGGCGTCCGAGCAGCTCAAGAAGCAGCGTGGTCGCCTGCAGCCTGGTGCCCCAGGATGAAGGGAAACCAGAACAAGAGAACGGATGCAGAAGGGAGCTGGTGCTTAGCCCAGGTGCCATGTTCTCCGCTGGGGCCTGGCGGTCCCTCCTGCCAGGACCATCTCCGACCGAATCATAGAATCATAGAATCACTTTGGTTGGAAAAGACCTTTGAGATCATCGAGTCCAACCTTTAGCCTAACCCTGCCATGTCACCACTAAACCATGTCCCTAAGCACCTCATCTATCCTTCTTTTAAATACCTCCAGGGAGGAGGACTCGACCACCTCCCTGGGCAGCCCATTCCAGAGCC
>NW_009259578.1:382019-450650 GCF_000687185.1 Egretta garzetta | reverse complement strand
GATGAACCTCTCCATAATCTTCCCCGGTACTGAGGTCAGGCTGACTGGTCTGTAGTTCCCCAGATCCTCCTTCCGGCTCTTCTTGAAGATAGGCGTCACATTTGCCAACCTCCAGTCATCTGGGACCTCCCCTGTTATCCAGGACTGCTGATAAATGATAGAGAGTGGCTTGGCAAGCTCCTCTGCCAGCTCCTTCAGCACTCTTGGGTGGGAATGGCTATCTGGTGCCAAATGCATGCATGCCCCTGAGCAGCCACCCCTCCTGGAGGAGCAGGCTGCTTTGGGCTCTTGGGATGAGCAGCGTCCCACATCTGCGGGATGTGTGGAGAGTGTACCCCTCTCCAAAAGACCCCAGGACCAAGAGGACGGGACACCTCCTGGCTGCTGGCATTTTTAAAACTGAGAGAGCTCAGCTTCCCTTCCCCTTCACTTGGGAAAACTATAATTACCTAACTGCCAGGCTCTCTTTCATTTAAAGAAAGTGGCTTTGTTGCATTAGGTGCTTCTGCTTAAAAATGCATAGGCAAGCCAGGTCATAAGAGGACAGAGGTGCCTAGTAGTTCCTCTTGCCTGGACTGGATCAACCTCTGGATGTCTTTACAGCAGCCCAACTCTTCCTCTGCTGGAAATGGAAATGCATAGGGCACCACATCTTTCCCTCCAGGCCTGTGTGCAAGGTGTGCCAGCTCCCACGTTGGGTTACGTGCCCAATAGCCACCCAACCTCTCTACCCGAGTTTTGCCATTGCTCCATATCATTGCTTTTTGAGGAAAAAAAAAAAAAAAAAGAAACAAAACTTGGCAGTTTTTTCTTGCCAAATATCCTCTGTTCTCAGGGACCATGTGGATTTCAAGCCGTGTGCTAAGGGTTGGCACAGCCTGGAGGTGGAGGGTTAATTACACAGACAGCGGTGAGATTAAAGAAAAGCAATAGTTTGGGCTCAGTTGATGTGCCATATAGACGTGTGATATATGAACATACAGAAGCGGTAACTTCATGGCACTGTCCTCGTAGCATAGAGGAATGGTAGCTCTGTGCCAAAATTAAGGACTTGTGTTTAAATGAAAGCTTTATCTTTGGCTATTTTTCCAGTTCCTTGTAAAATTAAATTGTTCTTCAGTATCTGTCTTTTAATGAAATACACATAAAACCCAGAGACCGTACTCTAAAGCTGATGGCTGCAGAATTACTATTTGAGTTCCAGGAAGAGACTTCTGAAGTCCCCATCGTCCTCGAGGAGCCGAGAAAGTCAGGTCTCCTCGGCAGGCAGGTCTTTACTGCAATATTCGATGGGGAGCAGCTGCCTTGTTGTTCCCACTCCATTTTCTCCCAATTTGTTGTAAACCTGAGCAATCTAGATCTTGCTGTGCTTTTCAGGAAGACTTCCCGCCGAGAGCGTTCGTGAGGGGAGAAAAAGGCAATTTGGGCTAAGAGACTTAAAATCAGCTGCGAGCCAAGCTGCTGACATGAGTGGGAGTGGAGTGAATTCAGCGCTCAAGAAAGCAACCACCGCCTCGCAGATCTCTGAAAGAACAGTTCATCTGCCAAACAGTGAATAATAATTCTGGTTATATCACCGGCTGTCCTTGGAGAAAACTAAATATACCCTGATTCTGATATCATTGCTCCTAAGTTTGCTCTTTAATTGCACTTCTTGCATTTATGCTCAATAAAGCACCGACGCCTTCCCCAGAATTAGCCGTGGGAACCGAGGAGGTTGGTCACTCCAGTTGCTCCAGCAAGGAGCTGCACTGGGTCCCGCTCACTGATGCTGCTAGGCCCTGCTCCCTGTGTCTCTGTGCTTCTGCTGGAGCTGGACAGAGAGAGAAAAGAAGGAAACCTCACAAAACCCGTGTATTCACTGGGCACATCACTTCTGTTGGTGCTCTCGGATAGCACCTCCATCTCCCTAGGTACGATTAGCAGACAGCTGTTGGCCTTAACGAGTTATTGCCTTGCTGGCTGAAACATGTTTATGAACAAATGGGTTTCGGAATGAGCTGAGGTCTGCTTGCTTGGAGTATGGCATTATCTCTGGGAGGCGACCATGCACTGGTCTTGCTCCAGCACAAAGACGTGGTCACCCTTGCGCCTTTTGGGGAGAGGGCTCTCAAAAGAAGTTGGTGATTTACCGGAGCGACCACTGGATGTCATAATATCCCACAGTGCTGCCACAGCCTCATCTGTCAGGCAGCAGAAGCAAAGGTGATTTTAAAAGGGCATCGGGCTGCGGGAGCTTGTTATGGCTGTGTTAAAGCTGCAAGGGTAAGCTGAGCTCTTTGGGACTTAAAACAGGATGGGGATAAGTATGGAGAAGCGTGACTAGAGGTCTGGGGAAAAAAAAAAAACAATCAACCTGGGCTTTGTTGGGATGGATGGGGAGGGTGAGTAAGGGTAGGGTGGCCTCTAGGCTGGAGGGTACCTGCTGCTGGCCCCCAGTTACTGCAGAGAGGAGGAAGCGTGCATGGAATGGGGCTCCCTATCAGGGTCTCACACCCGCTCTTCATGGCTGCTCCATCTCTCCCGTGTCCCCTTTGGCAACTGGGGACGGCTGCCCAGTATGCTGTACCAAAGAGGTCGCTTACACCTCATATAGCACGTAGCAGTCCTGCTAACCACATCTTGCTTGCTCAAACACCTCAAATATAAAGTAATATTTAACCTTGAAAAGAGTAGTTTCAAGCCTCACATGTACCAACTGGAGAGACCCAGGAGGGCTGCGAAGCACTGAAGGACAGGGACCATCCTGGCTGGAGTACGGAAAGTGTTTGCATATGCGGGGAAACAGAGAGATGCCTGCTGAGACCCGGGCAGCCAGGTCTGGCCCTGGCTGTGTTTGTGTTACCCATCGCAGCAGCGGCACCAGCATGCAGGGCTGTCCAGGCAGCTCCTTAGGTTTACCAGTTTAGAGCATGGAATTCCCTCACCCTGCTGGGGAGCCAAACTGGGCACACACTGGTGCAACTGCAGCTTGGTTTGTAAGGACCCAGCGCGCCGCAGGGGATGCACCAATGCAACAACAGGACCCACATTTTGCTGTTTGTTTTGGTCCTCCAGCGATTTTAAAGGCAAGAAGTGGCTGTGTATTACACACCATAAAACTGTATCAAGAGATTGCCGCACCAAGCCTGTAACTTGTCGAGCTACGACATGGCCTTTAAAAGGGCATCCAGTTTTGTTTAAACACCTCAAGTACTGGGGAATCGACCGCGTCTGCGCACATCGGTTTGAAGCTTAATTAATTTAGTTTCCGTCTCCTGCCCAGAGGCTGTGCTTGCTCTGCATTTATTTGTTGGATTAAAGAATTTTCTTTTAGCAGTGTTCTCATGATGAAGCTACACCTAAAAATGGGACTAACCCAACATAGCCCCTTCTTGTTAATCCAAATAGGTTGAACATCAGGGGTTTCTCAGTGTGTTTGCTCCTGTAACTGTGTTTTGAAACCTGCGTTTAACATCCATGTGAAGTGTGGGCCACCCAAAGTGGACACAGAGGTCTAGCACTGATCCAAACGATGCTGCTTGCAGGAGTGACGCTGCCTTCTTGTGTACCGCAGAAATCCCCCTCCTTTGCCTGCTGAATGTCTGAGCTCAGTCACATCCCTCTCCACAGACAGACGGGCCAATTTCATGGCTCCTCATTGCTTTTTGATACTGATGGGGGGAGGCTTTAGCCCTTTCCTTCCTCCACTGCTCCTCTCCCTGTTCTCACTACCAGCTTGTGCAGGCTCAGCCCTTGCTCAAGCTCCTGGGTGAGCTCCTTCAGTTGACTCAAACAGCAGGGAACTACACAGGTTGAGGCTTTTTCTGAGGTAGTTTTCTGAAATTATGTGAGGGAAAGTGGCTCACAGAGGATCTGCCACTCACTGGCAGAAGGCAAGCGGCAGGAGCAAAGGGCTGGCAGCAGGGGCAGGGCAGAGGGGAGGCAGGAGGGGACGTGTCCCCTCTTGGCACCTGTGCATGGGCCAAGCTGGCCCTTGTGAGGGAAGCCTGCCTCTTCCCAAGCCCTTAGGTGCTGGAGATATGAGCTTAGGAGCAGTGATGCTAGGCCTTCAATGATACTATTTTTCCACGACAACGCGGTCCTGGAGGTAGGTCTTAACTGATGATCCTTGTGAAACAGCTGTGTGAGCATTTCCAGAAAAGAAAAGGAGCTGGTCTTTTTTGCTAACAGGCCTTTGAAATGGGTTGTGCATCCTTGCTTTGCAAATGCTTGGTCCCCCATGGTGACTATGGGGTGAACGGTTCCATCCCTGTACACAGAGGAGAAAAAGCAGTGACAGCACATCCCACTTACACGTCACTGTCTATAGGGACTTGCCCAAAGATTCTTTCCAAAGATGAGCCTGTCCCCTTTTATACATGTGCAAAGAAGTTAAAATGACTTGCTCGATGCTCGTGGTGGCTCAGCAGCGGAGCCAGAACAGGGTCCAGCTGACATTGTGGAAGAACTTACCTTTACCAGCTCTTTTTTCTACCACAAGCTGCTGAAACCTACCGTGAGGTGCTTTTAATCAGCCAGGATTTTGTACTGAGCCAGGTACAACCTTGGGCAGCTGCAACAAAACCAGCTCCTTTTCTCACTTATAAATGCTGAGAAGCTTTTCGGGCATCCTCGTGCGAGAGAGGATAATACAGCGGATGCGTTGTCATCATCAGCTATTCAGAAAGCGTTGCACCTGGATCCCGTCTTTACAGAGCTCTCGCTGCTTTAGGTAAGACGGTGATAAAAAAGATGAGTGTGTGGCTTTGTGTGTGTAAAAGCCTAGCTTTCAGGGCACTAAATCTGCCTCCTCGTGAAGAATTTCTTAAGGACTGTATGTCAGTTTATTATTCTTCGCTTCAGCTCTGGATACTTGGTGACTGACTACTTCCACCTATTTGTTCCAGAATGATGGCAGCTTTATTTAGGTGATAATAGGAGCACTGTGCTGTTTTATGAGGCTGTAATCCAATTCCCAAGTGGATGAATACTCTCCAAGGCCGCGCAGTTTATCCTGACGAGCCAAGGAACTGAATTACTGACCAGAAAAATAGCGGTGTTCCTGCTCATGTTGTTATGCTCTAATTCTTCGGTATTTGGGCTAAATAAACGTTCAAAGTATCTGTGACGTGAGAAGGAAGAGCAGAGGGAGAGGATGGAAACCACAGTGAGGAGCAGACTGGCAGAATGAGCTGGAGCTGAGGTTATTTTGTTGTTCGCTTATTAATTTTTTCAGTAATTTCTGGAGGATATTCCCCATCTTTCAGACAAGGCCTGCACTTTGAGCTAAAATCCCCTGGCTTTGGGTTAGATGCCACCTAAATAATTTCCTCGGGCCTGAAGAGCTGAGGGGGAAAGGTTATTCATAATTGGCAGACTCCAAATCTGTAGCTGAACATCCCATGGGATAAAAACACTCCAGCTCATGCACTGTGCAGGCTCAGGGCTCCTTGCACATGGTGTAGCACAGGGCGGCTTTGCTTTTTTTCTCTGCTTTGCTTTGCTGTCGAGCTTGCTTTTGAAAGGGATCTGGAACCGATTTTTCTGTTTTAAATATTAGGGTTTTGATATAAATGTGCAGGCTGTATAACCATGCAACAGCTAGGCAAATAAACACCCGCCTGGTGGCTGCATGTGCAAGTTGAACTTTGCAGCCCTCAATACTGTTGGGCTGCGTAGGGCGCAGCTCGGAACTGGGGCCACAGTCTTTAATTAGTGGGATTCAAGGCCAGGTTGGATGGGGCTCTGAGCAATCTGATCTAGTTAGCAGTGTCCCTGCTCACTGCAGGGGGGTTGGACTAGATGACCACCTTCCAACCCTAAACATTCTATGATTCTATGATTCTATGATGTTTATTACTTGACAAAAAGTGCACCCAGTAAAACAAGCTAGGAGCAAGACCAGGCTTTTGCAATGGGTACATGAATTCACTGACTCTCCTTGTCTGTTATGGGTGCTGCAGGCTGGAGGAAATGCGCTGCTGAGAGCTGCTGTGCTCCCTGTCATGCTCCGGGGCTTTGCGCATCTCTGCTGGCAATGTTCGTGCATCCCAATAGGAGCTAGTATGGATTAGGTGTATAAACGGCAGCTTACCCTAAGCATTGCATAGATGGTGAGTGTGTCTTAGGGCCAGCTTATTTCACAACACCGGTGGAGGACGTTTTCTGCTTTTCTGCAGGCCACTGGTGTAGCATCTCGCTCTGATACTGTCAGGCGTAGACATCACCCATCACCTCTGCACTGACCTGAGTGCAGGGTACTCTCTCTAGGCTTAGGGGGGGATCATAGGGACCAGAGGTTAACTGGTTGCTTCTCATCCCCAGTTCCTGGAGTCAAGTGAATTTTGAGGGGTCAGGGGGGTGCGTTGCCCTCTAGCCACTACAGAGAGAGCCACAGCTCACATTTCAGCCCAAAGGTTCAGGTGAGAAGGGAGAAAAATCTGTGGCTGTCACTACAGATGGTGCCCAACACCTTGAAAAGAGCCTACAGTGAACACGACTCCATTTTGTGAGTTTGCAGAGAACTGAAATAGTAATTAAAATTACAAATAATTAAAAAAAAAACAGATAAATATTACCTCTTCCGGTACACTTAGATATTCATTCCTGGTTTCAGCATGCAGACTTGATTCTGGCCTCCTTTTTCCTTTGGCCTACTGAAATGTTCAGGCTCACTAAGCCCTGACAACCCTTAGGTCCTGTTGGGACTGATATGAAAAAGCATCAATAAATGTAGTGTTTGCTGTTTAGTTGTTACTTAATAGTGTTTGTCAGAATTATCAATCTGAAAAGCATTTACTGGCTGAAAAAGTTGCATGTTACAATTCTTACCTATGTAATATACATGGAGGTATTTACCTGAATCTCAATTCTCTAATGCAGTTAAACAAATCTCACTGACAGTGGGACTAAATCCAGGTTTAAATATCAGCTGTCTTCCATATTTACAGCAGTGTAGCTTTAGCCTCTGTTTAGACCACAGATTGTCTTGTTTGGGCAGAATCATGCTTCTCACTCATACTTACCTGAGTATTTGAGTCCACACCAGTGAACCTGATATCAGTTTGTCCTAACCTGTTTATTGTGACCCTTTTGGTCAACCCCCAAATTCAGTTTTTTACCGCAAGAAGAACCATCTGACCTCCCTGTTGCAGTATGCGTACGTAAGCCTGGCCATGCTACTCCAGCGTCGTGCTGGAGGGAGGTTGCGTGCCCAGGCACCGGATCTGCTGTTGATTTTGTCTTCTGCTGGTGGCTCATTAGTACCTTTCAGATGAGCAGGAGTCTCCCAAATGCTTGGCTAGGAATGCTTCAGAGGATTTTCTTTTTTTTTTTAATAAAATCAAGCAATTAGTCCAGGAGCTAATTAAACTTAGCATTTCTTAGGGTAGCACATGAATCATGAATTTGAAGATAGGATTCATTTATCTCTTGGTGACAAATCTATGTAACTGACGTGCAATTTTGGGGGCAGACGCAGGTGCTTATTCAAATAATAGTCACGGATAGAAGATAACGTACATTAATTATCCTATGACAGCTGCAGCCAGATTTAAGAAAACATTCCTCTGCCTAGAATAAGGTAAATAAACTTTCTTTTGCACAGTACTTTCCACATGCCTGAGAAGCACATCTTCTGATAACCAGTGCCACTGGTGGTTGGAAAGCATGCGCAAGGAACAAGTCCTGCCGAAGCTGTTTCAAAAGGATGAAAGAAGATGTTGGCGCTAGCTGGGAGCTGCCCTGGATCGGTATTCGTCACTGCGCTGGTCTTTTTTCCTTTGACCTTGCCACCGAGTCAGTAGTTATATTCAAATATGCCGTCTCAGTGGTGAGGCAAGAGCTGGCAGTGGTGGCCGTAGTCAGCCTCAGAGTTATTAGTCTGTGTCAGAAAACCCTCTGCCAGTCAAGTGAGGGTGACAGCCACGGCGTAGTATTTATAGAGATACATACTTGGTGACAAATGACCACTGCCTCAGAAACAAAAGCTGAATAATAAATAAATCTTCACCTTAAAATAGAAGTAAAAGGGATCACACTGGTAGGCAAGCAAACGATGAAAGTAAACCTGAAAATAAGGGGCTCCAAGGAAAAAGGTTCCCGGTGCATGACTTCTGGGGAGAAGGGAGAGATGAAGAAACTGGTAAGGAAACCGGTGAGTCATGTCTGTGACAGCAGCTGGGAATGGCAGGGTGACAGTGCAGGCCCTGTCCCCCTGCAGGGACTGTGAGCTATGCCTGTTTGCAAGAGACACTTAGGCTGAAAGGCCCTTGGTCTCACCAGACTGAGCCCAAGGTCTGGGCTTTTCTGTATGTTTTGAGGGTGGTGTAGTCACCTCCAGCTTAGCTTCCCTGTATGTACAACACACTGAAACAGGTTGCCCAGAGAACCTGTGGATGACCCATCCCTGGAAGTGTTCAAGGTCAGGTTGTATGGGTCTTTGAGCAACCCGAGATAGTGAAAGATGTTGTACTAGATGATCTTTGAAGGTCCCTTCCAACCCAAACCATTCTATAATTCCCCAGTGTTGTCCACCTGCAGATGTGTAACCTGTGGATGTCCAGGTACCTGGAAATGAGACTCCATGGGTGCTTCATGCCAGCTGTCTTAAGAGGAAACAAATCCCTTCGGGCATGCCTGCCTCCTTCCACTACCTGGAGGCAGGATCAAGTGGATGAGCTCAGACCTCATCCAGATAAAGAGACCAGATCTCTCACATAAAGAGAGGGCCCTTCCTCCCCCAGCCTGCAAGGGTACCTGCCTTTCTCCTCTGGCGGATGGAAGGACTTAATGTTTTGGCCACTGATTTTCCACCCTCTTGAGCTGTAGGCACACATTAGGTCCCATCCTGAGCAGATGGATTTCAATGTGTGGTTGCATGGGCTGGATTGCAGAGGGTCTCTCCAGCTTGTGATCTCACACAAGTCCCCAGGATGGAGGAAAAGCACACTTCTCTTAGGGAAACAACACTGAAAGCAAGATGGGAAAATTTATCCAAATGACCTGTATTTATGAGCCCTTTTGGGTGGCTGAATAAACTTAGATTATGAAGAGCTAGGGCAGATTATTTGAGAACGGATCCTGTGAGTAGATAAGGGGGTCTCTAAGATCCTCCTAATTTGTTGCTGTGGTGGGTAGGTATGTCTCTGTAAATTTTAAAGGACAAAGGTAATGTTGAACGGCGAGTGTAAAAACAGCTGGATCAAGACACAGCAAAGACTTCATGACATGAGGAATAAGTCACATACATCCCGCCACAGCTCTCTCCACCGTGTTTGTCTTGCAATATTTGTTTAAGCCACTATGTTGCCTTATCCTCGTGTAAATGGCGGGTATTTTTGTATCCTATCCTTTGATGTGGGCACTGCTTGGGTGCAACCGAGACAAATTTTCAGCTGTGTCGGTTTTTAACTACACATGTAGCTTAGAGATTACAAAGTATTAGGAATAAGCATTAATGCTTGTCAGTTTGGGAGCAGATTCCACAGGTGGTGAAGATATCTCTCCAGCAGCCGTCATCCTGAGGGCTGCCACTCATTTTAATCTCCCCGTCACCTATATTTCTCAGGCACTGGAAGTCCCTCAGTTCCCCTGCTGAAAATTATGCACTTCTGAAGTTTCATGAAGAAATTTAATAGCTTGACTACATTACAGGGTGGAATCTCCCAGAAATTGTACTTCTGAATTTCCTTAATTTTTTTTTTTTTTTTTTTTAATACCCCATTTAGGGCATCAGTCACAGCATGTCCCCTCTCAGAGCTATGGCAAGTTAAAGGGGTCTAATGAGAAATCCTGTTTGGGCAAGCTCCTGTAAGGGCCATTCAGAAAAGTTCTCCAGCAATCTCAGAAAGTTTGCAGAGGTAGAGGGCAGTGATACTTCAGATGTGCAGGAACGGGACTCAGGCATAAGCCACCCCTCTGAACAGATTCTGCGGCTCTTAACTCCATGTGTGTGTGTACCTGCACCTATGTTGACACACTGGAGTCTTTCTCTTTTTCCCTTGCAATGGCTCCCTGCCTGTTTAGGGTTTTTTTTTTCTCATAACTTTTCATACTTTTTTTGAATCCTGCAAGCTCTTTTTTTTTTTTTTTTTTTTTTCCCTCTTTTAACTCACCAGGCTCTTTCTTTTTAGTGCTAGAAAGGGCTCCTCTCATCCTTCCCAATTCCCTTCTTGCTACTCTCGGATGCCCAAAGCCAAATCCCAGCATAAATCTGGACAGTAGCCAGCCCCCTCCCTCGGTCTGCCCCCCCCCCGCAGCAGGGTCCCATCAGTGCCTGGCTCGCACAATTGAATCAACCGTGCAAATGGGGTGTATTCCCCCGGGGGCACAGGCAGGGAGGGTGGGATGCTCCCTGAGGACTGGGGATGGGGGTAGGGCCTGGGGCACCCCAACCCTCATGAGCCACATATTTAAGCTGGGTCTTGTCCTTAAAGGTTTTTACATTTATTTTTATTTCTTCACAATTCCGTGTGTTCTATCATATATTCTCTCAATATACAGAATACATATAGAGGAGACATATAGGATATTCTATTTTCTTCTTTTCTGCGTAACTGTAGCCTCTCATTTAGCAAGGCACATGAATATAATCCAGACTTCTTAAGCTGGGTTACCTGAAGATAATGATGATCCAGATGACATTGTAAAAAGTCACTAAAGTTGCCCTGCAGATACAGTTTAAAAAACCCTCATAAAATCAAACCCCACACCTCTTTTTGGCCAAACTTTTCATATACAAATAACAATCAACCTACATATGAGACGGAGTGGACCAGGTCCGTCACACCAAAGCCTGGGTATTGAAGTCTGAAGTGTGGACATCGTCGACTCCCTGTGCAGGCACTTCTAAGGCACAACCCATCTGGCCCACTCTGGGGGGAGTAATTGGACCCTCCAAGGTCCCTTTTTCTCCCTCCTGACTGTAAAAACACCCCAGACAGCTATCTCACAGCTAGGCCTCTATGTTATCTGAAGTTAGCTGAGGCAGGTTTACCCAGAATGACTGCTAAGAAAAAAAGAAAATTTAAAATAAATTAAAAAGGGATGTCAGAGAGAGACTCTTTTTTTTTTTTTTTTCAGAGGAGAAAAAAGCAAGTCCTTTACAGTAAATGGGGCAAAAATAGTCACCTTAAGAGGGTGATACAGCTCAATGTAATGTAAGATATATATTTAAAACATGTTGGATTAGAATGCTTTTTGTATTCTAAGTACGTGAAGAAGCCTAAACTGCTGGGACAGTGAGCCACACTCAATTTTGCAGTGCAGAAACGAGCCACGCAATCGTCTTGAAATATCAACATCTTAACAGCAAAATTTACATCAAAATTTACACAAGCAAATACCCGAGACTTGAATATCCTGCCCTTGAATACACATCCAAATCCATTTTAGTAGAGAACATTATCATTTCTCACACAGGCAAATACAGCTTGTTTCCATGGCACAAAAAAAAGAAGCTAAATAGCCAGGTGCTACCAATATTAAATATAAATAAAACAGCATACTTAGACACCGGCCTTGAATCAGTCATAAAACCTTATTAATTTGTATATAGCAGAAAATTCTATCTCAAAAGTTATAATGTTTGTTTAACCCAGTATGTCACCACAAACTTCTGAAAACTGCTTCAGAAGATTTTGCGCATTGCTGCCATTACTTTTGCAGCAATTGCTTTTTGTCCTGAAAAGTGATTTCTGTTCAGCCAAATTCTGTCCCCAGTGCCATGCTATTTTTATTCTACAGGAGAGAAAAGGAACAAGCAAAATATACATTCATATCCAAAGGAAGGGGCTTAAACACACCATAGGGCTGTTATTTTAAGAGTTATATTTTTGCATTGGGCGCTGCTTCCTCAGGCATGTGTATCTGCATACATGTGCTTACGTGTCTCTATATGCACAAATGATAAGTAGTTACATCGTTTACATTTTTATGGCTGAAGCCCTTAATTGAATTTTCATAATGCCAGGAGGGCCCATTCGGGACTCAGATCCTGCTGTGCAAATACTCACTGAGACATCTGCCCCAAAGAGCCTGTAACTCTAAGAGGATAAAATGTGGCAGCGGAAATAATTAGGGGGAGATAAAGTGACTCTCTCTGGTTAGACGGGAGGGTCGGTCAGCTCCAGGACCAGAACAAGCATTCGTACTTGCCCGGCACTGATTTATTGGTGAATCAGCAGCACTGACCCAACTTTATACTGGGCTCACAGCCAGACTGTCCCTCCCCCTGGTGCTGGTGGGCGGCAGGACGTCCCCGACCTCAGATGAGCTGTGCAGCTGATATCGTCCCCTTCCAGAGAAGACCCCCCCATAGCATAAATCAGCCCTGGTTTTCTGCGTGCACACTTCCTAGGAATCACGCCCAAGGCTCATGTAAGGAAAAGATTTTGCTGCTGTTGGACTTTTTTTGAGGCAGGAAGGGGAAAGAAAATGTTTCCCTGCTACAGGCTTGTTTCCCCATCACACAAAAAAGGAATGGCAGGTACGAGGAAGATCTTGAATCCCTACATCTGTCCCCAAGGGGCCATTGCTGCCAGCTGGGAACCCCCAAGGAGTGGCGAGCTCTGGCACATTCCCACGTGCCACCTTTCCTGGCTCTGCATGTCAGCCTTCTGCAACGCTTTCCCAAAACGCCAGCATCTCCATCCCTAAAGTCCAGGCCTTCATCTTCGACATGTGGCCATAGCCAGACAGGGAAGGAGGGGGGTCGCCTTGAGCACTGGGTGGACATGAAAAGCGGGGCCCAGGGACACCCCAGAACTCCCAGCCTTCTCTGGAGCCATCTTGAAAATCAGGTGCCTTCATTTGCTCAGGATGAGGAGTTCTGGTTTGCAGTGGTGACTGTTGCAGAAGTTTTCTACCTCTGCATTTGTATCAGTTGTCAGCTCTGCTGGTTTTGGGATGAGCCAGACCACTGCTGCTGACGTACTCAGTTCGGTCCTGCTATGGGTAGTGGAGGAGAAACACGGTGGTACAAATGCAGCTGCTTGGCCTTTGATGCTGCTCCCATGTTTCCATATCTCTGGTGAGAAATTCCCCAAGTGACCAGGAGAGCGAGTTAAACAGACTGCTTGCTTAAGCCTGCTCAAGTCACTTTTGAAGAGCACTAGGAACTCTACCTTCTGTTCATGGTTGTGGTATGCAGTAATGAGAATAAAAGCTGCAAACTGCTGCGATTGTCCACTGTACCTCCACTGGCGGAATTGTGTAAAATTCAGAACCCCCTAACACCCTCATTTCCTTCTACTATACAAAACCATGATTTATTTTGGTGTTGCCACCATCCCTGTGATGCTGGCCCAAGATGTCACAAAAGTTTGGGAAGGCTTTAGATAACAGTTTCAAAATTCCAACATAATTTGTGGCTAATGCCTGAACCCCTGTTTCATGCTCTCAGTCTAGTGCAAGTGCTTTCTTGCAAGTTAAATCATCCTTGTCTCCGTTCCTCAGGGTTTGCATATGTAAATCCATGAGCAGCAGAGGTTAGTGTTTGGGTAGATGGTTTTATAAAGTGGAAATCTGCTGATGGATCTGTGGGGATATTCTAGCTGGCTATTTACATTGGATTTGTACATACACAGAAAGAAAGGTTACTGTCAGTCATAGTTTTTAAATACTGTGCTTAAATAATCATACATTTAATTGAGGCTCAGGTTTACTCGTTGGGAACGGGCACAGTTGATAAACTGGCAGGAGCTTCTTCTCCTCCACTGCTGCTGCAAGATCAAAGAGCATTTTATATGTCCATCCTTGTGTGGTTACACTTCTAAACCAAATGTAACCAGCTGCCTTGGTTTTGTGGGTTGCTCTACAAAGCCTTTGTGTACAGTGCTGTGCCTCCCCACAGCCATGCTGGGCATGTGGACCCATACCTCCTGCTCCTTGTGGGGATTGCAGAGGTATCCCAGAGCACAGGCTTCCAGAGAAAAAAGGAAACAACATTAAAGAAGGAAAAGGAAGGTGTGTGTATCATATTCATTCCAAGAAGGTGAGAGTCTCATCTGAATTGAGATGTTTTTTCCTCCCCTTCCCATTTTACCATCCCTCATGCTCTCCCATCCATGCCACACGTACAAGTCTGTAGTAAGTCCAGGCTACTTGCTTGGGTAGGCTTAGACTATCTGCTGGGCTATTCAAGCATCCTAAAACTAGGTATTTCTGTCTCCTTAGAGGTGGGGATAAAACAAGGTGTGTATGTTGTACATCTGTTGAAACTAGCCTTGTGCCCTTCTTCACTGGCACCGTCATGAAGTCCCTGAGCCCCTGGGCATGCTGCTCGCACCAGCTGGGATTCTCCTGTGTTTGTGTAAAAAGGTTTCTTGCAGGTTTTCCTGGCTGTTGGACGGTGACTTTGTATAGGCAGGTGGAGAACAGCGTTTTGCTCTCTGACGTTTTGTCGAGCCTACAGCCTCCTCCTCCTAGTCCTGCTGTCTGATAGCTAAACCTTTTGTGGGGATGAAGCTGGTGGCCCTGCCCAAGGGGTTAAAATATTACCTCCTACACTTCCAGAGGTGGATCTCTTGCCTTAAACAGACCAGTCAGAAATCCCTAGGGGAGCAGAGCCCTTGCTCTCGTGCTGCTGCAAAGATCCCGAAGATCAGCCTGAAGATGAGAGTGGAACACGTGCAAGATGGTACACACAGTGACACTCCAAAGCCTTACTGTTTATTTTACAAGAGCGATTGCTGTTTGTTGCCTTACGGAAGGAATTATTTCAGGAACTGTCATTTTGGCATTAATTATTGCTGGGAATCAGACACCAGGAAACTCTGTACTTGCTGAGAAAAAGTCATTCTTGTCCTCTTCTAGTACATTGTTCCCTTTTGCACATCTGCAGGTATGGATCTGGGCCTTTGCTGAGAACAGTGAAATACAAATTTTGACTTTATGTCTCCACATCTTGTATGTGGATGTAATTATGCTCTAGTCTTGTGAGAACATTATACACATAAGCAGTAAATGATCATAGTATGATACTTATTTAAAGATTGTGCCTACTCATAGCAGATTGAGTATATAGGCCTGTCTTTTGCTCCTTGAACGTGGTTCGTTTCTTTCTCGTTAAGGCAAACATATTAGAGGTTGTTGGAAGGAATATCAAGCCTTTGCATTGTAGCAGTTCTGAAAAACCTACAAGAATATTTAAAATTAAAGCTAAAAAGCATCTTAGAGATGTCAACTAAAAATCAGTAAAATATGAATATGACTGAACTGTTCTCCCTGTCTGTGGTGATGTAAAACTTAAAATACAAGGATCATGTTCTGCTGTTGGACCTGACTGTCCGTGTCACCTGGTAGAAGTTTCTTGATAACATTTTTATAGTCTTTCCCTTTTTTTTTCCCAGCTCAGCTGAGGATGAATTGTAGTGAGGTGAAGGGAGAGTCGAATGGATGCTGACAGCTCCACAGCAACCATGATTACTGTCTTTGGTTGGCTAATGTTACACCATATGATACCAGGATAGGGATGAAAGTGCCAACAGTTATGGCCCTATAGCGATCAGCATGGCAGCTGTGCAGAGGAGCAGCGGGAGATGAGGGCAGGAGAAAAATGCATGTACATAGGCACAGAGGACATGCCAAGGGGGCAGGTTACTGCAGCATGGAGCAATATGAAAGTGGGAGGCCAGTACTGATAGGGAGAGGGAGCAGGGGAGCAGGCAGGACTCTTGCATAGATCTCTTTTTCTCTTTTCTATGACTACTATTGAAATTGTAAATGTACCATTTATAATTAAGTAGCTTATAGGTTTGTTCTTCACAGTTTGTAGAAAAAAATATGAGAAACCAAGATCTAGTTCATCCCCTTGGCCAGCTCAGGATGATATCTGCCCAGATCATTCCAGGTGATGATGCTAGCACTGAAGACGTTACAGGCATTTTGCACTTTAAAGAGTACTGAGTAATTTATCCAGAAAATATCAAGTAGAGCTGAAAGGGGACTAATGCAGAGCTTCATTTAAAGTTGAAAGCAAAACCTGCTCCTATATTACTGCAAAACCAGAGGCAGTTCCTTTTCTATCCCAAACACCAGAAGAACCAGACTCCACGAATTAGATGTTAAGGTAGGACTCAATTCAAGTTAATGAAACTCTTGTGTCTACACGCAATAGAGGCATAAAAGATAATGTACCAGCCTGGTTCTGCTCAGAAAAACTTGGTGGTTTGTTGATAGGATACCCTCAACTGAAAGAACAACTAAGGTGCCATGTTCTGAATTGCCTTCTGATAGTGGTTCAGCTGCCTGTGGTGTCCCAGGAGCAAGCAGTTGTGAGCAGCACTCTTAAGTGTGGTGGAGAAGATGGTGCTTCCCCTTGGAGACTGGCAAAACCAATGCAGCATGTTGGGGTGGGAGGCATTTTCTTTAAATTTGTTGGTTGTTTGCCTCATGTAACATCTCTCCAGGTCTGCACTAGGTGAGCTGCCCTCTTCACCTAAAGATCTCATCCGCAATTTGAGGATGGGTAAAGGTCACAGTGGAGATCATGCTGCACTGTGCAGAAGTTTTAAAACTTGCCTTGGCTAATACCCAGGGGTGGGTTAAAATCAAATGGGCCATTTCTGCAGGAAAATGGCTTCCTCCTCTACTTTCTGCCAGAACTTTTCCTTCACACCCCATCTGTGGTGGTGCATATCCCCGCCCCCACCCCCTGCTCTTTTTTGCGGGACAACTTTACGATTTCAGAAACTCCCGTCAGATCTTGGCCTTGGTGTTAGGAGTCTGACAATTAGGTGGCACTGTCCGTACCAGAAACTCCTATATATCTGAGGCGGGGAGCGAGAACGGGAACAATCAGTTATTCCCTGATAGCCTCAGAACATACCTTATCTGAATCGTAGCCCGAGTGGTGAGGTACCATCATTACTGGAATTCCAGTGATTCCCAGCCTGGATTGTGGCCCAGACTGGATATTTACTGATGACTAAAGACAATCACCTCATGATCCTATAAAACAGCGGTCCTAACAGAGGCCCTTTGAGCTCTCCTGAACTGCAGTGGGCTGCACCCAGCATCTCCCTCTGAGTGGGACGCCTCTCAGAGCTTGCAAACTCTTAAAGTTTCCTAAAATTGGAGGTCCCTCACCAAAGACCAACAGCGGAGCCTGGGCTGAAACCTTTCACTCCTTGAGGCTCAATCCTCATCCACTGAAAAATGCCAAGACATTTGATGTGAGTCTTTCAGTGAACTTGAGGGGAATTTTTAACAGGTATACCTGTTAAAAATCATGTCTGTGTGTATGCACATGTGAAGTGATTTAAGTAGTTTGTGGATGCATGATTTAATTACAATTAGTCTTATATTGCTACTAGATATATATATACACACATATAATCCTTAGATATAAACAGTTGACCAAGCCTTAGACTAAGATTGGACCTAGCCACACCTAGACTCCTCTCTGAAAAGGAGTTTAGAAAGCAAAGGGGTGTATTCTGAACCCTGTGACTCAATGGGAGGATTCTCCTTGTCCCCTACATCCATGGTCTCTCTGTGAATCACTCTAACTTGAGTGTAACATAATTTTCCTTTGTGTACTTCCACGTAGTAATAGAGTGAACCTTGCCATCTTTGAATCCTTAAATAAGTCGCAGTTTTGATTAATTATGTCTAATCACTTTGTTAATTGACTGATGATAGAGTGCTATTAAAATATCACAATCAAATCCTGCGACTTGCCACAAGTAAATTCTAAACTGCTACTAAATCAAACTGTGTAAAGTCACTCATTTGCAACAGATTAACATAGCAGGATCCTAAATCAGCACTCATGACACCATCTTCTACCCTATCCTGGACAAACGTTCTTCCTGTCCCCATCCTGCTCTTGCTATGTCAGGGATGGTTTCTTGCCTCCTCTCAACCCTCAACAAGCCTGTAGCTTGTTGTTCTCCCCTAGCTGGCCCTGAGAGAGGATGTGAATGGGCTCCCTGTGCCGCAGAGGAGTCACAGGCTATCTGCCAGTCACTCAGGCATGTGCTAAATGGGAATGGTGGTTTGGCAGTCTTGGTCTGGCGGTCACTTGAAGACGAGGCCACGCATAGAGAGATTGGATAAGGAGAAGGGTCATACGAGAGCCTTGCAGCAGCATGCGTTACCATTGATTAATGAACATTTCAGAGCGGAGAGCAAAAGTAATGAAACATGAAATAAGGCTGTTATAAAAATGTATTGGAGGATTCACTCTGTGGTCATACTTCTGGGCTCTGAATATTATGTTGCTAATAGTTTTGTATTGCTGTTGGCTGGGGTACCTCAGCTGGTCCTGGGACCTCTCTAGATGGTATCTGCAAGTATTGGACTCACATTTTCCTAAGAGAGTATTTTTTTTTTTGTGAGACAACCGTTATTGCCCATCAGATGTGTTATTACCCAAAGCTGTTCCTCACCTGGTGTGACCAAGCAGAGCTTCACTGAGTAAAGAAATGGGAAAAAATGGCTTTGTATTGTCTATGGATTGCAGGGAAGGACTTAAGGGTACTGGTGGATGAAAAGGTGGACATGAGCCAGCAATGTGCGCTCTCACTGGTCTCCTGGGCTGCATCAAAAGCAGCATGGCCAGCAGGTTGAGGGAGGTGATTCTGCCCCTCTGCTCCTCTCTGGTGAGATCCCACCTGGAGAATTGAGTCCAGCTCTGAAGCCCTCAGCACAAGAAGGACACAGACCTGTTGGAGCGGGTCCAGAGAAAGGCCACAAAAATAATCCGAGGGCTAGGAACACCTCTCCCATGAGGAAAGGTTGAGAGTTGGGGTGGTTCAGCCTGAAGGATCTCCAGGCAGACCTGATTGTGGCCTTTCAATACTTAAAGGGGCTTATAACAAAGATACTTTTTAATAGGGCCTGTAGTGATAAGAGAAGGGGTAATGGTTTTAAACTAAAGGAGGGTGGATTCAGACTGGATTTAAGGAAGAAATTTTTTATGGTGAGGGTGATGAAACACTGGAACAGGTTGCCCAGAGAGGTGGTAGTTGCCCCATCCCTGGGAACGTTCAAGGCCAGGTTGGACAGGGCTCTGAGCAACCTGATCTAGTTGAAGGTGTCCCTGCTCATTGCAGGGGGGTTGGACTAGATGACCTCTAAAGGTCTCTTCCAACCCAAATCATTCTATGATGCTACCATTCTCTGGATCTGGCACATTTATGCATCCATTCACTTCTCACCTCTGGACTAACATTAATCCAGAAATCACAGTTACTAGTATGAAAACCCTTACAGGGGTGGTCTTGTTTTATTGCACCATTAATCTTCAGACGATCACTGAAGGCACTGAACAGGGTCTTATTGTGTAAGGCCCCCTTTTAGACACCTCTGGAGAGTGATTCATCCCACTGTGCTAGAGCTGGGCCTCAGCTGTGTAAAGGCAGGCATGAACATTTGGGTCTGTGTCTGATCTACTTACCTTCTATGGTCAATGGAGAGAAACAGGCACTTCCAGGTCATGATTCATCTTGTCCAAATGTAGGCATCAAGAATAATTAGGTGAATCACACTCTAAAACTGCTTATTTCTCTCCACTATAATGGCAAATTATAAAGGGAGGACCAGGTGATTAGCTTATATGCATGCACCTACCCTGTTGATGTCTCCAGGGAGGTGAGATGAACCTCCTACAAGGTGTGATGAGTTGCCCTCTGGAGGGTCTTACGCCCCTCCATTGCTTAGGAAACAAGTCAAAGGCAGGCACCTAGCTTAGACTAGACACTTAACTTCGAAGTTACTAAAATTAAGTTAAATTACTCTCACCCTGAATCTCTACCTGCCACTAATAAGCAAGTTTTTTTTTTCTTGAACTGATGGCCATTCTCCAAAAGAGGTATCAAGGATTCAGGAAGGAAATGCAGATAAATTTCTGAGAAGTTTCACATTTAATTTTTTAGTATTTTATTTAAAGCTTTTTATTTTAAACTGTAAGTTTTGTCTTTTGCTGATCAATTTGTAAGTCCAAAACACAGAACAGATTAACTCTTCTTTGGCATTGGCAGGGCTAACCTGAGTATTCTGATGTCAGGGAGGTTGTGCCTGGCTCGTTGAGGGCTGGTTTGGACCCTTCCTCCATAGCTCTTTTATGGCGTTAATCTCTTCTACTTCAAGTTCTTGTTTGTTGGAAACTTGAGGAGCGAGAGTATTGCCTGTTGGAAATTGTCTCCTGTCACTACGTAGAGCAGTAAGTTTCCAAAAGTATTTAATGCTGCTAAAGGTTTAGCTATAATAAACATAAGAAGGATCATGTTCTTCAAGTGGCAGCTAACTGGCCGTACTCGGAGCTCCAGCCGAATCCCTCGAAAGATGTGGAAGGGGAGGAAGCACACATAGAAGACCACCAAGAGGACGACAGCGAGTCTGCGAGCCTTCTGTTTGTAGCACACCTGCGTGTGGGGCCCAGTAGCCAAGGTGTAAATAATGAGCGCGTAGCACAGAGTCACTGTCAGCATGGGCAAGAAGAAGGCAAACATCGTCAGCAGCCAGTTATACCACCGACTAGTGTCAAGGTCCTCAGCAGCAGCCAGGTCTGGGCAGATTGTCCTGTTCTGCGTATGCCTCGTGGCAATCAAGATGCCCAAGGGGCTGATGGCCACCAGGGAAATCACCCAAACGACTACACAAGTCACCACTGCCCATCTCCGTTTTTGAACAAAATAGCATTTGATTGGGTGGACAACCACAAAAAAGCGGAAGATGCTGAAGCAGCTAAGGAAGATAATACCACTGTACATGTTGAAGTAGAAACAAAAGTGAATAAACTTGCACATGAAGTCTCCAAAAATCCAGTTATTTCCATTAGCAGAGTAGTGTATAAAGAAAGGAAGCGTGGCTATATATAACAGGTCAGTGATAGCCAGGTTTAACATAATGATGGTGCTGCTTTTCCAGGGCCTCATCTTGACAAAGTAAACAAAAATTGTCATGATATTCCCTGGGAAGCACACCAGGAAGATTAGGCTGTAAAGGACGGAGAGATAGGATTTCACCTGCAAGAAATCTTCATCCTTGCAGCTTGTCAATGGGTCTGCGCGGCCTGGCAGAGAAGTTAAATTGCTGATGCATTCAGATGTCATGTTTGCAGAAATCTTCTTAAAGCTTTACAAAAACCAGATGTTTAGTTTCAATTGATTTGTTGGGACAAATACATTCAGTTAAATCTTTTGTCACTGGAGCAAATGTCGTATGACAAGGCATAGCAGAGGGAGGGAACAGGGATTTGCTAACATACCCAGTTCTGACCTAGATAACCCCAGTCGAATGTTTAATTTCACCCTTCCCTCTCCTTTATGTTTAATTTTTATAATGAATAATTTTACTCTTGCTTTATTTAACCTCCTATGTTGAAGAAGAAAATTACTGCTTATCTGCAGACCTTCAGGAGTAGGAAGCACACATTTAGAGAGCTAGAGAGAATTTGGACTTATATTTTGCAAAACTTGTGAATTAGTCTTAGCCTTCCAGAAAGTAGAACTGTACCTATATCTTATCTTCATTAATCTGAGCTAATTGGTGTTTTGTGCTCATGAAATCAGACATGCTGTTCTGGTTTCATGAAAACCAAAATATGTTAGGTTCAGATACAAACCTTGGGACCTGATGCTCCCAAAACCTGATGATCATAGCTTGTTCCCTGAATATGATGTTACTCTCTTGGAGTCATCAGAGTATAGAACTTGTATGAATACTTTTTTTTTTTTTTTAAAATCAAGTTTCATAGTGGCATAAACCGGATTTAAATTATTGAAGACTGTTTCTCAAAGCACAGAGGGGAGGTGGAAAGCACAGATATTGAGTAAAGGCATTGATCTTGCTTCCCATTTTGTGCAAATTGGAAGTAGATCGACTTGTCTCTGAAAAGGTTTCTTGTCTGCCATGGCCAATTTGGCTCTCTCCACAATGAGTTCAAGACAAAACCCTTCTTGGTAGCATTTTAACCTGAAAAAAATGGTAACCAAGGATGAAAATCATCTCACCTAACTTCAGCTATCAAGAAGTTAGATGCTTACAGTGGAGCCAGTCATCCTAAGCCCTGCTTTATCATCAAGGGAGAGATGTAGGTTCCTTCAGGAAATAATATATCTTCCTAGAAGAGGGTTTCTAAGATAAATTATTTACTCTTTTGGCATACCTACTTCTTTCCATTGACAACAAAGGCAGCCCATGGTGACTAGTTCAGACCTGCATGTCTAACCCTTAGATGGCTCAAGTGAGTCAAGAGGCGTGCCACTGCGGGTCTTCAAGCATCTCAGGTGAGCACCACTCTTCCAGATCCTCACCTAGTCCATCTGAGAAAATATTTTAAAATTACTTCATAAAGTGCTAGACAGGATACTGTCAAGCCCAAGTTCCTATCTCTTGTCCCAGAAACACAGTCTTTAAAGTAAACCAATGTTACAGTGAACACCTAGGATGAGGTCATTGCATTAAAAAAAAAAAAAAAAAGACAGAAGGGTACCTTATTGTAGTCCTGGAAATCTTGTGTATAGGATTAGTTTTTTAAGGTGACTCAATTAACAGCAATTAGCATGTTACCTGTGTGGATGTTTCTGCATTATCCCAATGACTGGTACAACATGACATGACTGGTAGAACATGACAAATTTTCTCTGACAAAGCCAGTCATTAAAGCTGGGACACAACAGGAATTATTTGATCATAATCAGTCAGAAAGATGGGTATCACTTGGTTACTCAGGAGCACTTCAGAGAGAAATTTGAACAGTCCCCACAATTTAGTTAAAACACTAACGTTTTTCAACATGAATGTTAGCTCTGGTATAGCAGCTTTGCAGTCAAAGACGCATTAGGCAAAGGCCATGAAGCTTGTTTCAAACAAATCCAGATTTACATTCAGACCAAAGCTAGAGATATACATGTTTTCTCTCTTGTCTGCTGCTTGGTGACACCACTGTCACCCACATTTATGTCTCTCACAGGTATATTTCAAGGAAACTTAGACAAAATTTTCTAGAATATTTGATTCACACCCAGTTTAGTTTTCCTGCACTGCTGATCAGTTCTTCACTGCAATCTTGAACCCTCCAAATTGAAAATGAAGAAATATTGCTTACCTGAAAACTTGCAATTCTGCTTCTCCCTTTGATATTGCTTTGAGCAAAATGCACTACAAATGAGATGTATTTATGTCTTCCTTACAGGGAAGCAGGTTTTAGTATGGCTTTGCAACCATATACATTCACTCCCTGGCAGACTGAGACTCCGTGTGGCCGTAAATTAGGAGACTGGTAGAAAACCCCAGTTACCAGCTCAGGTATCAGCTCTTAGACTTGGGTGGCTGTATGCGATCTCTTTTGCCCTCCGTCATTAATGCTGTCTCGCCTTCAGTGGGCGGATCACGCTTTGCTGGCAGCAGTTCTGTGTGCTGAGGTGGACCTGTGGTATTCAAATAGTAGCGGATCACATTTAAATTAGTGTGTATGTGTGCATGCACGTGTTTAGAAAAGACAAAATTAAATTTATTCTCCATTTCCTGTGAAGTGAAACCCGATGACCAAAGTGAATAAGGCATGTTGCCATTTCAAGGTCAGGTGAAATATGTTATGACATGCTGTCTTCATTAAAAAAAAAATTTCTAACAAAATACATTTTTCATCTCATGTAAGAAATGGAGGTTTCTTCAGTATGATGTGCTTTTCAGCAACCATGGCAAACTTTCTGCTTATTTTTGGTGAATAAAACATCTACAATTAGCGTTGGCTGGTTATTACTGCGGTAGCTGAAGTTACAAACTTGTTTTCTTTTGAGTCTCTGCTTTCAGGCTTCATGATTCACAAGAGCTGCAATTTTCTATGCTTCTTGAACCAAAAGACTGTTCTTGAATAAAAATCTCATTATCATCCTTAGCTCAAGGAACAAGATCAAAAGAGATTATTATTTTAAAAGAAAAAAAAGAAGTCATACTATCTCGAATTTTGAAACTGCAGGCTTCAATCTTGCAACCTGGTCTATGCAAAGAGGCCCCAGCTGCCCAGCATGGCCAGCAGCCTTTTGGCCTTGGTACATGTTATAAGTCCTACCTGCTGATGAGGCTTATGATCCAGCATTAAATGAGCAAGCTTTCATTTCTGAACATTACGTATGTTAGTGTAGTTACTGAGAACCACACAGATAAGAATATTTTTAGGAAGACTCTCTTGACTCTCCTTGAGTGCCTGTACCATAGGCATGAGTTGGAAGAAAGCTATCTGTTTTGCTAATGATGCTGCTGGGAAAGAGCAGTAACGGGGACAATCTAGACTGGGGCAGCAGTAGTGTCTGACATTATCTATCTTTTACCATTAGGGGAAGGGCATCATCTCTGTTCTCATCTGACCAAGCTCTTCTCTAGATCAATGCCCAGAGCACTTTTAAAAAATGTCTAAAGTTTCTCAATAATTGTAAAATACACTGTCATGTACCAGCTCAGGGATCAGCAACTGTTTAAAAAGCTATTACCCTGTTCCTAGACACTGCATGTGTCATTAGAAACCATTTGTATGAGGCTGTAGTGTTATAAGCACAGGGGGAGCTAATTATAGTTAGGGATCATTTAATGCGTCCAC
Source organism: Egretta garzetta (assembly GCF_000687185.1). Taxonomy (NCBI): domain Eukaryota; kingdom Metazoa; phylum Chordata; class Aves; order Pelecaniformes; family Ardeidae; genus Egretta; species Egretta garzetta. The sequence goes on along the minus strand of NW_009259578.1, from coordinate 426,121 downwards.
TACTTAATACATTATACCCCTGAGCAATAGAAAACCTGTGCAGCAGTGGCTGGCATTTATCCTTCTCTGGCGGTGGTAGTGCCTTATCTGAAGCAGAAATGGGCTTTCCCAGCACTGTGGCCCAGAACTGCCCAGGATTTAGGGCACTGGGGTCTTGAGCAGGCACAGGGGTCACCTCTGAGTATCTGACTCTGGGCAGGAAAAGAAAATAAAACCCCCATTTTCAGACCAATTTCAAGAAAGAGGATCTAATAGAAGAGCTGCTCTGCATGGAGACAGAGCTGTGTTCCTTAGCTTACCCAAACCTTGTCTTACCATCAGCTGCAGAGACCATGTGGCTCCTGCCCCTCCCCGGCCTCCCCACACCCTTCACCAAGGTTTCAGCAGCTCCTCATTGCATGTGGACCTTTGGAAACGTGGGCTTCAATTGCAGCCATGCAGCTGGCCCAGGGGCTCACGTGAGGCACTTGGGAAATTATGGCTAAACTAACAAAGGCCACTTGTGAACATTTGATTTAAATCACTTGCCTGGCATTGTGTAGGATCTCTACAAATAGAGGCTGATCCTGCAGTGAGACTTTCAACTCTTTAGTTTGTGGGCCTTTTCTCCTTACCAGAAGCTTCTTCACCTCATGTTCATGAACCTTTTAAGTCTGCCCATAGGCAGACCAATCTGATCCTTACCAAAAACATGGCCCTTTTCATGCTTTAAGGCTATCCTCACCCCGATCCCTCTACAAGCACTGGAGTGAAACCAAAATATCCTGTAGTTTCACAGTTGCCTTAAGCGACTCTAATGGCAGGCTGCTGTCAAAAGTGTTGGCACCACCACCTCCCTCCTCTCATCCTAAACCGCATGTTTTCAACGGCTCCGGTGCTTGGGCAATCATGGGGTGCGTTGGGTAAGTGAGTGAGCTGACTGAAAACAAACCCGTTTTCTTACCCTGGGGTTAGCTTTCTGGCACTTTGGTGAGGGGCTGCGGCTCCTCTCATGGATGCGTGGGCTCCAGGGCTTATGGGACGCAGCAAGGAGGGACTGACCAGGGGCAAGAGGAGGACAGCAGAGGTAGACCAGCTCATGCCAGCAGTGAGGTTGCTCGGTGGGTTCCTGCTGTGGAGTGGTGTTTCTCTTGCCATTACCACCAACCAGCCCCCCTCAGCTGAGGCTCATCTCCAGCAATGCTCCCGCTGGAGACAGGACTCATCTCTTCTTTCAACAGTCTTCCAGGGAGGCTGGATTGATTTGTCAGATGGGCTGTCATTTTCCCTAATTTGATGAGTATTGGTAAGAACCGTGAAGGCCAGTAATCCAACAGCAAAAAGCTATTTGCACCTTTCCTGAAACAACCATTATAAAATCCTACAGAGTTCATGTGGGTACATAAATGTTGCTCTTAATTCTCTGTATAGAAGGGAAACTGGAATGATTTGGTGGCAGGATTATAAATTAAATACTTCCTCTTAAAACGTTATACTAGAGGCTGGGCCAGCTATCACTGAGTGCATGATGTAAATAGGATCATCTTTTCATATTGAATTTTTCCTCTGTGATGGCAGGGTGAACAGGATGCACCAGGGGACAGATGAGTTTGCACACCTGCAATCTCTCTAAAATACAGAAGTGGAGAACAAAGTCCATAGCTTTTGTTTTGCTTTGGTCTGTTAAATCACATGGGGCTGGTTGCAAACAATGTTGCTTTCCTCCAAATAGGCTGGCCGTTAGCTTTTGCAGGCATTGGGGTGGAAGAGATCGTAGCAAGGCTTTTTGTGGTGTCTCAGCATCACCGCCGAACTTGGCTGTAATTGGGACTCATAGGCCTGAGGGTCCACGAGGTGCTCCTCCAGCACAGGAGCTGTTCTCATCTCATAAAACCTGATCTAAAATCCACAGGCGTGAGTAGAAGACTCCTTTCCGAGTCAGACCTTTGGACATGACAGCACCCGGTGTGGCACAGTAGGAACGGCAAGGATAGCTCTGACTAATAACTATGTAGGAAAATAGGCAGTTCGCTGGGCAAGGGCTGGGCTCCAAGTGTTAAGAGCTTTCATTATACGTTTTACTTTTGGTTCAGCAAACATATAATCTTTCTGTGGGCTATTTCCCTTAGCAGACATGCATTTGTTTGGCTGATCTTACTTTGTGTGTGATTGAATACCTAATTACAGTTGTTATCAGACCACCATCGGGAGATGCTCAGTTCTGTTGAGAATGATACCGTGCATCCTCATCACGCAGGGAAATCAGCTCCAGCTCTCCCTTCGTATTTCTCCCCAGAGACAGACTGGTAAGGGCAGCATTTTCTTTAATCCCTAAGTGCACAGGCACTCTAAATTAATCACTGTTAAATGACGCCATCCAATTATGTAGGTAATAGAGACTGTTAATGAAAACTTCTGGAAAGGAATATTTTACCTCAGGAAAATTGCATATATAATCTGGAATATAAGCAGTGCTGCTGCCACATCAGCTGAGCAGAAGTAGTTCAATACAGTTCCAAAAATAGCCTGTATGGATCTGAGGCACTATTTTATGGCTAATATTAGTCCTTGAAGTGGATTGGTGCTCATCGACCTACAGGACATAGAAGATAAAATCTACTGCAGCCCTTAGATGAGCGCTGAACTTTCAGAAGGTGAGCTGCCCCATGGGGAGTGGGGAGAGGAAAGGCGACGGGACAATTTGCCTGCTGAAAGCCAGTATGTGCTCAGGTATCTTGGTACAGCACAGGCAAGACCATAAACCGGTGAATAAAAAACACCACGGGAGCACCCAGCTATGAAGTGGCCTTAAACACAGCAGCTGCGCCGGTTAAAGTTCTCCCAGCAGACACTAAAAGCCAAACTAAACTCATCGGAGATGTGACAACAGTTGTAATTGGTTTAGGTAATGGGGCATTTCCTGAAAATGACCCAGCTTAGACGGTCTGAAAACAGAGAGGACCAATTTGCTGCCTTGTTATTTTGCAGGGTTTGTTGTTTTTTTTTTCAATTCCAAGACAAAGCAGCCTCTAAACTCTTGTGAGATGAGATGTACATCCTTGGCTTCCAGTAATGTATCGGTACAGGATTCAGCAAAGGGAGCTGTTAATGTGGCCTCCAACGTACAAGCAAGTTTTCAGTCATTGAAGATATATCCCGCTGTGGTGCCGTTGCTCTTGTAATTTGTTTGCAGGGTGCTGTGACACGTGCAGGAAAGCCTGCCCTTTGCCTTAGGCCACTCAAATATTAAAGCTTTGTCTCCAGAAAGGGACTTGTACCGTCACAGCCCTCTACACATGAATTTAATATACACAGCCAAAGGCGAGCCTTTCTATTAGCCAGATACCATTCCCTTGGCTAACAGGAGCCCTTAGCTAATCCCTGCCTCATGGCAGCAGGGCCCTGGGTTGCTTCGTTGCTGTGCTGGTCTTCCTCTGGGCCCAGCTCACACCTGCCAAAATTCCTCCCACACTTTGGAGATGAGCCTTTCCCAGTGGGAATGGTGCCAAGAGGAGCACAAGGAGGACGGGGAAGGGAGCTCAGCCACGTAGGGTACACTTCATAATTTAAAAGCATCATTTCCCTCCCAATCTTATCTCTTTTAATTCTTTTCTTCACACAATCGCTAAAGTTATAAACTGGTAAATTAGTTGTTTGCATTACTAGTGCTTGTTTCTGATAAGGTAAAGTAATTATCTGGCAGAATTTTACTATCGTAAAGCAATAAGCAGAAATAATCCTCAAAGTGAAATTAGGAGGTTGCTTGACCACAGTGACAAAACAGACAGAACTAGAAACCCACAAGGAAATACCCTGCAAATCATCACCTGAGTGCGGAGTCAAAGGCCTCGTATTTTTCGGCACAGCCTCCCTTGCTTTCCGGGAGAGAGCTGTGCAGAGAAGGCATTCAGGCTCCTCATCCCAAACCCTTGCATTGCATCCCTTCTGGTAGAGAAACCTCTCTACCAGCATGGGAGCAAGAAGGCAGCTCCCTCTGCTCCCCTGCTTGCCCAGTCGGCTGTGCCGGCCTCATCCCCAGAGGCATGCAGCTTCCCTGCCTTTGAAAGAGTCTTGTGCTCTTTAAATGATGCTTAAATGCTAAGTATTATTATCCTCAGGTAATTAAATGGCTCTCCAACTATTCAGGCTGGGTGGAAGCAGGGCTGTTGAAATAGCCTTTAAAGAGATAATTCATGCAAGCTGAGCCTGTGGAACTCATACTTTCTTTTTTTTTTTTTTTAAATCTAACCTTCCTCTGGCTATTTTTTGTGCATCTAAATCAAACATAAGAAAGAGAGGTACTCCTCTCTGCAGAGGCTTTGCCTTCTTATGCTACCTTTCATGAAGAGCTTCAGGGCCACTCCTGGGCTTTGGTCAGATCTTCTCCCTCTGAGCTTTGCAGGATCTGAACGAACACAGCATCACGCTTACTCGCCGTGCTTGGGTCAGCTGGGGACTCTGCTGTGAATGTCATTCTGTCATTCTGAAGTCACAGCAGTGGACTGACTGCAATGGTTTATATAGGCCAAATGCAAAAAAATGTAGAGCACTGGAAAATCAGAGTCACGTAATTCAGAAAGTAATGTTTTGCCACCGCCTGCGGTGGAACTGGTTCCTGCTGGAGCAGTATCTTCAAAGAGAAATACCTAGTAAGGCAAGAGATGAGGGTGTGCATTTCCCTCTCTCTACCCAAGCAGAGAGTTAGCAGAAACCAGTTAACATGGCTCCCTTCACAGCAAATGCTCTGAAAACCCAGTGGTACAGAATAATGATGCAATGTATTTTTGTCATTGCTCTCAGAGCTGGCACTGCCGATTCTAAGCACTGTGACAGTACCTATTAAAGTTTGCAATAGTAGGGAGATGGAAGAAATCACATCACCATAGGACGGAAGATTACACTCCTCAAGAAAAGTGAGAAAATAAAAGACAGTTAGAAGCAGCTCTGTGCACTTGACCCTGGCTTTTCTGGTTTTTCAAAAGGGACTGTTTAATCATTTGTGATAAACTGAAATGATATAACGTACTGAAGGATATAAAAAATACAGTGCCCTACATGTTTAGGCTGTTTGGGGTCAGGCTGGGTATTTTAGCCATTACTCTGCATTTTGCCAGCATAGAAGTCTCCTGCTGCATATTGGCGTGATCGATGGCCTGCTGGAACCTGAGGAGGGAGCTGCTAACCAGACTTCTGCATCATATTTCGCACATCATATTCAAAGGAGGTGTAAATTGGCTCATTGCCACTGGCTTTGGAGGCAAGTTAATTCACCCCAGTGGAGTATCTAATCCATCGGCTTTCCAGGCACAGCTCCTGCAAGGAGCCGAGCGCAGACACCTCCCCTCTCTGAGGGATTATCTCCGTCTGTGCAGCGAGATGCCCGCCTTTCCTGAAATCCTCTGTCCTGATGCAAAAGGGGTTTGCCCACAGCATTGCAGGAGGTGGGGTAGAAGGAAACTCCTCAGGACATGCTGTCCTTCTGCTGCCCCAGACAGGGTCAGATCCTTGGCAGTCCCAGCAGATGCTCTTCTAACCTCTTCTAAAATCTTCTTTCTACCAAACTACTCCCCTGCTTCTCTGTGCCCACAGGACATGTTTCCTCAAGTCCGACATCTTCCCGATCTAGACCTAGCCAAGGACATTTTGCTTTCTAGATACAGGTCATGTGTAGAGGTCACCATCATTCAGCAGTGCGTTTCCTAGATTGAATAACTCTCAGTCCCACAAACTTTTCTTTTTTGGTTTTGTTTTTTTGAACCTCTGTTTTGCTCCCTGTCCGGCGGGTCCCCGCCTTTCCTGAAGCTCAGTGTGGGACCAGACATGCCACCCCAGGAGACATGTTACCAAAGCAGAAGGGTTACTCATCCCACCTGGCAGTCTGTGCTCTTATTTCTATGTCCCATTCTGCTGTTTGCCCTTTTCACAACAGCACCATGTATTTGACGGATGTTCACCTGGTGGCCTGTGTAGCCCTTCAATGCTTTACCGTGGTACTGCTGCCTAAGCAGATAGTCCAGATTTTTGCAGTTTTGATAATTTTCCTACAAACATAAATTTTGCATTTGTCTTCATTGTATTGCATCCTGGGTTTTTTTCAGACCATTTCTCCAATTTCTGTAAATTGCTTTGAATCTAATGCTGGCTGCCAGCATGCCAGTGGTCCCCTCGCTTGTCATCTCCACGCTCAAAGGGTAAACTTTCTACTCCATTGCCAAAATCACTAGTGAATGTAATACGGGTGAGCTCACTGCGTAATCTGGACTTGGATGGAAAATTCTGTCATGCTAAACATCCTAGAGCTGGGCCTTGCAATTCTTTCCCAGAAACTCCCATCAGTATTATCTGTGCCTGGAGTAGCAGCTCAGCCACATTGCTCGGCAGCACTGGCTTTTGTGCAAAATCTGAGAAAAGAAGCAAAACATCAAGTTTTGGGTCTGTCCTTCTCTCAGAGCATTTCAGAGAGAAACCTGCTCCATTCCAAGAAAGGAGCTGGACAACGCTGAACCATCCCGATGGACGATACAGCAGCCCTCTCCATCCCACCATCACCACCTCCCCCGTTCTCTGTCTGGGACTGCTTGGCTAGGTGGGTAGCTAGCCTAGATGCTGCCTACTTGGTTTCTATCAACATTTTTGATAGATTCAGGACATTCACATGAAGCATTCTGATTCTGTGGATTCAGGAGTTTGCAGGGGAAAAGCATTCAGTCAGAATTTTTTTTATTAGGTGAAATCAGCATGTCTGATTTCTTCCCAAATCAACTGGGTACAGAGAATTCAGCCCTAATTCAGGGACCGAATGGATCTCTCTTATCTCCGGCAGGGCAAGTTTTTCTAATTCTCTCCCTTAATGGTTGGAATACACTGATAATTCTCAGCACTAACATGGCAGCAGCTGGATTGACCTGAAGTCTCCAGGACAGCAAGGGTAAACTGCTGATCTCTTTGCTACATCACAGTAAAGTATCGTGCTGCCTCTGTGCACCAGGGCTGAGGACAATCACAGAAACATTTACATTGGAAAAGGCCTTCAAGATTGTTGAGTCCAAACATAAACCTAACAATGCCAAGTCCACCACTAAACCATGTCCCTAATCACCATGTCTACCCGTCTTTTAAATACGTCCAGGGATGGGGACTCAACCGCTTCCCTGGGCAGCCTATTCCAGTGCTTAACAACCCTTTCCATGAAGAAATTTTTCCTAATGTCCAACCTAAACGTCTCCTGATGCAACTTCAGGCCATTTCCCCTTGTCCTATCACCTGTTACTTGGGAGAAGAGACCAAGACGCATCTTGCTACAGCCTCCTTTCAGGCAGTTGTAGAGGGCGATCAGGTCTCCCCTCAGCCTCTTCTTCTCCAGGCTAAACAACCCTGGTTCCCTCAGCCGCTCTTCATCAGACTTGTGCTCCAGACTCCTCACCAGCTTTGTTGCTCTTCTCTGGACATGCTCCAGCACCTCAATGTCCTCCTTGTAATGAGGGGGCCCAAAACTGAACACAGTATTCGAGGTGCTGAGTACAGGGACACGATCACTTCCCTGCTCCTGCTGGCCACACTATTCCTGATACAAGCCAGGATGCCAAGTGCAGGACCTGGCACTTGGCCTTGTTGAACCTCATACAACTGGCCTCGGCCCATCTATCCAGCCTGTCCAGATCCCTCTGTAGAGCCTCCCTACACTCAAGCAGATCAACACTCCCTCCCAACCTCGTGTCGTCTGCAAACTTACCTGACGGTGCACTCGATCCCCTCATCCAGAGCATTGATAAAGATGTTAAACAGAACTGGCCACAACACTGAGCCCTGGGGAGCACCACTTGTGACCGGCCGCCAACTAGATTTAACTCCGTTCACCACCACCCTTTGGGTCCAGCCATCCAGCCAGATTTTTTACCCAGCAAGGAGTATGCCTGTCCAGGCCATGGGCAGCCAGTTTCTCAAGCAGAATGCTGTGGGAAACGGTGTCACAGGCTTTACTAAAGTCCAGGTACACTACATCCACAGCCTTTCTCTTGTCCACTAAGCGGATCACCTTGCCATAGAAGGAGATCAGGTTCGTTGAGCAGGACCTGCCTTACATAAACGCATGGTGACTGGGCCTGATCACCTGTCTGTCTTGTATGTGCCACATGATGGCACTCAAGATGATCTGCTCCATGACCTTCTCTGTCTGACCTGACATTGAGGTCAGACAGACAAACCTGTAGCTTAGACATTAGGAACAATTTTTAGACATTGGGAAAAATTTCTTCACAGAAAGGGTTTTCAGGCACTGGAATGGGCTGTCCAGGGAAGTGGTTGAGTCCCTATCCCTGGAGGTATTTAAGAGCCGGGCAGACGAGGTGCTTAGGGACATGGTTTAGTGGTGGGATAGCAGTGTTAGGTTAAGGGTTGGACTTGGTGATCTTAAAGGTCTTTTCCAACCTGAATGATTCTATGATTCCTCAGATCCTCCTTCTGGCCCTTCTTGTAGATGGGCGTCACATTTGCTAACCTCCAGCCAACTGGCACCTCCCTGGTTCTCCAGGACTGCTGATAAATGATGGAATGTGGCTTGGTGAGCACGCCTGCCAGCTCCCTCAATACCCTTGGGTGGATCCCATCTGGCCCCATAGACTTGTGTGTGTCTAAGTGGTGTAGCAGGTCGCTAACTATTTCCCCTTGGATTATGGGGGCTTCATTCGGCTCCTCATTCCTGCCTTGCAGCTCAGGGGGCTGGGTACCCTGAGAACAACTGGTCTGACTATTAAAGATCGAGGCAAAGAAGTCATTAAATACCTCAACCTTTTCCTCATCCTTTGTCACTATGTTTCCCCCTGCATCCAATAAAGGATGGAGATTCCCCTTAGCTCTCCTTTTGTTGTTAATGCATTTATAGAAACATTTTTTATTGTCTTTTATGGCAGTAGCCAGATTAAGTTCTAATTGGGCTTTGGCCTTTCTAATATTCTCCCTGCATAACCTCACACCATCCTTGTACTCCTCCTGAGTTTCCCGCTCCTTCTTCCAAAGTTCATAAACTCTCTTTTTTCCTGAGTTCCAGCCAAAGCTCTCTGTTCAACCAGGCCAGTCTTCTTCCCCGCTGGCTCATCTTTTGGCATGTAGGGACAGTCTGCTCCCACACCTTTAAGATTTCCTTCTTGAAGAATGTCCAGCCTTCCTGGACTGCTTTGTCCTTCAGGACTGCCTCCTAAGGGAGCCTGTCAACCAGGCTCCTAAACAGGCCAAAGTCTGCCCTCCTGAAGTCCAAGGTGGCAGTTCTGCTGACCCCTCTCCTTACTCCTCCAAGAATCGAAGATGCTATGAATAAGTTGTCTAGCAGAGAGGGCTGTGCAAGCAATAGAAGTTCAGCAGTGGTATAGTTTGTTTTTCTTTGAAGACCTGTTTTGGAAGCTGCTTAGTGTGCCATTTCACCCTCCAGTATCTGTATTCAAGCATTGGAACGGGCTGCCCAGGGAAGTGGTCGAGTCCCCATTCCTGCAGGTATTTAAAAGACAGGTAGATGTAGTGCTTAGGGACATGGTTTAGTGGTGGACTTGGCAGTATTAGGTTAACGTTTGGACTTGATGATCTTAAAAGTCTTTTCCGACCTAAATGATTGTATGATTCTAGCTCATCTGCCTGGGAGCAAAAAGGTTTATCATGGAAACTTGTGTTGACGAGATGATTCATTTCATGGACCCCAGAAAGACAGCAACAAGGAGGGTTTAATGTACAGGTGAAGACAAGTGTGTGGTTTAAGCTTTGTTAAACAATGGAACAGCCTTCAATTTCTCCAAAGGCCTCAAAAGTGAATAGGTAAGAGGGTCCCAGAAGAAAGGTCACCTCTCTATATTTCAATATCTTTAATTCATGCAAGAAAATTAATTTTTGTACTGAATTTAACATCAGCTACCCGCCTGAGGCAACTACTTGGTGAAAGAGCACAGATGCCACAGATGCCAAGATCCATCTGCTCCTTACCAAATCCAGCTTCTTGACTCCCTGCAAGAGAGGTTTTCTACTTTTCACCTGCCATCACAGCTTTTGTACAACAATAACTCTTTCTTCAATAAAATACTACTTTTTTTTCAGAGTGATGAAGAGAGGAGATTTTTGCGTGAGATCTACATCACTTGAAGTAGTTCTCCCAGTTATCATGGCAAGGACAGGTGGTAGAGGTATTGATAACCGTACGGTAGAGAAATGTGATCTTTTGAAATAGTCTAGTAGACACCAAATGCATCCCCACGCCAAAGTCCAGACACCTCTCCTTAACCCATGCCAGCATCCAGCAGAGCTACCATTCACACCTTACAGTACAAGGCAGATAGAGAATATATAATTTAACCTCATTTGGCATAGCTGTATTTCAGGATTAGTGCTTCTTCCTTTGCTCCCAGTATTGTGCTGTGAAAATCTCTTTGCAATGGATTCACGTGCCTTAATGCAGTGAAAACACATGCTGCTGCCTGAAGGGCTCCTCTCTTTGGCTCATTAGGGCCACGAATGTAATCCTCCTCCGGGCACACCTCCTATTTAGCCTTTGATGTGACAACTGTGGAGACTATTGCCTGTAGTGCCACGTCTCATCCAGTTTCATCAACTCACTTTGGAGAGTCACTGCCACCCACAAGACTATGTGGGACCAGCAGATGGGAACCCATCCAGAACAGAGGGGCAATGTTTCCTTTCAAAACTCACATCTGTTTAGGGGGGAGACAAGACAGTGCAGCGCTTGTGGTAGCAAACTTTGCCATGCCTGTCTCCCAAAGTACAGTTAATTCAGCTTTTAATTATCCTGGCTGTGGGAGGCATCCCAGCTGCAGGAACGCCTCTGAGAGCTCCTCTTCTTTGATGGGCCTTCTTTGGTTCTTACCCCTGTCAGCGTGACGAAGTTACGTTTAAGAAGATCAAATCAAATCTTTTCCTAGCATTCAAAAATGGCATTTAGCTTGCATAGGCAGTTCTTCTGGGTCTTAGGCCATCTTTATAGATCTGGGACTAAATTAGAAAATAAACTCTGAATTGCTTTGGATTCCCTAGCATTGGGCTTGTTGAATCAGTGTGAAAGCCTGCTTTGGACAAGTAGGTTGTGTGGTGAGAAAATCTTTTCCCCGTGCCCTTATCTGCAATGCAGGGAGCTCCCTGAGACAGTCAGACTCATCTGAAGAAGGATCTGCTTTTTCATGGAGAGCGAGAAGAGAATGTGTTAATGCCTACAGCCATACTTTCCACTCCTGCAGCAAGGTTCAGAGAAACCTGTTTGCATTTCAGCAGCAGAGAAATGTGTGAGGAGAAAACATAAGCCATTAGTTCCTGCAATAGTAGAGTGGTCAATAATAAAAGAGAGACAGAAATCCACAGTTTGATGTTTCTGGCCAGACAGTCAGGAGGGGGTGAATTCACTGTTCCCCTGAAGTGGATAAACTCTAATTCCCTATATTTATCCTTTCTAACTGATATCCTTAATTGACTCCCATCACTGGTTGTAAGATAAAGTCCGTAGAAGCAAGATCAGCTGTATTTGATTTATGATTTACATGTTTATAACCATATAGCCACTCTAGCTGTATTTGATTTTAAAGTATAAACCAGCAATTGTGTTTCTTTAGAGAAAGTTGGAACAATGCTCCCACCTTGCTCTCGCAGATGGTATGAACATCATTTTGTCCTTCCTTTTCCTACTTTCTGCTGCTTCTCCAGCCCAGACCTCCTTTTCCAAATCAGACACTGTTTTCCCGCATACTTAAAGCTTTTCCAGAGTGAGCCTTTTAATGGAAGAGTTTTGTCTACCCTCTAGTGGGAATCTGAATTATAGCACCTGCAGAGCCCAGCTGCGAGAATACGGGAGGCTGGACCACCTTGGGCACAGCCTGGAATTACCACAGGACTGATCTTCACAGTGTTTCCAGCAAACATGATGCCCTATTGCTGTCCCTCCCCTGCTTCAGTCAGATTGAGGTTTGCATTTGGGGAAAAAAGGATGGGGGCTACATTTGCTAGGATGTTTTTCCAGCAGAGGGACTGATTTTGATTTTCCCTGGTGTTTGTCGGCCAAATATTTAGCTCTGATAAGTAAGTACAGCTGTATTAATCATGTTGAATGGAAATGAGGATGGAAATTCAGAAGATGTATGAAAAATTGCACTGGCATACGTACATAGTGACCAGTGGTACCCTGCCCCTTGGGTGAAGGCAGCTTGCTAATTATGGAACCTGTTTATAATCTTTGCACCCGAACAACTTCCCGACCTGTGGTGTGATGCACACCTTTCAGCCTTATGTGCTGCTAATGTTTCGTCTTAACCCGCAAATTAACACATACTTGCTACAAACCTGTAAATGGGATGAATACAGCTAATTACTGGCTCTTGGCTGAGGTCACCTGCAGTGATAGTCAAATAACTTTGGTGATAAAGAGCTGGTCCCCCCAAAACCTTCTCTGAAGGAAAAGAGAAGCGCTCCTTCCATGGATGCAGAGTATGGTGCTGGGATGAACCAGGGCCTGAGTAGCGCGGACACAGCTCTAACTCAACTTCTATTACTGAAGTGTCACAACTGAGCAATCAAGACTCCCTTGAAAATCTTACCCTAAGCCTAAAATGCGCTTTGTAAAAGCTCTGGGCTGGGAACTGATCTCTTCCCTGCTTGGCTGCTAATTTGCTTTGTGACCAGAGGCAAGTCATTTAACTCCACTGTGCCTCAGTTTCATCACCTGTAAAATAGGGGCGATATAGAAATATCTCAGAGCAGCTTACTAGCAGAAAGGTAAATGTGGGGAAACTCCTGTAGGCAGGTGCTGCTGCCTTGGCTGGTAAGATAACTTCCCCTTGATAAAAAACATCATGAAGTGAAGGGAGAAGGGAATTTTCAAAAAGATTTATTGCTTGAAATTGTTGCACCGTGCATTTTGTATGCCACTGTCTGCTAGGTCTTCTTCATTATTGCTGAGGCCATAAGTGATTGGGCCAGCCTGGCGCACTCAGCGGAAAATTGCCCCTTTGGGAACATTTGGGGCTGGAAATAAATCCACCTATAATGCTTAGCTGCTTTGTGCCAAGTCACCTCCTTTTTGCCCAGCTTAACAGATCTGTAACAAGAGCAGAGCAGGAGGCTTTACCTTGGATGCCCTTTGAAGCACCCCCAGAGAAGGTGTTTTCTAGCCTTGTCGGCAGCGGGTCCAGGGCATCACTTTGCACAGTGGCTGGCACCATGGAAGTCCTTGAAAATTGGAGGAGAGATGTGAGAATATCACAGGGTGCTCTTGCGGTGATACCAAAATACCTTGTCACAGATCCACCGACAAAACACGGATTCTGCCAGCCACATGGGAACATCTTGAAAGCGTCCTGGGACACAGCCAAATAACTTGTGCCGATCGGGGGCAAATGAGAACCACAAAGATTGCAGCAGAACCACTGGAAGGGACAGAATGAATTTCCTAGTCATTTTTCCAAAAAGTTGATGTGTCTTGAGCAACAGACTGGATGTGGTGAAGGGAGATGGAAGGACTGAGTAACCTGTTGTCAGGTTTTCTAGCCTGAGTAGCAGGGAGCATGCTGGAAATACAACCATATTTAATGAAAACATGTGATGGAAGATGTCTCCGGAACCTTCTACCTTGCTTTATTAGGGTTCAGCGTGGCATTGTCTGTCTGTGCACAAAGTTGTATTTCTTTCTTCTTTGCCTTATCTTCTTTCACTGTTTCACAAAGTGAAGGGAAATCTATAAAGCAATTTGGAAAAACACATCTTTCCCTTTTTTTAAAAAAAAACAGAGCTCAGAACTTTGTTTTCCTCATAAGATCAGAGAGCATCACCAGTACTATAGCTTCCAGGCAACCGCCTCTCTTTTGGTTTAGAAATCAGTGATACCAACCATTTCGGGGAGCAAAGGAACCAAAGAGAGATCTTAGAAGTTAAAATACCTTTTAATTCAAATGCCTTTTAAGGTTCTAGCAATGATGAATCAAACATACTCTGCCTCATACTTGCCTGCAGCAGCCCCGAAAAATCATGTTCCCTCTGTGTGTTTTAAACAAATTGGCATTTGAGCTTTAAATTTTACTTTAGAAAGACACTCAGCCCAGTGCTTACCAACTTTACTTTTTTCTCCTTCTTGGCCCCAGAGTCCAGCTCTGACTAAAAACAGGGGTGTGTTTTTTCTCCTGCTTTGAAGGCACCTGACTCGCTCTGCTCTCCACTGCAGCATCGAGTCAGCAAGACACCGCAGTCAAAAGTACTGCTCTTGGCCAGTAGCTATTCAGAAAACAGGCCTTAAAAGACACTTTCTTTAGGGTAACCCTTTTTTTCCCCTCTTAGACTTAATTGTGTGGCCTTTACATTGAAGTGGCATCAGCTGGCACCGCAGAATGCCACTATTTTCACAAAACGCAAGGGAGCTGTGAGGGAGGGAAGACACAAAGTATTTTTCTTTACATCTCTTTTCTGCTGGCAGGGAAAGGCAAATACAGTTTGGAGCTGGTAGGAGTTGAATAGCGATGCGTTTGTTTGTTTGCTGCTGCTTCTGGCGGTGTGCTCCCCCCTCGTCTCTGACTCCCCCTCCTTTGACCTCTTTCCAGTGATAACCACCTGTGGCTGTGGATGCATCTGGTCTGTGTCTGGTCCTGAAGGATGCACCCACTGGATGTGGGGGAGACAGATAACAATGCAATAGCCAAGGGCTATTGTGGAATGTGCCCACCTAAGCACAGTGGTCAGTATGCAAATGTGACTATGAGCCAATTATCTTACCCCCATAAACAGTGAGCAGCCCAAGAACCCTTGGAGCTCTCCTGCACGGCAGCGGGCTGCACGCCAGGATCTCCCCTTGAGCAGGGACGCCTCTCAAGGTTACTCCTCGAGGTTGAGAGATTCCTTACCACGACAGATTCTCGGTAAGTGACTAACAGCATGCTAACTTGGAAATCTTAGCTAAGTGACATAAAGGATTAATTGCGCATATATAATCCTTTAGACATAAACCGTTGAGCAAGTCTGGGACTAGGATTGGATCCAGCCGCACCTAGACTCCTCTCTAAGGGAGTTTAGAAAGCAAGGGGATCTTTTCTGAACCTCATGACTCAACGGGAGGGTCTCCCTGACAGCTTTGTCTGACCCTGTCCTCTGTGCAGTAAATAACAAAGTGTACCTTGCCATCGAATCTCATAAACTATTGTCGCAGTTACCACTGACCTTTGTTAACTCACTGTTTTACACCAATAAACCACATTGGTTTTGCCTCCCTCTCACTCCATCCGCGACACTGCTGCTTTAAAGTTTAGGTTCACTCAAACCGGCGTTCTCAGAGTACAACGTATTGACAGATGGAAGCATTCATTCAACGTTTATTCTGCTCGCTTAGCCTTATCAGCAAAATGACATCTATCTGAGGTCTGAATGACTCAGCGGTGAGGCTGGCACTGCCCTCTGCTTCACATGGAGGGTCACCACCATGCAGTTACACCATGCAGCTAATGCAGCAGCATCCTGACGGCGCATACCATTACACTGGGATAGAACCACAGCCCTGTCTCACATCAATATCCAACACAGGCCCTGTTCTCAAGCTATTTTAGCCTTTGTCTCTACTAGCTGTTTACCAAGCTATCAATTTTGATGCTACATGCAGTCTGCTTTGCTCTCCCTTCTCAGGTGTTCAGTATGACACAGAATTGCTTGAAAGGCAGCTAGATGCAGACAGGTTTTGTGATTCTTTTTTTTTTATGCAGAACATTACAGTGAGTATTTTTGCTCTCTGGGAGGTTTGAGTACGAGGAGGGCCTTTTGCTTTCACTTCTTATGGGAACACATGATTTGAGGAGAAAAGGAAAAAAAATGCCGATTGCCTTTCCTGACAATTAAGGGTAGAAAATAGCTCTGCTGCAATCTGTGACAGTACGTGAGTCACTGTGAAGAATAAGCTTCGGCATGTCAGCAATTCCAAAATTTTATCTGTAGTATCATCAGAGTTGACATTCCCCTGAGAGGTGCGAAGCCTCTTTACCTTGCAAAGTCATTCTCTCAGTCCCTCTGCGGTCCCCAGGCAGAGCGCAGCTTGCCGGTAGGTACTTGAGTTGACATGACTGTCTTTGCAAACAAACCTACTAGAGACTTCTGACAGAAGCCTGGTTACTGGAGCATAACTATGCTGTGAATTAGCCTGCAATAGTGTAGTAATTTATGTCACTGTGTTGTCACACTGTATGTACAGAGCTTGGAAAGTGTCTCCTGTTTACTGCAACTGAAGCACTTATCCTTGTTTCAGCAGTAAACTTAACAGCTGCTAAAAATAGAAGCTATTGAAATGTCACCCTTCACAGTAAGCAAAAGGAATGAGTCGCATGAGATAATGATCTCGAAGTCCTGCAGAGCACCTGAGCAGTCCTTGAATGCTTTAAAAATGCTTGCGTCATGGTTGAGCTTTTTTCCTTTTTCAGATCCAACCATGCTACTGGGAGACGCGACCGCCCGTCTCTTGGAGGGTCTTGCCCCACCAGCAAACTATGGCTCCCAGGAGCATTCTCTAATCTGCTTTGGCACTTTAAAATCAGCCAGTTTAGAACAAACTAAACAGAGAGAGGTGGTGGATGAGCAGGTGAGAGAAAAGGAAGGCAACAAAACAACAGCTATGTCAAGGAAAATAGAGGAGTAGGCAAAAAGGTAGCCCCTCTCCAAGTCACCAGAACTGTGGGACTGTCACTCTTGCTGTCAGAGATGGAAAGCCTTGAACGCTTCCATTTCACACTTTTTACCTTCAGCTGCTCCATTTTATGTTGTATGTGTAGCTGTATTTTAAGAGCTTCTGTTCATGTGTGATAAGCTCAGCTTGGGCTTGAGAAGGAAGAGCTTCTGAGAACAAGAATTAAAAATGCTCTGAGAAAGGAAAAGAGATAATTTTTAATCCACACCTTCAGATGTGTATATGTAAGTGGTAGACACATCTTCTGCTTTCTCTTATGTGGAAGAGGAAGAGAATTTTGTGCAGTTTGTTTGTACTTTTTGCCCATGTTGGAGAGCTGAGCTGTTATGAATCTAGGTCAGAAGATATTTGTTTCACGTGAATTGTCTTGTCTATTTGTGTAACTTGTGGATTTGAATCAAACACGTGTATGTGAAACCAGGTAGCTTGACCATGAATGACCTCTATCTACTGGTAATCCGTAAAATTCAGGCTTGGACAACAATACAGAAGAGGACAATCTAAAAGAGAAAACAGGTCAAAAGGCCAATGGCACTGCTTTGAAAAGTTGTATCTGATGTCTGAGCCTTTACCAAATACAGTATTTTAGGTATCCACAAGGCACGTTAAAACACTACGGTGTCATCCCTGGAAACATTCAAGACCAGGTTGGATGGAGCTCTGAGCAACCTGATCTAGTTAGCGGTGTCCCTGCTCACTGCAGCGGGGTTGGACTAGATGACCTCTAGCGGTCCCTTCCAACCCAAACCATTCTATGATTCTATGATTGTTTGTCCTATGGAGGCGTGGTACCCGGGAAGCACTGCCTGTGTGCAGGCTGCCCGTGGGGCATGGTGCTAACCCGTGGTGGGTTACCAGGGCTTTGCCGACAGTGTGCTGGCTGCTGCTGGCCAGCCCCCCTCCCCAAGGCTCCCCAGAGACGTGGCAGTGTGGCAGGATGAGCTCTGGCACTGGGGATGCTCCTGGACACCATTTGTCTCACTGGCACTGATGCTGCTGGGAATGCATTGCCTAATTGCAGAGCCTCGTGGCCAGAAGGGACCCCCAGAGGTCAGGCAGGCTTGTGTCCCTCTTGCTAAGCACCTGGCTAGCCTGCTCCTAGGGACACCCTGTGGTGGAGAATCCTCCTGTCCTTTCCAGTGCTTCATCACCCGTCCTGAGAGATGGTCCGGCCTGATATTCACCCTTGAGTGGTCTTAAGACCATTTGGTTTTCTGTCCAGTTCCTTCCCCTTTGGTCATTTCTCTGAGTGCTCTTGCCATGCTCCTCTCATCTACGTCTTCCCTGAAGGGCAGCATGGCGCTCCAGCTGAGAGGGTAACAAGGCTGCGAAGGGTGTAAGGACTGCTATACAAATCTCGCACATTACATATTCTTATTCATACGTCCCAGCACGGCATCTGCCCTTTTTGCCACAGCAGACACTGTCAGCCCACTGAAACTGTCGGCTCCTGTCCAGCCTGTGATTCACAGTAACCACAGATCTTCCTCTGCTGAACTGCTGCCTAAATATTTTTTTTTCTCCTTTTGTGTTTGCACAGTTCATTATTTCTACTTGAACATAGTACTTTGCACCTGTCACTGTCTAATAGCATCCTGCGTGGTTTTCCGACCATAGTTGCAATTTGTCAACTTAATTTTGTCCTCTCAGCTTCATGTCATCTGCAAATATAACAACCAGACTTTATTTCATCATCCAATTTATTAATGACAAGACTAAATATCCCTAAAGCGAGGACAGACTGGTCAAATCCCCACTTGGTGGCTCCCCCTACTCCGACAGGAATTCACCAATATCTCCACTCTGAGCACAGCTCTGTAACCAGCAAAAATAGTTTCCTCAAGACTGTTTCCTTAGCTTACACACAAGAGTGCCACTTCAGACAAAACTCCTTCTGCAGTCAAGGTATGTGACACCTTCTTTTCCTTCATGTACGAGCCTGTTAATTTGTTGTAGTAGGAAAACAGAACAATCTGGGATTGTACATAGCTGATAGATCCATACTGGCTGGTACTCACCTGTATTCATCTTCTGTAGACTCATGATCTGATTGTTTATTTCAGTATTTTTCTGAGATGGACATTAATGTGACTGTTAATTCCTTGTTCCTCCATTTTTTCCATACATATATATATATATTTCTCTTATACACACACACACACACACACACACATATATAAATATCCTTTTATATGTAATATATCTCCTTCAATTCACCAGCCAGCTCTGAGATTTCACCATTCAGTTCCTCAGTGCTCTACACTGAAGATTATCAGGTCCATCTCATCTGAAAGCATCGGATTTATCTAGGTGCTTTCTAAGAATGTAATTCAGCGGTTTCAGCAACCGTGACAATATCTGCTGCATTTTGCTCAGGCTGTAACAAACTAAGCACTACATCAGTGACAACGCTGAAATCAACGGAAGTGGTTCTCACGTCCAAACTAAGCTCTCCATGTTTCTGTAATCAACCTCAAAGCCCAGAGCAAGAGAACCCTGTGCTTTTCAAATGTCTTTGGAAACAGTCCGGTTGGGTGGTTTTAAATTCCACCTTTGAGGTGGCTGACAATCATTTCTTTTCACTTCCCATTCCTTGGCTGCTAGGAGAGGTATATACAAACCTGCTCCCAAGACAACTTCTTGACAAGTGCTCTACTGCAGGGAGAGGGAGAAGGTAGCTGCAATTCTTGCTACCGTATCAACACACCTGCCTTTGCAGGAGCTTAGTGCACCAAAGCCAGCCCAGGTTTGCTGGGATTCTTTCATAACTTTAATGCAGTTTCTTGCATTGGTCACGTAATTGTTGCTCCTGGGCTACTGGATGTATTTGCTCCACTTACACCTTGAAAGAGAGAGGATGGCCTGCTGGAAGTTACCTCCAATCACGACATAAAGTGGTCGGTTGCCACATGTGTTGAGTTCAGCCAGTGGCCAAGAGGTGATATAGGCAGAGTGGATTTGCTTCTCCACGTGACAGCTGACTGGACACAACCGTAGTTCAGCCTGAGCCACCCAAAAGACGTGGAAAGGGAGGAAACACACATAGAAGACCACCCAGAGGACGGCAGCGAGGCTGCAAACCTTTTGTCTGCAGCAAGCTCGTGCATGGGGCCCAGAATCCAAGGTGTAAATAATGAGCGTGTAGCACAGAGTCACTGTCAGCAATGGCAAGGCGGTGGCCAGGCCGGTCAGCAGCCAGTTATACCACCTGATCGTGCCCATGTTTTCAGAGCTGGTAGGGTCAGGGAGTAAGGATCTGTTTTGTGTCTCTTCTGAGGAGATCAAGAAGTTGACAGGGCTGGCAGCTGCCAGTGAGATCATCCAAATGGCTGCACAAGCCACCACTTCCTCTGGTTGTGGAAGAACTTCACAGGGTGGACAATCACCATGAAGAGGAAGGCAATGAAGCAGGTGAGGAAAAGGATGCTGCTGTACAGGTTGAAGTGGAAGCTGAAGCAGATGATCTTGCACATGAATTTGCCAAAGATCCAGTGCTCCCCACTGGCATAGTAGTGTATCAGGAAGAGAAGGCTGGTGAGATACAGCAGGTCTGTGAGCACCAGCTTGAGCACAATGATGGTGCTGCTCTTCCAAGGCCTCATCTTGAAGCTGTAAACACAAATCGCAATGGTGTTTCCCAGGAAGCCCACCAAGAAGATGATGCTGTACATAATGGGGAAGTACAAAGTCTTCAGACCGACTTCCATGCCAGTGCAGGCAGGAATATCACCTTCAGTGTCTTGCCAGGTGGTGGGGTTGACTAAGTCATCATTTTTTGTGTTCATGATTTTTCCTTAGTGCTTAGAGGAAGACAGGAATGCTTAGAGTTCACTGATGGATAAGACCTTCTCCTAGCTCATCAAAAACAACTAATAACCAAGTCTTTCTTTTCAACTTCCCATCAGTGCCACTATTAAAGTCTTTACTGAATAAGGAAAGGTCTTGCTGCTTTGGGGAGAACTGATCCTGATCTAGAGGCCTTTTATCATATCTATATAGAGATAGATAAAATTTTATTTTAAAGTACATGTTTTCAGGGAAGAGTCTGCACAGGCACAATGAAGTTGTAATATCAGGCATTCCCAGCCTCACAGTCTGTGATGTGTGTCCCCTGGTATATAAAGTTCACCACCTTCTCTCATCAGGGGTCAAGTGGAGCAGAAGGACAGACTAGCTGTGGCACACTACTGACCAAAAGTATAGGGAGGAATGTCCAGTACCTAACTGCTCCATAAATGCTATTTGCATCCTTGTTAATTAATTGGAAAACAGGGCAGATGTTGCAATGTTTTCATATTCTTTTTGATGCTGGAGTTCATTACCATTTTTCCCCCTGCTCCTTGGAAACAACTGATATTTCATTCTTCTAGCCCATCAACAAGATTGAAGTTGCGAAGAAATAGGTTATTTTTAGGCTTGTCATTAGCTGTAAACTTCTATCCCTGTAAAAATTTTAAATGGTGTTTTGCTCAGGCAGTAGTCATAGATAGTAGTTTTCTGGATATCAGAATAAATGAATCCAACTTTGCAAAGCAGCCATTTGCAAGATATAATATGGGACTTGAGCAGGATTCAAGGGAAGTAAAGATAGCCTGGTACATAGTCTCTACAACAGAAAATACAGGGCTACTGAAGCACAAGCCAAATAACAGCTAACGTTGCATCCAATAAGTGCATTTGTGTGAATGCCTTCTTTCTTTTAAAGTGGAATAAATGTTTTGATGGAAAAAATGAGTAAATCCCTAGCGTGTTTTTTTCTGGAGGAATGCAACTTCTGTAAGATAGGGATGACGCCTGTCCTCAAATTACTGTGGCCTGGATCTGTTAAAATGGATCCTACTGAATCATCACTTCGATTTCTTGTTTCACACTGAATTTTCTTTATGTAGCTTCTACCCTCACTCACTTGTGAGATCTCAGAGACTGGTTGCAGGATTTGAATTCAAATCTGTGTAGAATATTTGGTTCAAACATATTTATAACACTTTGGAAACTGAAGCTGAAGCTTGAAAAGATGCATGCCAAACACTGGTGTTTGGCTTTTAAAGGGCAAAACAGCTTCAAACCTCTTCTCATGGCTGGGGATGGCACAGGGGATGGTTTAGAAAAATCCAGCGGCTCTAATTCAGTTGAGAAGGAATGCAGCAGTACAGTTGTCCCGCACCGGGGCTGTACATGCCGCGGTGCTTACAGTGCACAGCTACTACGCAAGCTGAAGGGCACGGCTGGGTGCTGCTCCCTGCACCACTTTCTTCGTGGTTTTGTAGGACTATCATTTTGACTGCAGCTTTTTCTCCACCAACCAGCATGCTGCGGCAGCAAACCTATGGGTGTTGGGGAGCAAATACCTCCGATTACCGAGGAGCGCGGCAGCGGCATTCAGCCACTGCAGTCCCTACCGACGGCCACACGCTCTCAGGTGCTTTCGGAGCCATCCCCTTTGCTATCGGTGAGATATCTGATAGGGCTGTATTTGGGTTGGGGAACATGGGACTCCCTCACAGGCCAGGCCACCCCCAAGCCAAGCGCTGGTTAAGGAAACCTGAGGTGGGGACAAGTATTGCAAGAAAAGCACATGAGTGTGGGGATCTCAGTTCTGAACTCCCCTAAGTTTACATCCACTCTAACAGGTTACCACAAGGACCAAAGAAAGGAGACAGCAAGTCTTTGCTGTTGGCCTTACTATTTTACTTCTGAATTACAAATAGAATTTAGACAAAACTTAAATCTAATTAAAGAACAGTTTGTACTGTGGCAGATTTTATCACACTAAGTAATTGGCCATAATGGGACTTCTGCAGCCCAAGCTGAGGGCAAATGATATATGCTGTAGACACATAATGAACTTTAAATAAATTATCCAAGAGCAGAACTCGTAATAAAAGGGAACTAGATTATTGAAATAGAAACCCTCTTTCAGTCTTAACAGCCTAGTCACTGTCTAGAGTCACTGCTCTATTACATGGTATTTTTTACTGTAACCAATTGATTGGAGTCACTTTAAAAAATGTTGTGATTGCACGTCTTTAATTGCAGTCACGTATAAGGGAAACTTGTCTGCTCCTGCATTGTGATAATTTAATTAGAGCCTGCTGGAAATAAAAGCCAAATGGCTGCAGCCATGGCAAAGTAACCTAATGCCTGTAATTGGACTATATTTCACACAGATGTGTTGCTGAATAAATTAAATAGGATTTGTCTCACAGTGTTTGACTCTTCCACTGGCTCAGATTTAAGAGATGCAAATGATATATTTAGGGACGAAGATGTGAGTCCTCCTTCCCTTATCCTTTATAATTCAGGGAGGTATCTCCATATTGAAAGAGTATGTGGATTTAATGTGAGTATTAGATGCATCCCAGATAAGTTTAATTAGTTCCATGCTTCCATCGTCCTTTAACCCTTTGGTCATCTCTCTCCACTTCACCCTGCCTCTATATTCACACCTTTAAATCAAAATATCCATTTTACCTGTAAATCCTTGGTGCTGTCTTCTCTCTTCTTTGTAGCTGGTTCCTTAAATACCCTACTCCAGCTGGCAGAGTTTGCTTTTAAATTCCACGGGCTTGTGCAGTGACATGGTCTGGGAAAGCTGTAGCAACCCCCTTGGGGCTATCAGGCAGGTTGCAGGAACGCAACCTCTGTTTCTAGGTCTCTGGCGGGCGAAGGCAGTGTGGGCTCCATGGGTTTTGAACCATCAGGAGCTGCCCTGCAGAGGGTTTGGTGGATGCTGGGGGCTGAGATCAAGCCCTTGCCTCTCAAGGAGGGCAAAGGTACCCATGCTTTCCAAACTGAGAAGTTGGTGGGCCCAGCTGCCCCTCCTGCAGGGAGGGACCTGGCTCTCAGAAGAGCTGGCATTGTGCAACCGGGGCGTAAGCAGGGTCTTGTGGCTGGGAGGGATATTTAAGACCATGTGCTTGTGAGGGCAGCCTGGCTGGAGGAGGGCTTTGCTGGAGACAGAGATTTCATGACTCTGCCAGACAGCTATCCTGACCATATTACATGGGTAATATGCTCTTCTGCTGGCATGACTTGTCCAGCAGTCAGAGGAACGAAGAAGCCTAGGAAGGAAGTCAAACTATGTGCTCCCTTTGCATATGGTTTGAAAAAATACCCAGTCTGATGTGTGATCTGGAACATTTTACAGTCCCCAAATATCCAGGCAACAAAGCAGAAAAAAGACCAGCACTTCTTGAATGTGATGGCCAACCCTCAAGAAGGGGCTAGCAGAAATCTCTTCTCCCTTTGGAGAGGGAAGAAGGGCACAAGCACCTTCTGGGGTGCCCTATGACTGGGGTTTTACTTCCTTTGCACAGTGAACTGCGAGGAGCGTGGGCCCACCTAGAAGTGCCAAGGTAATGATGGTGTGGAAGTTAAAGATTTGATGGGTCACTTGGCTTTCCAGTGTGGTGCTGGCTGGGACTAGGACATCGCAGAGATCTCCTACAGAGCCAGCAGGATCACTGCAACATCCAGAAGAGTTGGAATACCAGTGATAAGCGCCTAATGAAAAGATAGTAGTTGTTCTTCACTTCAAAACGGCAACCTGAGAGCAGGAATTGGCTACAGCAAAGCCGGCTGAAACTTGAGTCCAATGTTTTGCTTGATCTTTTCTTCCCCTTCCTTTTCAACAGGTTTTGACTCTTGTGCTAACAGTGCTCCATTGACCTTCACCTTGTTTCAAAGCAGTGATCTTACACCAGTTTCAGGCTTTTTTTTTTTTTTAATGGAGAAAACACTTTCAAAAGCGTAAGTGTTCCAGATTTGATTTTGACTTAAATATTTGCAGACTTCTGTGAACAGGTTGAAAAGTTATTATGATGAGAGTGAAATGTTTAGATGAGGCTGAAAAGAACTTGAATGTTTTCCAACACTGAACTTAATTTCAGATCTCGTTTGAAGCTATTATTTACTTTCTCATGGTGATAAGAGATGTGAACCTGGAAACATGAGCAATTATGTAGTGCATAAGGTAATGGTGAATCAGGCTCAAGTTATTCAGTAAATATAACTTTGAAAATGATTGCATAACTGTCCTGTTTCTTCACCTGATGCTTTCAACATTTGCCATCTCCACACGAATGACTTTCAGCTTTCTGATTATACAGAATCTGTTCTCCTTAACTCTTTCTGGTATAAGTTTGGCCACACCAACCTTGAATGTGAATATTAATTTTGGACTTGTAAATACAAATGTTCAGAAATAAACCAACAGTTGTCAACATATCCCCGAGTAACAGTTTATGAGAGTCTGACTATTTATAGAAAGAGTTGAAACCACTTTTTACCATGTGACTAGCTACCAGTTAGTAGTAATTTTATTATTCTACGTCATGGGAACTGTACATTCCACACATCTCAAAACCACCCTTTGCAAAGTGCATACAGGGAGTCATGGAGAGACCTGGGGTGTGAAGCTGTCTGTTCTCAGGAGTCCCAGTTTATCCTTACACACATAGATGAAGAACTTTCTGCATTTTATTTATAAATTCCTGTCATGTATAAAGAGTATCAAGTCCATTGATCATTATTTTTCTTTTTTTTTAATTCATCATTTGATGTTTTGTCTGCTCTCATATGGTATTTTTTTGAGTAAGAATGGATATTGCTCTGACTTTGATTTCAATGATATTAAAAGCAGACCATTACTTGAATACTTCAGTGTTTGTACTTCAGGAAAAGATTTTGAAAAATTGTAAGGAGATGGAAAAGAGCTTCAGGAATGAATGGAGTATTGAGAAATGTCGTGACGTGCCTTAAGAGACTTTTGAGACTTTAGAGATTTGCTCTGGTTAGTTTGGTCAGGAGCAGATTTAAACAGGAACGGATGATAGCCATGATCACATCTATGGAAAGAGACTCCTGGCACTGGCGTAGCTGGAGCTATGGCAGTCCAGGCTGGCAGCAAAGCACAAGTATTCCCCGGTGAGAGTGGGTAGCTGCTAAAACAAATCCCCTCAGTAATATGGTAGATTCTTCAACTTTGGGAATTTTTAAACCAACATTGAATATCTTCTGCATAAATATTGGTATAGTTGCAGAGCAGCATAAGGTGATACCATCATGCAACTTTGCAGGAGAGATTCATAGGTTTTAAAGGCTAGAAGGTCCTCTAGAAAACCCAGTCTAGAAGGTTGTATACCCAAGGCCATAGGATTTAGCTCATAATTCCCAGTAACTTGTATTTGGCACTTTTGTTTAATGGGAGGACGATCTTGATTTGGAG
The DNA here is from genome assembly GCF_000687185.1 of Egretta garzetta. NCBI lineage: Eukaryota > Metazoa > Chordata > Aves > Pelecaniformes > Ardeidae > Egretta > Egretta garzetta. Next base: position 400,229 of record NW_009259578.1, on the reverse strand, counting down.
ACAGGCAGAATCTTCTTATTCCTTTGACATCTTTTTCTAAAGATGAATCATGCCCACAGTTTAAATCATGGGCTCAGATTTTAATATAACTCTCTAGTTTGTGCTTCCAGATTTTTGCCTTCTTCGTGCCTTTCTCTGCTATAAGGAGAAGCCCATTTAGCAATGGCTGATTTGTTTCTGTGGAAGTATTTAAATATTATAATCCAATCATCTTTCATACTTCTTCCTGATTAGCTTGGTAACTTAGGGCACCCTACCATCATATCTGGACTTCTCCAGCCTATTCTCTTTTTTCTGCCATCAGCTTTATTGGGTAGAACATGAGGTCCTCCAGCCTCCATCCTGGGTTTCTGCACCTCAGGCAATGTGGCTGGAGCCATGGCTCTGCCTGAATTGCCAGACTTGCAGAAATCCCAGGTATCCCTGGTGTGCATGCACCAGTCAGCTCTGCCATGGGACATGGTAGGATGGCAGGGTTAGGTTAATGGTTGGACTTGATGATCTTAAAGGTCTTTTCCAGCCTAAAGGATTCTATGATTCTATTCTATGATTCCAGCCAAGCAACCCTGTAGGATAGTGCTGAGGGGTGTCAAAGGTGGCCTGTGAGACACGTACACATGACTCTCCCGAGCCCATATGTGCTCCTGTAGCAATCCGTGAATCCAATCTCCTTCTCCAAGAAAGGAGAGAAAATCATTGTATCCCTGCCCTCTTGAAAAATCTAGAAATGGAGAAAAATATTCTTCTCCACCACCGTGGTGGAAAGACGGGAATGTAAATAGATGTCCTGTGTTAGGAAACCATCACCCAGGATAAGAAAGGCAGAGAGAAGATGGATTGCAATGAACGGAATCAAAGGATCACAAAAGAATCATTCTGCTGCTGCACCAGCAACAGCAAGGAATGAATTATTCTGCCCAGTTCTATCACAGAGAGCAATGAACTCACACAGCAAAGCAACCTCTGTCATGCAACGTCAGCGAGGAAAGCCTCCATAACATAGGCCTTGTCAGAATGTCTCTCTTCAGATCTGACTACGCTGTGCTACGTTGTCTTCAGCTTGCTTCCAAAATATGTGTCATGGTAAAATATCTTACGGTGATCCAGTTGTCAGAGATTGCTGCCTTCTGTCAGAAAATAGATGGGATTCCCCTGCTGTCTCTCCCAGCAAAACCAAATTGTTTTTTCTCCTTGGAAAGAGTTTTTCTTAAATAACTTAGCTTGGATTCTTTGTTCAAATTTAGATATTCTTTAGCATGTGTTTTTACACAAATTCCATGTGATCCATGGTGTAATCTCCCTATATACAGTTCTGAACAATTTTCATCCTGTGCAAAGAATGTATGTCTTTGAAATTGGTCTGATTTGCCATAACGTTTTGGGTCCCTTGTAAATGAAGACTTCAAAGATGTTATCTATCTTTGTCAGATTTCATGTTGACTGATAGGAGGTTTTCAAAGGCGTTATGGGCACTAACAGGGGTTGGATACTAATTGACTTTGATTCCTCAAGAAATCTCTTCTTTTGACCTCATTGGTTGTGTGTTTTTTCCTTCCTGTGTTGCTTCTCCTCTTTTTCCAACAGAGTTTTTATACTTGCAGTGGAGACATTTTAAGGCCCCACCTTTGAAATGCATTCACCGATTGCCGTCAAGGTGATGTAAAACATGCACAACACATGCATATATTTTCATTCACACTCAGAGTTTTTCCTTGGGGACAAACTTTCCTTTTCCTTTGACTCTGCATAAAACTCCTAGGGTGCAGCTGTCCCATGAGAGTTGGCAGTTTGGCAATTTTCGCCTCTGAAGCGCCTACACCACGTGTTCTTCCGGCCATTCATTGCCCCTTCCTGCACTAAGTATTTCCTTCCTGTGCTCAGTGGAAACTCAGACTGCTAAAATGTGGTGCCAATACCTCTGTTTCTGCTCTCGGTATAACATCTTTGCCCCCAGGGGAGTACTGGTGTGCCTGCGGGACCTAGCAGGGTGGATGGGCATGCATGGGATGGATGCATGTCCTTCCTGTGCATGGCAGCTCTGCAAGTCAGACGTTCATATTCCAAAGACATAAGTTTGTTCCCAACTGATTTTTCCTACGTGTTTTGTCATTGTTTATTCGAGTGAAACAAAAAAAAATCTGAAGTGTGCCGAAAATACCCATGGGCCCTTGTACAACAGGATATATAATTGGTACATTAGTCTTTGGTATGTTTTATTTGTAGCACTTTTTCTTTAAGTTCAGTGGGATTGTAGTGCTATGGCAAATTAGGCAATCACTGCAGAACATATATTTCAGGGATGGATTATCATATATCACACTTGGGGGCCCACAGTCTGTGTCTTAACTAGAAGTTCATGCTTCTCAGTTTTATACTCTGCTTTCACTTCAGCTTTCAAGAGTTTGACTTTTTTTTTCTGGTATGGCATTGAGAAATCCCTTCTCCTTCCTTGTTTGTACTACAACCTGTTGAGGATTTCTCTTATCTTTCAGGGTGTGTCTTCTGCTGAAGGTCAGTGTTATTGACGGATCTTTCTGCACCTCAGCTGAGTCATCTGAAATAATTTCCTTGTTGCCCTTCTCTTTACTGGGTTTGCAGTGTGAATTACTTACCTGCCCAGTTCAGAGTAGTTAAGGACAAACCCTGCTGCTTTTCTTTACCTGAAGAGGTCCTGTTTAGGCAAAACAAGACCAGTGTGAATGTGGAAAGGCAAGGAGAGTGGTGGCCAACAGAGAGCCAGGGAAGTGAAGCACGGAGCTGGCTGGCAACAGAGAAAGATGAGGCTCAGAAAGCCCATAAGAGCTTGTGCTGTGTGAAGACTAGCTCAGGCAAAAAGCAAATGTTGCCATGGATCTCCTTTGCCCTTCCATCCTTTCCCTGTAAGAGAGGAATAAAGCTCTTGCATATGACATCCTTGTCCAGCACGGATGCCAGTTACCAAGCACTGAGCATGCACTGTGGAATGACAGTACAGATCTAGATGTGATGGCCACCTCTTGTCAAACATTTCTTAGTTCTAAGCCGTACCTGAGGCAGGCTGCTGGTGCCTGCGTATTCTTCCCCTTGCATGCCAATGGGCCAGCTGGTGTACGTAAAGGCCTGTGTTTTCCCTTATTCCCTCTGATGCTGCCTTTTTGTGGTTAAAAACTGAAAATGTCATCCAGTCAAATTTTGTGGGAAGAAGAATACGGAGTAAGAGAATATAATGAGAAACCTTTCTTCTATAACTCCAGCCAGGCAGTAGAACAGGCCACCTGGAGAGGCTGTACAGGTGCCATCCCTGGAGACTTTCAAGTCCCAGCTGTACACAGCCCTGAGAAACCTGGTCTGAAATTGGTGCCAACCCTGCTCTGAGCAGGCGATTGCACTAGAGACCTCTTGATGTCCCTTCCAACCTGTTTGATTCCAAGATCTTATGATCCTCTGAAGTCTGCAAGCTGTAAAAGTCAAAGGTAAAATCAAAGACCCATCATTTCAAGAGCAAGAAGTATCTAAGTATTGCTTCAGGAAAGCCAAATTGTGGTATAGCAAAAGTACCCTAGACCTTGGCCAATCCCTTTCCACAGCCAGAGTCCTGTTCACCAGCCAGCCTTGTCTGTCTGATCCCCATTTCCCAGGAGTCTTGAAGGCTGCAAAACACTTGTTGTTAGCTGAAATAGCTAAATTCTCCTGTTTTCTATATTATTAGTCCTTGAGATATTGCAGTCCTTTACATTCCTTTCTCATACTTAGGATTTGGATATGTATGGCTGTATGCATATGTGCATACTTAGTTATCCTCAGCATTCCCATTCAGTAAGCTGCCTGGATTTAAACATAGATTTGTATCCTGAAATTACTCCTTTGACTTTATTTGTGGCCTGGAAAATATTTCTATTTTTTAATCTAATAATTTATAATTTAATAACTTATCTCTGATAAATTGTCAAGCTTCTGTTTAGAAGGAATGCTTTCTTGCAGACCTGCATTGCGGAGTTTCACTGTGGAACAAGGCTAGGAGCGCACAAAGGTCCTGGTGGAGAAGCTTTGAGATCTGTGCTCACAGATTGGGTTGTAATCGGTTTTCAATACAAAAATGCTTCAGTGTTCAAATGGCCTATTTGATGTGAGTTTGATTTCACAGCCCAGTTTCTCACTCCCTGTAGTCTCCTCTTCAAAACAAAAAGGGATTTGGCGCTCTGGTTACGTACCCCCAATTCTTGAGAGCTCCCACCTTCTTGATTCATTGGTTTTGAGTTGCTAGTAGTACTCTGTTCATACGTGTCCTAGCTTTGGTACTAACTCCAAATTTAATTTTTGTTCATCAGCCAGAAGTTTGGGTGATTTACTAATGTTTACTAAAATACGGGCTCTCATTCATTTTAATTTACAATATGGACTGAAGACCTGAGGGCAAGAAATGCGCAGAGCCTACCTCCACCCATGTCCTTATAACCCAGGGACAGCCAGGGCACAGCGATGCATCAGCTCTGTGGCTGCTAGTCGTGATGGGCAGTAGATGTCACTCTTACCTAACGTATAGAGATTGGTTTCTCCACTGAAAGGATGGAGCCTTTCTAAAAGTGTGTATAGGGAGGGGGAAAGGAAAAAAAGAAAAACAAAAAGCATAATTGCTACTGAGTGAAAATTTTATTTTCAGATAAAAATACGTGTACTTAGAAAACCATAGCTTTTATAGAAGCATGGAATGGTTTGGGTTGGAAGGGACCTTTAAAGGTCATCTAGTCCAACCCCCCTGCAATGAGCAGGGACATCTTCAACTCCATCTGGTTGCTCAGAGCCCTGTCTGATCTTACCTTGAACGTTTCTAGGGGTGGAGCATCTACCACCTCTCTGGGCAACTGTTCCAGTGTTTCACCACCCTCATCATAAAGAATTTCTTCCTTATGTCCAATCTGAACCTACCCTCTTTCAGTTTAAAGCCATTGCCCCTTGTCCGTATCACTACAGGCCCTGGTAAAAAGTCTCTCAACATCTTTCTTATAAGACCTCTTTAAGTATTGAAAGGCTGCAATGAGGTATTCTCAGAGCCTTCTCTTTCCTAGGCAAGATGTTGTACCCAAACCTTGTTCTGAAACCCTAAAGAAAGGTATATTGAATCTTTAATGAAAGATATATTTCGGGGGGGATGTTGGTACTGGGGTTTATTTTGGGTTTTTTTTTTTAGTTCAGTCTTTGAAATGTATGTTGGGGACCTGCTAAACTATGCCAGACAGGGGTGAAAGGCCTGCAAAGTTGCAACTGGTGTGAGTACCTGTGCTATTTGTTCTGGTTTTTTTTTTTTTTCTTGGTAAGAACAAACCAATTTCCCTGAACAGAAACATTAGATACTCTCACAGGAGTGACAGTTCTTGATGTACGTCACAGTAAAAGTCATGTTTTACAGATATATGGTAAATCACAGTAATTTCTGATTTCTGCTGGAGTTCTGGCTGGTCACCTCTCATAGAATCATAGAATCATTTGGTTGGAAAAGACCTCTGAGATCATCAAGTCCAACCATACCTGTCCACTACTAAACCATGTCCCTAAGCACCTCATCTACCCGTCTTTTAAATACCTCCAGGGATAGGGACTCACCTGCTTCCATGGTAGGCCATTCCAGTGTCTGATAACCCTTTCAGTGAAGAAGTTTTTCCTAATATCCAGTCTAAACCTCCCCTGGCACAACTTGAGGCTGTTTCCTCTTGTCCTATCACTTGTTACTTGGGAAAAGAGACCAACCCCCACCTCGCTACAGCCTCCTGTCAGGCAGCTGTAGAGGGTGATAAGGTCTCCCCTCAGCCTCTTCTTCTCCAGGCTAAACAATCCCAGGTCCCTCAGCTGCTCCTCATCAGATTTGTGCTCCAGACCTCTCCCCAGCTTTGTTGCCCTTCTCAAGTGCAGGACCTGGCACTTGGCCTTGTTGAACCTCATACAACTGGCCTCGGCCCATCTATCCAGCCTGTCCAGATCCCTCTGTAGAGCCTCCCTACACTCAAGCAGATCAACACTCCCTCCCAACCTCGTGTCGTCTGCAAACTTACCTGACGGTGCACTCGATCCCCTCATCCAGAGCATTGATAAAGATGTTAAACAGAACTGGCCGCAACACTGAGCCCTGGGGAGCACCACTTGTGACCGGCCGCCAACTGGATTTAACTCCACTCACCACCACCCTTTGGGCCCCACCATCCAGCCAGATTTTTTACCCAGCAAGGAGTATGCCTGTCCAGGCCATGGGCAGCCAGTTTCTCAAGCAGAATGCTATGGGAAATGGTGTCACAGGCTTTACTGAAGTCCAGGTACACTACATCCACAGCCTTTCTCTTGTCCACTAAGTGGATCACCTTGTCTCATAGAAGGAGATCGGGTTAGTCAAGAAATCAGGCTCTCTCTCAAACAGTGACCATTTTAAAGACTTTTCACATAAGAAAATTTTCCTACCAGAAAAAAAAATCCACTGTTTTGCCATATCAACTACATAAATACTTCCAGTTGTGTCTGGATCCCTAGAAACTCAGTTTCAATGTACAGGACCAGAAGGTGTTTACAAAAAGAGACACCAATTGTCTTTATTATTAATGTCTGCTGAGGTTATGTGATTTCAAGAATGAGGCAGAATGGAGGAATTACACAACTGGGACATCACTTGAGAGAGAGAGAGATGCTGAAGGTGAGACATTTCGCTAATACACATCTGCCACAGGCTCCTTTCTTTCTGAATCCCTCCCCTAGACCCACTCCAACAGAGCTCTCAGTCAAGCATTAAATGCTTGGTTTTAGAGGAATCTTTGAAAAAATCCAAGATTTATCAAATTAGCAGTGTTATTAGTAACCGAAGACAGTGACAGGCATGTATGTCAGTCTGGCAGTTCTTGAATTTCTCCAGAGGAAGTCAATGTGCAGCCTATTTCATAACAGTGAGCCACATCCACATAGGAGATTGTGCAGGAGGATGGTAGAGTGTCAGGAGAAAATAAATCGCTGGCAGCTGCACGAGTCTAATTAAACCTAAGGGGTTTAGGTAACATCAAGGGAAACCTCATGGATCCAGTCATTTGCATTATTTGGAAACTTTATCTGGCTGAAAAGGATTATTTGGAAATAGGATGCTGTCATAGGCAAGGCACAGTGAACGACAGCCTGCAGTGGCTCTGCGTAACTTGGGTGTCAAAAGTTTTACCCTGATTTGAGGCACCCACTCCCTCGCTGCCCCCAGCACTATGGTCACAAGGTCTCACCATCCATCTCAGCGGGGAGGCTGCTGCTGGCCCAGGATGGTCAAGCTGAAAGTCAGGTTGGTTCATGCTGTGCTGCCGCTCTTCGTTAACAGCCTCAGGCACTTTGGGCCACGAGCTGCCTGGTCTCCTGCATCTTCCCCCACCGCCAGGTTATTCTTTCAGGTGAGATCTTTGGTTTCTTTTCTCCAGGCTCCCTTCTTCTTTCTGAGACTGCTACTTCATTTTGGAAATCCCTCTCATCGCCACCAGCTCCTCTTTCCAGCACCCTGAGTCTAATTTTCCCAGTCTAAGCAGTTTGTGTGCAGAAGCCCAGCATGTGATCAGCTTCCTAATCACAGCGTTTCTCTCATGTCTATTTATTAATTGGAGGATTCAGGATGTGCCATGTTTGTTCAGTTCAGGTGGGATGAAAATTTACAACCAGCACATACCAGTTGCAGCTGGCAAGCAGCAGGCTTCGGCTGGAGAATTTCAGAAATTCACTCTCCCCACTGGCCACGTACACCCAGTTTTCTGCTGCGTGTTTGCATTTACAATTAAATTATTTTTTGCCTTGTTCTTGTTTTTTCCTTATGCCTGCCATGTCAGGCATAGAAACTCAGGATACCTGATTTTCAGTCCAAGATTTGACACCAGGTTTGCTATGTTCTGAAGCCTTGCCACTAGGTGGTAATGTCTTCATCCTTAAAAAACCCCAAACCCTCCTTCAGAGGCCTAGGCTCAAACATTAATTATTTTTGAAAGGTTTATATGTTTTTACAGAGGGTTCAGAAAAATTATGGCTGCTCTGAGCTAAAGCCTTTGATTATCAGCTCACTGCACATCCACATGCCTGTCAGGCAAACAAAAGATGTGGGAGACTTATGCTGGCCTCACGCTTTTTTTTATTGCGAGCAGAAGTTTGGCAGGACAGGAAAATTGGGCTTTGTAGACATATTTTGAATCAAATATGTGATTATAAAACATCATGCAAGCGTGTTCATTTTTATACTTCTTGAAACAGAACTATTATACTGGACTGTAAGGCCTCTGTAAACAGCATGCACCCATTTACCATGCTGAAGGGCAACATTCCTGAGCTTTGTGTGCTCCCTTTTAGCAAAAAGCAGCTCCTCAGCAGCGAAGGCTATTGCAAGCAGCTCAGCTGTGCCATCTCCCCCTTACAGCGACTTTCCACTCCACACCAGCTCATGCTGAGAGTGCCTGTCCTTACCGTCACGATGCTTCAGTGAAGCTCATCTCCAAGTGCTGGGCAGCTGAAGTACTAAGGTAAGGATCAGGACCTGTCCTGAGAGGAGACGGGATACTGTGAGACCTCCGTGGTGAAGGTAAACCTCACCCCCTGGACAGGGGCGTCCTGCAGGCTGAGAAAAAGCCCCAGGATTGACTCGCTGAATCATAGAAATATAGAATCATTTAGGTTGGAAAAGACCTTTAAGATCATCAAGACCCACTTTGCCCCAGACATCAGCAATGCCGGTACCACCAGCTCCATCCCCATACAGGTACTCTGCTCTTCACTTTGGCTTCAGCACCAAATATATAAAACTGATCAAACATCACCAAAAAAACCTAATAAAATGCATTTTAGAAACTTCCTAACAAGGTAATTCCCTCAGACAGAAAAAGCTGGACAAATTTGTATGTAGCAAATGGCCTTCAGGCCACCCACAGCCCTTTGGGCAGTGTTTGGGAACCATGTTGGTGTCTGTGGTGCTGTATGAACACTTGGGCTACATTCTTGGCAATAATTGCGGGGGTTTTCCTTCCAATCTTACACTGTGGTTTTGTTTAAAAAAAAAAAAAGAGTAGAAAAATAAGATCCTGAAACACACCTTAATCCTCTTTCACTTTTCACAGCTAGAGCGTACACTCAACAAGTAAATGAAAAAAACTAACATATGTTCCAATATAGAAGAGTAAGCTAAGTTTTTGATCATCAAGACAAGCAAAAGAAATAATATGCTATACTATATGACCAAAAGCCTCCCAAAAGCTGTCCTGCTCCTGCTAGCTTTTACCCAACGGGTCAGGGAGAGCACAGTTGCCTGTCCTACGGAAGAGTTGTATTTGCCTGTCTCTGCTACCTGAGCAGAATGTCTAAGGCCGGCTGGTGGCCAGTCTCTCCTGTGGCACAGCCCCATGTTGTTAAAAAGTCTTTGGGACACGAAGGAAGAAGGAGTGTCTTTGCTCGCTGGGGAGGGCTGGCTGCTGACCTGGTGATCGCCTCTCCACCTTGTTCCGTCAGATGCCTGGTCACTCAAGGTCTTGTGCCATCAACAAGTGAGTTTGAGGGCATTTCTCCTGCTCCATCCTCTGTATCTTATAACAAGGAGGGTACAGCACGCTCCTGAGAAGCATGATATTTGGTTTTAAAACCCTGGTGGTAGTACCAGAAGTTAAACTCAGTTTTCCCTCTTCCTAAGTGAGCGCTGTAGCTTGCTGGCCACCCAGCCACGGGGTGGCAGAAACTTAACTGCAAGGCTTATGACCATAGCTTCCCATTCCACCCCAGCCCCGATTCCAGATGAAAAAATGGGGGAAAATTGGTACTGGTTTGGAGACAGACAAACCCACCATTTTTGCCATGTTAACCATTTTCTCAAAAAAATGTTACGCAAATCTAACAATAATTCCCACGACATCATTCATTGCTAGGAGCTCAGAGGGGGAACTCCCAAAACAGTAAATGTGGACATTAAAATAATTGCTGGAAAGGGCTTTTTTTCCACCCCCCCTCTCTCTTTGCAACTGTTTGTGCTCCTACAGATATGAATGTGAGAGCTTACTCTTATGTTTGCAATCAGCCTTGCTTAACCTGCTGTCATCTACAAAAGTCTGCTCCATACCTTGCTGAGTGCATGACAGCTGAAGGAGAGGTAAGCTGTACAGTGAGCCATATGCACGTATGCACTGGGGCCTTAGGGTCAATGTAGTCTATACAAGGCAAAATATGTACTGTATTAAAAAAAAAACCACTTTTTTTTTTTTTTTTAAAGGATCATCGCTATGAAGTAAGACAATATACACCAGACTGCCAAAAAGCATTCTGGCCAAATTTCAATGTCTTTCCCCAGTCACTTTGCCTAAATAATTGTTCAGAAAAATCAATAAGGTATGTATATAAATACATCTATGTGTACACATGTATATGTTTAGGTCAGAAGAGGTATTTTTTTTCAGTGTTCTCCCTGCTCAAAGCTCATCTAACATTTCTGTTTAAACTTCAGAAACAGGTTGCCTTTCAGCAGGGACCAAGACTAGACTGGAACAGAATATTTTAGTTGGAAGGGACCTACAATGATCACCTAGTCCAACTGTCAAATTTTCAATGGAAGTCAAGAAAATGTTACAAATGTGCAACTAGAATGGAATTAACTATAGCTGGAACACTCTTTGGTCATTTGCTCTCTTTTAAGGAGTACATGATCTTTCAGTGCTGACAATCAAATATTTGTAATAAGTGCTTTCAAATCACTGGTTAAATTGTTGACCAGCTCCATAGCCTTCAATGGCAACTGACGTTCCTGACATTAGAGTTTAATGCCTTTCTTATATTGTATGAATTTTATGTATCATGGTCTAAAATACTTTCCAGTGGAGTGCTTATACCGTGATATTTTCAAGGTAAAAAAAGTGTTTTCCAAAAAGATATTCTCAGCTGGTTTTAATCACTAACCTTGTTGATCGAACTCTAGCCTACACCTAAAGCACTGAAAATCTTTCACCAGGGTGGTTATACTGGAAAACTGTCCTGGTGCAGCCTAGATTTTTTTTTGCTTCTATTAGAAGGCAATACTAAAAAAGTAACTTGGAGCTGCTGTTATTACACCAATAATTTATCTGGCTAGCCTGAAGTTTCATAGAGGAAAATCAAACGGTAGAGTTAGTCTTATGCTAAAGATTTCCCAAAGTCAGATAAGCACTGAAATGGGTGTTAAGACTGGGAAGAGAACTGCAAAAGAGCTACCAGAAAAAAGAGTGGGGGGAGGAAAGCGTGTTGTATCAGATGCTTACGCCTAGCATGTGATGAAATACTGTAGCATAGCAAAAGCCGCGCGACTGCCAAGGGCATGCATTTGTTTCGCCCTGCAGTCACGAGCAAGTGACTTGGCAGGAGCTAAAAGGCATCGTGGATCCTATGCAGTTTATAGGATATTCTGACCTTCATAGCCTGACCTGTCAGTAGGCACTGCGGAGGCACGGGTGGCTAAGGCCAGCTCGACACCAGAAGCATTTGCCAGTGTCACGCTGCTATGGGGCACGGTATTTTTGAACAACATCTCCATACTAATGTGGCTAGATGCAAGCACAGAGCAAAACACTGTGGTGCTGCCGGTGTCCCTCGCTTTGTATGGAAAACTGGAATAATGACCACCAGTCCAATTTTGGGCATCTCCAAGGATCCACCGCCTTTCTGGGCAAATGGCTTTAATGCTTAACCACCTTTATGGGGAGGATTTTGTTTCCTCACATACAGCTGGCAATTTCCTTGCTGCCACCGGTGACCGTGTCACCCCTTGTCCTTTGCTGGGCACCTGGGAGAAGGGTTGGCTTTCCTCCCTCTCTCGCCAGCCAAACTCTGCCTCCCCTCCTGCAAGCACAGCCCAGCCACCCACCACCACCCTGGCCACCCCTCCTGTGGGGCCTGGCTCCTTTTCACAGCGGGGAAGCCCTAATGCCTCGCTCCTCATCCTGCAGGGAGGAAGCAGAGGGGACCCCAGGGGAGGTAGTGAAGGGCTCCTTCCCTGGCCTTTAAACATTCAGTGCTCTGACAGACTGCTCAGCATTTCTCTGTCATTTTGTTTTCATTTACGGTTTAAATACTAGAAGCTTCATTATGATGCCATTCATTATTTGTATCTCAATCTAATAAACTTCCTACTCTTCTACCTTGACATTTATTTGCTGTTAATGCATGGGCCAGAAGCATTGCAGTTTATTCGGCCCAGGTGAAGGTGATTTGCCCATGAGCCAGAAGCAGACCTAAGTTATCATCGCGATATTTGCAGGAGCTGTAGCTGAACTTGCTTTACAACTCTACGTCCCTTAATTGCAAACAAAACTGGCACCACTATGTGTTATTTCCATGTTCTGTGCACAGTGTTCAACTTGTGTGCAATTCAAACCATGAAAAAAGTCCATTTAGGCAGCCACTTCCTACCTCTTGCTAATAGAGAGATGGAGAAAATGGAGAAAAAACACACAAATCCCCGTAACAGCAATAAAAGAAGTATAAAAATAAAGATGACAGTTTAATGGAGATTTGTTTGAACAGTCTGTTTTTCTTTTAACCAGTTATCATGGTGCGTTACTAATGGTTTTCAATAGCCTGAAATGGAGCTGCTGACAACATTACGAGGTTTGCAAACATCTTACATTTTGGGCCACTGGTTAGGCATGTGAATAGTCCTTCTGAGCTTTCGGAGCTGCAATAAATGTGCTAAACCTTGGAAAGCAAGTCGCCTTGCACATATCAACCGTCATGGTTCAGTTGTCAGCCTGAATTTTTTTTATATACAAATTAGCTTTTCCGAACAAAGAAGAATTTGTCTATTAGCATGGGATAATGCTGTCACTTGATAAGACTTAATTTTACGGTCATTATAAATAACTTTGTTGTAACCAGTCTTCACCCTCATTTCGGCTTGCTTTCTTGGCAAATCCTTTGGCTTACGGTAAAGGCCGTGCAAAGGAAAGCACTGAAGAGTAATCACACAAGTGACCTAAGGTAACAGCCTCCCTCCACAAAGCTGGTCAGAAGACGAGGATTTCCTTAAAAAAGCTTGGATGGATTTATAGATTCATAGTAAGTGCTTCCAGAATAACACTGTAACACCGAAATGAAGAAGTAATGTCACAGACAAACCCGAAGCAAGGTGCCTGAAGAAACCTAACAATAAAGTATTTAAAACACCTACACATATATTTATAAAGCAGGCATACAAGTCTTGGTCCTCTTACTATTTCTTCTCCTTCTAATGCTTTGGTTATACCCCGCCAAAAGAAGTTCAAGGATCTCGACGACCTGATCGGGGCACCAGAATAACCCCTGCGGCACTTCTCCTGGGTGCCGCTCTCCCGCTCTTACGCCGTGCTGGGCTTTCCTGGGCGGCTGTCAGAGCCCGGGGCCAGCTGTTCAGCTGTGTAACAGGAACAGCACAAAAATAGACGTTCCGCTCAGCACTTCCAGCCACATCAATCTCCATAACAGGCATCGGGATCTGCGTGTGACAACCCTCTGTAAAATTACTGCATGATGTGATGGTTGGCACCCAAAATAGTGTTCGAGCCCTGGCTGCCAGGGATAAACCTCATTAGTCATTACTCGTTAGTGCCCTGCCTGCAGGACAGCGGGGCTTTTGGTGTGACAAGGACAGAGCCGTTGTTGCTCCCCGATGGTTCCTGGTGGAGAGGAGGTCGGCGGTGGAAGCTGGCTCTCTAGCTGTCACAACATTTTTTCACCCAAACCCCGGAGCAAGGACATTCACCTCTCCCGAGGGCCTGCAGGACAGCCTGGCTCCTGGGTGTACCTCCCTCCCCATCGCCCTCTTCCCCACAGCCATACACAAGTGGAAATGCACCCACTCCAGATGCCTCCATGCCTTTCCACAACCCCCACGAAAGGGAAACCTGCCTTCCTCCAGGAGCTTTCATTTCCTACCTTTGCACCAACAGCCATGAGAAGAGGCGATGTATTAGGAGGAGAAATGTTTCCAGTGGAGAAAGATCACTTTACCGAGGTCTATTTGTGTCTCCTGCTGCGTTGTGCTCCTTCTTTCTCTTCCCCACAATCGCCTTTCCTCCGGTTCAGGCCCCACGGAAACCAGTGCACCTCCTTTACGCTATGCTGGGCACCCAAGAGAGGGAACATCTGCACCCCCTGAAAGCCTAATGGAAACCTTTATGTATATTTTGCAGGCATGGGTAGACTAATTAACATTAACTCATTAACAAACAATCTGTAAATGGCCCCTATTTTCTCTTAGTCTCACGCTAGTGGTTCCCATTGCCCATTGACAGACCTTCATGCGTAGCCTCACAAAGTAACGCTTCGACTAATACAGTTTGTCTTCTCACATGTGACATTATTTTGCACTTGAGTCAGCCCAATTAAAGTGAGCAAGGACGTAATGCCACCCGAGGCCTCCGCGCTGCCCTGATGACAGCCCTGCCAGAGCTGGGGCACAAAAGGGAGCAGGCGGAACACCCTGCGAGCAGATTAGCTGGGTCGTGCTTAGCGTTGCTCTTCTGCCCAGAGGATGAAAACGGCTTCTGCTTTTGCATACATTCTTATCTGTGCTGTGCCGGGTTCATATGCCAGCATCTCTGAAGCACGCGAGTGATCTAAATCCCCCAGTCAGACTAAACCATCGGTACGAAGTTGCAGGCAAGCACAATGCAGCCTGCACATGCTGTAGCACAGATATCCTTGAGCTGGGCATCCAGGTACTGAAACACGATGAGCTCCGGCGACATTCAGCGTCGCTGATAGGAAAAGCCTTCTCTGCGACATGGAGAAGGAACAGCTTTGTGGTTTTCACTCTTCTGGACCTGGCTTGCTATACAGCCCTGTAAGAGCTTTGCTAGATTCACTGTCTACTTCCCTGGTTTTTCATACCTGCAAGAAACGTAGAGCTCGCTTTTTCTCCTCGAGATTTCACCATATTGATCTGGTGGAAAAAAAAATGCATAAATATACACCGATAACAAGGTGGCTTTCCAGTCTGTCCATGCTTTGTGGTCAGATGAATGATGAAGTCAGGGGTGGCTTCACCTCAGTACAGCTGAAGAAATAATCCAGGTTGTCTTCATGGGGGATGGACAACTGGACAATACAGTCAGTAGTGTATGGGCTGCAGTCACCTCATCCTACGCTGAGCAATTCCACCTCATCTCAAAACATCGCTGACTTTACTAACTGGCAAGGACAGTTTTGGGTATGATAGGAGATGAGATAGATACCCAGCTCAGCTGTGGACCCCACCACCACAGGCACCTAAATAGAGGCCAAATACATTTGGAGGGAAGGTCACAGCTTGGTTTTAGTAGCTGACCTTGGAGTGTTCCTGAAAAGTGAATGCAGGCACATGAACAGCTATTTTTTTTTTCCCATCCTTTGACACCAATAGCGCAAATTCATATGGTTTGGCTGATGATCAGCTTTAAGACCAGCTTCACCCTGCCAGGCAAATGGTGCTGCAGACAGGTGTTTCTCCAGTGGATTTTACATCAACTAGATTAGAAAAGCCTCTGAAGTTTGTATTCTGTATTTTAAACTGTAAAATCTAAGCCACGGTAAATAACCTACAATAACGCCATGAGAGCCGATAAGGACAGAAAGGAGCAGGATTCCCAAACTGATAATCTGAAAAATGTATAACCACATGTGTGCACAAGACAAGCAAAACTGATACTTAGTAAATATTAACACAGAGCTGAAGGATCCCAACTGAGTATTAGACATGCATAGCTTTGGAATTTGCACAAATATACAACAGAGACATTCTACATCTTTTAGAATTAAAATGTTCACGATGGCTGGATGGACTGCAACAGAGGCAATGGAAAAACGTTGATTACATCTGAACTACACTTTATAGGATTCTCATAACATTTTAACCAATTAAAAATGAATGTGCATTTATATATACACATCTATATAAGTGTATATAGAAATGGACTCACGGGTGAACATGATGGAAGCCTGTATCTGTATTTTATGCAGACACAGGACTGTCACCTGCATGCACATGTTCTCGCCACTGGGCTGCAAGGTCTGTTCTTTCTGCTTTCTTTTTTGCGTTTGTTCCTTGGCCTCGCCCTGCCCATCCTCCTTCTTCCATTAGTTCTCTGACTGCTTGATGAGACAGCTGTCATATGGGAAAAAAGACAAAATCTTCTTGGATGTTTTAAAAGAAAGCAGTGGTGGGATTTTGATAGCCCTTCAGGGTGTCATTACCCAGGAGAGGGACAGTCTGAGGCTCCCTGAGAGTGTCGGGGCCCAGAGGGAAAAAGAGTCGCTACTTCTTGCATCTCTTTTGGGCTAAGGCATGGCATAGGTACCAAGCAGTTTAGACAGACAAACCTAGGCATTTGAGGAACTGAAACGAAAAGAGCAAAGTGGCTGTAGACTGCAGGCATCCCCAGGGTGGCGAAGCAGCTCAGCAGGGGGGTGCAGGATCTT
Organism: Egretta garzetta; assembly: GCF_000687185.1. NCBI lineage: Eukaryota > Metazoa > Chordata > Aves > Pelecaniformes > Ardeidae > Egretta > Egretta garzetta. The sequence goes on along the minus strand of NW_009259578.1, from coordinate 383,819 downwards.
TTGTGTTGGGACAGCTAAATTCTACCTGGGTCTTTACAGGCTGTGTCTGGACCTTAGAAATTTCAATCTAAAGTTGTTCCAGGACCCATTCATATAACAGACTAATGACCTGTAAAGTTTCAGTTTAAAATGCCTTTGGAGAGTTACAGTAAACATTTTAAAATGTAACTGAAGATACATTTCCATTCTGTTTTTATTCTTACAACCCATAAAGTAGAAACCATTTCATATAAAAAGACTCTAAACCAAATCCCCTCTTCTCATTTTAATTTTACTCATGTAATCTATAAACAATTTTATATAAAAACACTCTAAAATGCATGCCATTCTGCTTCTTCATTATTGAATTTTCAGAGTGATATGAATTGCTAAGTCTAAGCTTCTGGAGCGAAGGGCTTATATGAAAATGTTGATGCTCTCTTAACTATGGTGCTCTGACCAACACTGCAGTAACAGAGAACATCAATAAAGTACTGCAGTGCTGTATAATTGTCTTATTAATTGGAACATTATTTACAGAGAGGGCTGCCTTCACAGCATGCACCTACTTTCTGAAATGCTCGCAGCACTCGGCACAGCAGGCAGCCAGCATGAAAGTTCAGTTAAAGAAACAGTAAAATAGCCATCCATATAAGTGCAAGTTAATGAATTGAGTCCTCCTGGCAGGAAGACTTGAATGTGAGCAAGCATTTTCAAACTTAAAGAGAGGTGACCTTAAAAGCCTCAAAGGTAATGCAGCATTTATGATGATGGTGGTGAGGCCCTTTAATTTTTAGTCAAAGAACAACCCATCTCAGCCATTCTGTTAAAATATGTTGTGTGATACGTTATAAACTACATTCTGACAAAGATCCTCTTTGGAAACCAGAGGGTAAGAAAGAAAACAAACTTTTGTAATGTGTAGGGCGCTACCTCACATTTAATTTAGCTGCTTAAATAGCATTCTGCATACTAAATCCTGTGCATGGCAGTTGTTTATGGAGTCCCTCTTTGACGAAAGTTCTCCAGACATCACGAAAAGGAACTGCCATACTCCCTCCATGCTCCTAAACCAGCCATTAGTGCCAACTGTTCAACAAAGCGTTTCAGATTTTCAGTGTCGCCATAAAATCTTTTCAGCTGGCAGAAGGGAAATGATGAAGTCTGTCCCTCTGCCTTTGCAGAGTCCAACTGACTTTTTAGCAAATTCAATGGAAACAAACCAGAAAGTATGCAGGACCAAGGCTTACAGCTTTGAAGGATTGTTTTTCCCAAGATTAATGTTTCATTTTCATATGCGAAGTACAGCACAGCTACTATGTCAATACTCACATTTACAACTTCAGTGCAAAGTTCATAAATGACTATGTCATTTATTCAGCGTGGGTACACAACACTGGGATTTTTAAGAGTTTTAGAGCAGTCAATAATTTCAAAAAATACCTTGTAAAATCCTTTTTATAATTTACTTCCTAAAATATCTGATACTTGCAGACTTTTGGACAGATTGTCCATCTTGCTTAGGACTTTCCAATCTAGCTCAATGCAAAGCAGGAAGTTGATTTTTGCCGCTAACACCGAAGTTGCCATTAATCAGGCTTTCATCGCGGGCTCTTTGATGTGCCATTCATGATGCTACAACTTGCACTCGGTTCTTGGAAACTGCAGCCTGTTGCTTCCTTGGCAATTATATGGTATAATAGCAGCCCGGATCCCAGTTCATCTGCAATGAATGTTAAAGCATTTTATGTTAGTTATTCAGTGGAACATGGAGCATTCTAGTGCCTAATTTCCTCTGCAGATCTAGTCATTCCTCTTTCC
>NW_009259578.1:361716-382009 GCF_000687185.1 Egretta garzetta | reverse complement strand
AACACTGAAAATTAACATTGTATTTTTTTTTAATTGGTTTCTCTGGTGCTTTGAATAAAACCAACTACTTTGTGGTTTAAAAAAGCACCCGCGAGTGAAATATCACAGAATCACAGAATGGCAAGGGTTGGAAGGGACCTCGGGAGATCATCCAGTCCAACCCCACTGCTAAAGCAGGCTCACCTAGAGCAGGTTGCACAGGACATCGTCTGGGCGGTCTTTGAAGATCTCCAGAGAAGGAGACTCCACAGCCCCCTGGGCAGCCTGTTCCAGCGCTGTGTCACCCTCAAAGGAAAGAAGTTCTTCCTCATGTTCAACTGAAACCTCTTATGCTTCAGTTTGTGCCCATTGCCCCTTGTCCTGTCGCTGGGCACCACTGAGAAGAGTCTGGCTCCGTCCTCATGACGTCCACCCCTAAGACATTTGTACGTGTTGATGAGGTCCCCTCTCAGTCTTCTCTTCTTCAGGCTAAACAAGCCCAGCTCCCTCAGCCTTTCCTCATAGGGGAGATGCTCCAGTCCCCTCACCATCTTTGTAGCTCTCCTCTGGACTCTTTCTAGGAGTTCCTCATCTTTCTTGAACTGGGGAGCCCAGAACTGGACACAGTACTCCAGGTGGGGTCTCACCAGGGCAGAGTAGATGGGGAGAATAACCTCCCTCGACCTGCTGGCCACACTCCTCTTAATACACCCCAGGATACCATTGGCCTTCTTGGCAACAAGGGCACACTGCTGGCTCATGGTCAGCTTGTCGTCCACCAGGACTCCCAGGTCCTTCTCGGCAGAGCTGCTTTCCAGCAGGTCATCCCCCAGCCTGTACTGGTGCATGGGGTTCAACCTCCCCAGGTGCAGCACTCAACACTTGCCCTTGTTGAACTGATATGCCCCATCTGTGTCTAGGTACCTATTTGAGACAGGGCTACTTCTGCTTTCATCGCTTCATGCTATCCGACCTCCGTTGTCCTGCAGCTCACCTTTGATTATGGCTGGGTCTGCCGTCATCCACCACCACCAAACCCCCTACCAGCCCAAAGCAAAGAAGTGCCTTGCGATTCGGACAGCACCGACATGCAGGCAGGCTACAAGCACTGCTGGTTTTCAGCTCCCTTGTGTGCATTGGAGAAAAGGGACGGTGCTCTTGGAGAGCAGTCAGCCGGAGAGCAAGGAAATCCAAATTCCTGACTTCTTTTTATTTCAAAGCCCAATTATTTTTTTACCCCTATGGAACAGCTGTATTAACTTCAGTGTTCTGGTTCAAATTCAGTCGAGATAGGCAATAGGCATATTACTCCTGCCGTTTCAAACACTGGTGGCATTTCCTTGGCTCTCTGCCAAGTATAAAACTATTACATATTGCTGCTAGATTTGTATAAAGAGTTACCAGCCTTCCTCTGAAAACCAACTGCACTTCATAGTGTTTGGGAATAGCCTTTTGCATTAGCTAAGGCTCTAAATAGTATCATCTTCCAAAGGGATTTTCCTTCCAAAAATTATACTCCATACCACCGGTTCATTACTTTTTCCCACACAAATCTGCCTCAAAATTGAGTTTTTCCATGTTTCCATTTAGCAAAAGGAATTCTAAAAGACTTAAGGAAAGTCAACTTAGGCTACCTCAGGTAAGAGATTTAAGGGGGCACATAAGTTAGATTAGTGTTCCCGTAACACAGAACAGACCAACAGAGCCAATTATTTGGTTCATGGGTGAATCAAGTTACTAGAAGCTCACATTTCAAATGCAAACAACTACAATGAAAGAAATGTTTTTTCTGTTACAATGCTACTGTCCAGTTGTAACAGACACGACTCAGACTCAGGCAAAGCCCATAGCAGGCTGGATCCATATCATGGCTGTCTACTGGGTTATCTTCTGGCACTGAGCCTCCTGTAGCCATTTTCTCCCGTTTCTTTCCTTAATCCTTGTCAATAGCAAAGATATTTTCTGGCTGCTGTAACTGTAGTCCCTCTTCTTGTTTCTGTCATAAAGTCATGGAACAAAGTTTGAGTTACAAATGTGAAATATTGAGTTGCTGAAACGTGTGAATTCATACTCTTTTATTCTCTTTTATGATTTCTGGAAGCTTTACCAGTTCTGGTTTTGCTTCTAAGTCCAAATATATCAAAAGCTGTTTATATTACCAAATGCCAGAATACACAGATGGCATCCATTTAACTGAGTGGATTTTTACTATTGGTTAGGGGCATTTCATACTATCAATCTGACATCTTCCCAAAGCACCATTAATTTTTTTTTTAACCCTTCCTTAAGGTAAATAGCTGTTTGACCAAATCCTTCTGGCTCTACTTTTATGAATTAATTTCACTCTGGCTGCTACAGTATAAAGAGAACACTGTTGGGCCCATGACATTTGATTTATTATTTCAGCTGAAGAGCTCTTGAAATGCCTAGTAAATTTGATCTTTCTGGTAACTCCAAATACAGTATCTATATCATAGCCATATACATGCCACATCATACTTTTTCTTGATAGAAAAAAATAAACGCAACCTGCAATCTCCCCAAATATAAAAGAAATTGGAAAAAATAAGAACCATGCCTCTGTACATGTGTTCTTTGGCCTAGAATGTATTTATTGATGCAGGATATGGATCTAAACCAACATGAAATTATTCGTGAGAAATGCTGAATCTTATCCTTCAAAGAGTCTGAATGTACCTATGGAAGATGGCTGAATTTGACAATGATTTCCTAAGCTTGAGCTATATTAATAACAATAGGATTATGTTATTACACCTCTAGCTGTCATAGGGCTGGAGAAGGTTACTTACACCCTGTGGTTACACATCTAAATAGAAGACAGCCAGGAGCTAATCCTCAGTGCTGGGGCCAAGTGGGAAGCACAGACAGATCCATGCTCCATAGCTCTTGTCCCTGCCATTTGTCTCATCCCATGTGGTGCCTATGAGGTCCAATGGAAAATGTTTCTTTTTATGTGGGTTTTTTTCCCAGTTCAAGATGTCTAAGTAATGTATAACCTGTGCTGCAGCGTGCCAGAGCGGTGGCTTTGTAACATGAAGCTGCCTATCTGTATGGCATGTCTGAGGGTGCAAAACCTGCTGGGATAGCACTGGAAGATTGCGCAGGATGGAAGGAATTGCACTTGGGGCAGCCTCATCCATGTCGTCCTGCAGAGAATTAGTTTGCAGAAGTGTTCCCAGGCCTTGGTGAGAGCCAGGAGCTCAGCAGAGAAGTCCATCCCCGCTGACCTGAACTGGGGATAGAATGCAGCTTACTGTGGTGTACAACTCTCCACTGTTCAGCCTGAGACTTAAGTCTCTCTTTCAGTGTCCAAGGAGCTTCAGAAGGTCCAAAACATTGCCCACATTCTACCACTGCCTTTTTCCAGCCCAGAAGCCCAGTGTTTCAAATGCTGGGGAATGAGGAGCTGCTCACGCATTACCCACGTGAGCTAGGCTAAATACACCATAATCTCTGTCAGGCAAAGAAGACGACATTGCACAACAGGCAGTCTTTCCTTCTCAAGCACAGAGAGCTTTCCAGGTGCTCTTCTGGTGAGAGGCTGGCACTTGCAGGACAGGATCCTGAAGAAACCAGTTTGACTGAGCAGACTCTTGCGTGCAGTCTGGGACAAAAGAGGCACTGTTCCCTTCTCAGGACAGGGGAACAGAGGCAGGGAAAACACCAAGACTGGAGAGAAACCTTTTATACCAACCCTGGGCAGAGCTCCCTGGGATTTCATGCTTCTGTGGGAACATTATGTTTCCCCTCGCCACATGCAGTGACTCATGTTAGGAGAGGAAAGTGAGCTTCTCATGCAGGACACTCTGCAGCCAGTTCCAGACCAGTAAAGGAAATTCCCAGTGAGCGGAGTGCTTTTGGTAGCATTCCCAGATCTTGCCAATGAGCAGCATGGCACATGCCAGCAGTCACTCAGCAAACCTAGCCAAAGCTCTATTATTGATCTCGAACGTCCTCTCCTTTTCCCAGCAAGACACTGGAAATAGCATAAGGCTACCCATTGTCTTGGCAGTGCAGCCTACAGGCACAGCAGGGAAGTGCCATGGGACTCATCACATGGCAGAGACAGATGGGCTCTTCCTGCTCTTTATCTCTCTTCCCTTTGCCTGTGCTTACTTGAACACCCTCCTCCTCCTGCAGGCTAAGCTTTAGGGATATTGTGTGGCTGCACAGTTAGTAGCACTGGTGCCCACAACCGTGCCACCTCCTCTAGGCTCATGGTCTTGGCTTACCATGCCATCCTCTCTAGACCTTTTCTCTAAGCCGGTCTTGGTGCATGCTTTCCAGAGGCACCAGTCTAGCTGAATGTTCTCATACAAAGTCACACAGTTTAGGTGTGAGATGTATGTGCAGCCAGAATTTTGGTCTAGATAACCATGCTAGGTTTTTGGCATCTCCACAGGCTACTGAGACTACAGGGGATGTTGGCTTGGGCTTGTCCCTCAAGGTCCTCCAGCGTGGAGCTTGCCACTGAAGGCCAGGAGTGTCCCCTTGGTGCTAAAGGAGGCGGAGGCCTGGTTAAAGTCTTCTGAGGGACTGCAGGTGTCTCAGTGGCATGGAGCATAAGCCACAGCCATGGAGATAACACCCATGCTTATTATACCTATGTCTGGGAGAATTACATGGGAAAGACCTTCTACTCCGTCTCCCAATGAAAGCATCAGATACATAAGTTTGATTCCAAAATATCTGGGATCTCTCATACTAAGCGTAACTAATGTATGCTCTAGCTATGGCCTAAGACTATAATGAACACCGTTACCTTGCTGTCTGACAGCAATTCCCTCCTCTTTTTGCCACTGGTAATTCTTCCCTTGATCACTGCCGTGTGGCTGCTACGATTATAAGGAACTTAGGGAATGCAAGTAACAGGCTGTTGGTTTGTTTGCCTCACTGCTACCTTGAGGCACTTCTCTTGTGCTTAGTGCCCATCAGTGAAGCCTGCCCTTCCTCCCCTGGGTCTCATTTACAGATACGCTCTGTGGTCCCAGGAGACACTTTGGATAGTTTAAAAATTAGCACTCGGTCTGAAGATGGGAGGATTGCCAGCTAGTCAAGCAGCACTAAAAATCAGGGCTTTTTTTCCTGCCTGGCTCAGTACTCCACCTTCCAAAAACAAATTATACACTTCAGTTTCCAATGTTTTCCCCATTCTAGCCTTACTGCCCTATAGTCTCAATTGAATTTTATTCTTATTTGTGCAGAGCACTGCCCTGCTGCAGTGAGATACAGGCCTTGACTCTCCAAGTGCTCTTTCTGGTTTTACTTTTTTCATTTTATTTTACTATTTAGGAACCAAATAAACTAAGAAATGCATAGAAGGAAATGAGAAGGTAAACATGAGACTGATGGGACACTGAGGAGGATGATTAGGGGAAGGAGAGGGTCAGATTAGCAGCCAGAGGCCAGAAGTCAGCTGCATCTGAGCTGTGTGCATGGGCTGTTTACTTCACTGCTGCCTGGGGAGCGTGAAAGAAGGACGTCCATCCGCTCAGCTTTTTGCTACTTTTGCTTTGCTTGCTCCACCTCTAAGCTGGTTTAATCTCTGGAAAGGCTTTCTCTGTTGTCTAGTGGTCATTGCAAACAGAAAGAGGGGGAGCAGGGGGCCATTCAAGCCCATACGTTGCACATTTAATCACTGTTTCCTCTAATGCAAGGCTTATTGCTATATGCATGCTTTTCATTTTACGCACCCCTCCCTTGGACCGCATATGATTATTCATATTGCAGTTGACATTCGGGCATTTAAATTACAGCTCTCTATCTTGCCTTGCAGACTGCAATGGCTTTCTTGGCTTTAGAGTATTTGCTGTCCAGATGGTTGCTGTCAAATAAGAAACAGGTGGCATCACTGACGTGTGGTTTGCCTATAAATTTCTTCAGAAAACAGAGTAAAATTTCAAAATGTTCCTAGGCTTGATGGTCTGTATTATTACAAGGCATTTCAGTCCTAGGTAGTCTCTGTGGGACTTGGGGTGAGACCACCTTGAAAAAGTCCCCACACAACTTGAAGACAACTATTTATCAGTCTTGCATCTTCTTTCCCCAAAGACACGACACTGCGCCGATGGGCTTGGCTCCCACCTCAAATAACTTCTTCTCCTTTTTGCAAATTCTGCAATTGCTTCTGGAGCGAGTGCTCGGCCGTGGATGTGACTGCAACAGCAGAGAGGGCAGCAGAGAAGCTGGGGGAGGCCAGGAAAGCCCCAGGAGAGGTGGTAGGTCCAGCATGTCCATTTATATCTCTCTCCAGCATTCCCTCCACTAGATGGTACTCGGGCAACACATTTGTCTTCACAAGCTTTCCCAGCAACGCTAGTCTTAATAGTACAGTGTCCCGGCATAGGGAAGCAGAAAACAGTCAGGCTTTTCAGGGTGCAGGATACTTCTGGTCAAGACCATTAAACGTGCAAGATGAAATACTCAAAATTTAGCAAAGAAAACAGGTGGCCTGAGCAAGCTTAGCTTGCTTTTGCATCAGTTACAACACGCTTCAGTTGCATGTATCACGTTCATTTTTCCATATTTTTGTTTTTATTTGCCCTCTAAGGACATATATAATTTAGAATATTGTTACAGAAAACAAATGGTAAGAATTATGTTAAAATTAGATACTACCACTATCTTTTCCTGAAAGTTACCATTTAACAAAAATTTAATTCATTTGCCTGCCCTTACCAACACATACGTTATTTGCTGCAATATACAGCACCCAAAGCAAGGCAGAATTAACCCTTACAGCTTATATAGCTTAATCCAGTAGCTCATTGGTATCACTGGCAGCCAGCAGGCTGGTAAATGATAGTGCTCGTGCACGTCATTCATATGTCTTACATTTATGTATTTAATACCTGGACTTTTCTACCTTTGGGACTTTTTTCAAGCGAGTGAGAATGTAGAGAGATGAGGGAATCTGCATATCCGCATTTGTATCAGGATTCTTACGTCCTAGACTGAGTGTGGTACCTTTTTCCACGGGCAATGTTGAAATCTACAGCTTTTTGAGTTGTAAGATCATGTGAGTGAGGTGGGTTACATTTTGCTATTTCTGCTCCAAGACAAACAGCACTGCAATAAGGTTGGTACAACCTGTCAGCCAAAACTGCTGTACAGCAATAAAGGAGCAGGACTTCCAGGCTGCGCTGGAGGCTCTGACAGCTCATCCGAGGAGCACGAAGCTGTTGGAAAGAAAAAAAGGTGAAATAAACACCTAGGTATTAGGGCTTGATGGTACATCTCTTGACTTTTAAATCCAAGAATCACTGGACTCTTTTGGAAGAAAAATTTGCACACTGTCTGCAACAGTCAGCCTCTTTTCTGTGTGACTAGAGGATTTAGAGCATTTTATGTATCTCCTTCTCACATCCTCCGACTGTAAGACCTCCCAGTACTCCAGAAAAACATTAGAAGAGACAAAAGGAAAAGATAACGTACCTTTCACGTTATTTATTTCTTGTAACTCTAGAAGCTTTTATTAGTTATTAGTGTTACAGTAACATATGACATTCCTCAAGAAGCTTCAGGTTGACAGTATCAATCTCTGGTCAAAGTGTATGTAAGATGCTTTGAGGGCATTTTTGATGAAGAAAAATGGGATTTTTGTACATCTCATTCTTTTAATGTGCACATTTCAGAGTTCTATTAACAAAGGTTACTTGAGGGAAGACAGTTTGAGTTAGTTCCACCAGCATTAAAGCACGATTAATTTTTCCTTTCTTATTTTTTTTTTTTAAGAACTGGTACCATTTTCATGCATCTAAAGAGCTTTTCTGCCTGCTAACAACTCTTTACTTTCTAATGAACCTATGACTGACAGAAAGTTGAGCTTTTCTTTCCTCCCACTAATACCACCATTGTATGGGTCTTGTTAACCAGTATTGTGTATCAGTCACAAGCTGACTCCTTTGTGCCTTTGTAAAGTATCAATTTAGTCAGCGTTATCTACTGGGGAGACAATGCTGCTGGTAAAAACGTGAACACAAAATCCTGTAGCACTATAAGCCCCTAAAAACACAGGTTCAGCCAGGAACCCTGGAGCCTGGGAGGTGGCGAGGCTGCAGCCGGAGAGCCGGCCGGCTGCCCGTCAGCAGCTGGCCGCCGCGGGGTCGGAGGGAGCCGGCAGGCAGCCAGGCCAGGACCGGCTGCCGGGGACGGCCAGGGCACAGGGGTGGCCGGCAGCTTGGGCAGCATCTTCGTCCTGGCTGCCGGTTGGGTTGCTTGGCTGCAAAAAAACCTGTGCCATCCAGATCCGCCCGCCAACCTGCCTGCGACTCAACTATGCTGACACTTGACCAGACTGACACATTCCCAGCATCTATTTTCATTTTTTGCTTGATCAGGCTTTTCCAATAGTAAACTGATTTCTCCACATTTAAAAAAACCAAAACAACCAAACCACTACCAAAACCAAACTCCGTGGCGTACGCAGAACATCAAGTCTGTGGCTCCTCATACCTGCAGATGCAAGTTAGCTCCCCGTCGGTCTCTAGGTAGACTTTAAAAGGGAAGGTTAGACCAACTTAGTCTCTCCTTTCATGTTTTCCTTCCTGCCTGGCCGATGGTCAGCAGAAACACCCAACCCCCATTGCACTGGAGAGGGGGAGGGCAGCAGCTCTGTGGGGGTTCTGTGTCTTTGGATGAAATTGTCCCTTTGTTAGTCCAAAATAGCTCAAATCGGGCAACTTTCCAAGCATGCAGTGAAAGACGTCTGTTTGAGACAGCGCTTAGAGAAGGCTGAGGATGGAGGGCTGAAAAAGAGGTGCCTGACTGGCTGGGTTCCCACCGGAGTGATTAATGTAACGTTGCTGGGATTTTACCGCATTATTAATGAAGTGCTAGGGTGCCTGGCGCACTGGAAAAACATCTCTGGAAAATTATTACTAAAAATCTGAATTGGTGTATTGGATAACACTTTTTTTTTTTTTTTTTTTTAAATTTTTTTTTGTGCCCGTAGAGTCCTTATCATGCTGGAAGAAGGCTATAAATAATAATGAGCAGGAGCAAGACTACGCAGGCGCTGCTCCTTCCACCTCCCCAAAGAGCAGCAGCCCAGCTGCCAGCGGGCTCCGGGTGCCAGCAGCCCAGCCCCTCCGGACTCCCTGCCAAAGCTCGGGACAGTGTTGGGGTCCGACAGGGAACAGTCTGGGCTGGTTCAGGGCTACCGTTTGCAGTGATGAAGCTCGCATCTAGGATGATCAGTAGAAAATATCTCTACTTTCTTTTCCTTCCCTAAGCTGTTATCTCCTTTATTGGCTTTGCCATGCCTTTTTCTTCTAAATCCTCAACTCTTGTGATCTATTTTTTAATAATTTTTTCTGATGGTAGAAAATGTGGGTTTGTTTGGGGGAGGAGGTTTTTTGTTGCTTTTTTGGTTTGGTTTTGGTTGTGTGGTTTTGTTTGTTTTTTTTTTTTTTTTTAAACTGCTGTGCTTTAAACCAGCCTTGCCTGCCTAAAGCTTCCAGTTGCTAAGCGACTTTTCCCCTCCGCCCTTCCCGCAGCCCGGTTGCCATAGAGCTGCCAGCCTCGGCTATCAAGTAGCAGAGAGCAGTCATTACTCACCCCCCAAAAAAAACCCCAACCAAAAAAACCACCCCAAAACCAAAAAAAACACCCACCAAAAAACCCCAGGCCGCACGGGAAAAACAACATTTTCTTTCCTTTTTAATTCATTTTGCGAGCTGGCGGGAGCATCCCCGCACACATTACAAGCCGCGGTTGCGCGCTGCGTTATTTTCTTGCGGAAGTTTTCGGTTCAGTCTCCGCGTTAAAATAGGACGGACCGCAGTGCTGACTCATGGGCACCCGTGACGTCGTTCATGGCAGCAACAGATATTTGAGGATATACTTTCTAAGCAGCTGGGTTTTGTACCTGGGCGACTGGTATCGAGCCCTCTGTGACTAATTCAGCAGGTGCTCTGCAGCTCTGCAAATCTGAGCGCCTTTCCTTAGAAACCGGGAGATATGGTTAGAGCTTTTCTCCTGAGACGGTTGTTAGTAACAGTAACGCCATACGTACATAAAACATGTGGTGTGCTACCGTCAAAGACTAAAACAATACACACATTAAACATCAGCTCTCCTTTTCATTTCCAGAGACAGAGAGCCTTACTTTTTTTAAGGAAAAACACATCCCCAGTGGCTTGGGTGAGACAAAAGTCAATGTCAACCCTGAAACAAGAGAGAAAAACTGACATCTTTCTGCTCTAAAATGGCGAGATTTCTTGTCACCAGTCTACTGATTGCCAGGCTTTACCAGCTGGGTGCTATAGGGTGACACGGAGCATGGCAAGACACGGGTCTCTAATCACCCACACCATCCATCAAACCCAATTAAAAAAAAAAAAAAAGTAGTATTTGACTTTTGTATAAAAATGAAAGTGTGCAGGCTTTAAAATACCTGCCAATAAAGAATTTACTAGTATAACATTGCCCGTGTGAGAATAGAAATCATGTGTGTTAAATTTGAGTCGGTATTTGGGGGAAAGAGGCTCTTCCACCAGTAAATGTTAAAAGCGGTACGTGAGTTGGACGTAGAATAGTTTCAGTTGTTCTGTGACTTTAGTCTCCATTAATCACAACAAAAGCCTCCACCTCGGGTTGTCAGCATAAAACCTCTCTTAACATCCAGGAAACTTTCTTCCCACGTTCTGCAGTCAGTGAGATATTGCGATAATAAATGCAGCGAGGAGCTAGACTCCGTGTCCTTACATGCCCTTCCATTTATCCAATCCAGCATCTGCCTTTTTGAACGAGTGCATCAGATACAGGCAGCATGCCAGGTATTAAAATGTTACACCTACCGCCACGGAGCTGGATTGTACATTTTGTTTTTCCCTTGTCCTTGAAAAGGACTTACTCCTGAAGTAAGAGTAGTGTGCTTAACGGCTCCTTGTCTTAAATTCCCTATTTTACCCAACTAACTGTTCCCTGATTCGGTACTTTGTATTCTCTTCTCTTCGTGCTATTCTTGGGAACATTAAATATCGTTGCACAAGAAAAGTCATTTAAGAAAAAAACTTTGCCAACTGTATGGAAAACTGATTTCAAAATCTGTTTCTACTCTGACGAAGCATGCAAATCTAATATTGTGAGAAAAAAAAAAGGATTATTTGAAAAGTTTCTTTTTTTTAAACAGGATGATGTTGTTCTTCTTAGGAGCTGACTGACATAACTTCAGCTGAGGTGGCCTATGCTGTGGTCAGAATCCAGATATCACTGAGGTTTCAATAAATTGACGTTTTCTTACTGAAAAAAAAAAGGCAAAAAATTATTGTCAGCTTTACTATCTGTTGTTCTAAAGGAATTCAGGATTTGAGAATGGCTATGTTCAATAAATTAGGAATTGAAGGTCTACGGAACAGACCTTTTTGTCCTGGAAATATTGATTTAAGGGAAAATATTGCCAGATTTATTATGTGAAGACCCTTGCCTAATCACAGAATTAGGTGAAGATCTGTATTCTCATTTAGAGTGCTTTAGTCCTAGGCTTCATTTCATCCAGAAGAGAAATTACTGGAATAAAGGTTAAATATCCAAGTCAGAAATATTATCACCTGTGTTTCTTGATGTTTGAAATGGTAATAGAACAAATTGAACATTAACCTAGTAGGACCAAGGCATCTCTATTTGCATGGTTTTGACATCTGAATTGGGCAATAACTTCTCCGTGCTGAAATTATGCAATGGTTGTTAGTCAGCCTTTCATTTCCTCAAGCATTTGTGCACAGATTACATCCACATATTGTATTTTATTATGACTCATTAAAATGCTAATCGACAGAAGTGTGCTATCACAGTTCCAGGAGAGATCTACATCATTAAATGGGTCTCCATTTTCATACCTTTCTCACAGCCAACACAACGCATCAACTGCAATCCACATCAACAGCTTGCTTTCTAAGTCTATGAACAATGTTCGTGTTCTGGGTTGCCAGTCTCACTGTACCTCTAGGTCTCTGCCTGTTTTGTCCAAGCCATCTTCTACTGATTTCTTTCAGGTTTCCTAACCTTCTTCCCCAACACCCTCAACCTGTTTTCAAGGTAAAATCACTGTATGATGGTTAAGGTACTTCCATGACAGCCACCTCCTCTGCTGTCCGATTCATGTACTTCACCTACCTATCACCTATTATAAGCCAGCCTTGTGCGCTGGCAGCCCAGAAGGCCAACCGTACCCTGGGCTGCATCAAGAGAAGCGTGGCCAGCAGGTCGAGGGAGGTGATTCTGCCCCTCTACTCTGCTCTGGTGAGACCTCACCTGGAGTACTGCGTCCAGCTCTGGGGCCCTCAGCACAAGGACATGGAGCTGTTGGAGCGGGTCCAGAGGAGGGCCACAAAAATGACCCGAGGGCTGGAGCACCTCTCCTATGAGGACAGGCTGAGAGAGTTTGGCTTGTTCAGCCTGGAGAAGAGAAGGTTGCAGGGAGACCTTATTGCAGCCTTTCAGTACTTAAAGGGAGCCTATAGGAAAGATGGGGACAATCTTTTTAGCAAGGCCAGCTGTGTCAGGACAAGGGGTAATGGTTTTAAACTAAAGCAGGGTAGATTTAGACTGGATATAAGGAAGAAATTTTTTACAGTGAGGGTGGTGAAACACTGGAACGGGTTGCCCAGAGAGGTGGTGGAGGCCCCATCCCTGGAAACATTCAAGGCCAGGTTGGACGGGGCTGTGAGCAACCTGATCCAGTTAAAGGTGTCCCTGCTCACTGCAGGGGGGGTTGGACTAGAGGACCTCTAAAGTTCCCTTGCAACCCAAAGCATTCCATGATTCTATGATTCTATGATCACAGTCCCCAAACTTCTTTCTTTGCTCATGTAAATCCTTTGATTACTGCTTTTTCTGTCACTTCCAGATCTGCTTGTTTGTTCTTGTATTTCTTCTTCCTATCTAACTCTCCTCTCCAACCCTGTCCTATGCAGTTATTTGTGTTCTCTACAAAGTACCTCCACACTCACCTAAGCTGTTTATCAGCAAATACTTCTACCATCCATATATTATTAAAGCCAAGATACCAAATATGCCAAAAAGTACACTGTCCTTACAGCTGAACTTTTAAGTAATGATAACTTTACATCAGCAGAATTTCCATTTTGCTGAATCTTAGTTACTCTGATGCTAGAATTAGATTATGGGAAATTGTTATTTCTCAACAGATACATGCTTAGCCTGTTCCCCTATATTCTACCATTGACCATACTTTGATATTATATTGATGATTTTCCTTGCTACCCAGACTATTTTTTAAAAAAGATGTTCTGTAAAATTACTTCCCTCTGATAAGTTTAAGTTCCTCAGCCTTAGCATCTATTTTTTGAATATTCACATTAAAATATAGAATCTGAATCCCAGTATTCAAAGATATTTTTCTTTGCTTAGCAAAAATTCTTGAGAAGAAATGTCCAGTTTTAATTCAGAGTCACAGTCTACCTCTTCCAAAGACACCACTATACTGGCAGGAGAAGTCGTATTTGTCTTTCAGCTCCACCAAAGCAATTATGTCCCCTTCCCTTGGGCAATTCTCTTCTTTGTGTCACCAGCTTATTTTCTTGTGTCCCTGGAGCCTGGGTTTACTGGGGCAGGATTTGTGGACTTCTCTGTGTTTTAATTTGGACATTGAGTTATATGAACTTAGGTCATGGCTTTAGGAAGCCCCAGGTTTATCTGACCACAGACAGAGAAAGCAAAAAAGGATGACAGTCATGAGAAAGTTGGCCCAAGTAAAAGAGTTACTCTTACTCTCACCTGATAACAGAGCCATAACCAGGATTAGCTGAATCTGGGACTACCGTGACTTAGTTTAGATAGTTGTGACTGAAGAAGGTTGAGGCATTCTGGCTGCTTTCAAAATAAATATGTCGATCATCTGCTCTCATTGGCTCCCACTCCAGTTGGCTTACTTGAGTTTTTTAAAAGTAGCATGTCTCTTTGTTGTGCACCTGGTGCAATTCTATTTTTGTGCTACTATGAGACATTTTATCAAGTACATAAATCATGCTGAGTATTGCAGTATTTTGAGCATGTGTATGTGCATGTAATTCTAACACATAGACTGAAAGAAAAACCTTTGTCAGAATTATAGATTGCTAGATATTCATTATTCACCATTGTTTGGATTTCTGTCCAAAACATTTTATTATCCTTTTAGTCTGATAGCAGTTTTCTAGACCATTGTGCAAGCTTTAATGTTACTTAGCAGTTAATCTCACCCAGAAATGGAATAACAGGCTTTTTTGTCTACCCAAATTCACAGTTTGCTGTTCGATCTAATCAAAGAAAAATAAACACCATTCATTTTATCCTGCTACTTTTCCTTCCACTGTACCCTCCAAATACTCATACGCTCCATATATACCAGTGGAAAGTGAAAAAAATTAATGTAGAAGTTGTTAAATTCCAGAGTGAAGCAACGTGTGATAGGAAATCATAATATCCATTGAGAGTAAATAAGAGAAACTCTGGCATGTTTTGTGGATGTTTTAAGGTCTGTCTGGGATCCATGGATGCTCTGAAGTTGCTGTGATGGAGACCTTCAGAAATGAGTGGACAGATGAAAAACAGTATCAGTATTTTCCTTTTTTTGGTTTAAACTTTGTATAGATGGGATTTCTTTCTCAAGTAACAAACATGTAATAAGGTTCCGCGTAAAATGATGGTGAGTTTAGGTAAGCAGTTTTCTGAGTTCATTACGGGATGAACTTTCTATTCCCTTTCTAGAAAAGTGATTATTTAGAGGCATGAATATCTGTTTCTAATCCCCTACTTCCATGCCTTTCAATTGAAGATACCTAAGTAGAATTCTAATTCTTTCTTCTCTCTAGACATAATAAAATGTCATAGCCCATGGCTTCAGAGATAAATATGTTCTTGTTGCTGTTGCCCTGTTTTTGTCTCTTGTATCATTCTTTCTTTTTTTTCTTTTTCTTAGCCTAATTCCCTATTCTTGTGTAGATTTGTATTTCAGATTTTAGCCGGCGGCATAAGTGCTTCTCAGAAAGCCTCCTGAAACTTCTCAGTCCATTCCATGAAATCAGCGTGAATGTTCTTGTCTCGTGGGACTCCTGGAATAGATAAAAGCCTGCAAGGGCATCTACAAAGTGAAAAAACACAAAAGAAAAAATAAAGTCAAGTTGACTACAAGTCAGCCTGCCTTTTTACCATGGGTGAGAAAGACCATCATCCTCTTATCTCAGAATCAAGGCCTCAGCCCAGTTTTCACTGAAGACAGTGGGATGTTTTCCCCGGACATGTGTCAGAGCTGCACCAGTCCCCAGCACTCTTCTACAGTACTTGGCGTTAAAGCAAGAACTTAGGTATAGCCAGGCCACTGTGGTACCCCAGATCACTATCTCCTTCCCAGACTAAGTAACTGTCTGGCAATGTTTTGTACATTTCTGTAAGGCTTTTATTACTTTATCAAAACTTTAAGAGTACAGGTTACCTTTTTCAAGACTCCATGTGCACCTTGCAGCCTAACTTCCTTAAAAGTCATTTGGACTTTCAAGTCAGCTTGATGCAGAAGGAAGAAACTTACTGTGCCTTTGGGGTACGATTTACAAGTATTATCATTCCTCTCTTTCTTCTCAGCCTTTTTGCGGACCTAAGTCACACTCTTGCATCTTATACCACTCCATCAGTGCAAGACGAACCTCAGATTCATTTAATCTGGCCTTTTATAATCTGTCTTACTCTGTGGGATCCACTGTTTGCAGAAGGAATGCTGAACAGCAGCCATTTGCTGTTAATATAGGAAATAGAACTAAAATTTATTTGCATTATTAAATAAAATTTATCTGCATTATTTACATGCCTGTAAACAAGGCCTTTCATAAATAGATCATCAGCTTTTCATATCCCTGAACATAGTGTCCGTAGGCCATGATATACAGAGACAACCAGGTTTAACTTAGAGTTAGGGTTTGGTAGAAGTTAAGGCACTTCAGTATCAGCTGAGAGCCTCTGAGGATCTGGTGATAGAGAATACGGAATACACAAAAGCATTCCAGAACAACGTTCTGCCACTGTTCCCCTCCCCTTACCCTGGAAAACCCTACGATGAGCCTTGTCGGTTGCTTAACAGCACCTTTGCTCACACATCACCCTGTCCTGGGCACAAAGGCTTCTTCATTGTGTTCACTTCAGGAAGTCCTGAAGCTGTGGGTGATGACGGGAGACCGGGAAAGTGGCTACAGACATCTTGGAGCAATAGTTCAAAGTCTTGGATAACAGAAATCCCAGGGAGGGAATTTCTGTTTCAGAGCTTTGGGAAAAAATCACGCTAGCTCACTTTAGCTACTTAACTGAAAAATTTGCATGAGAATGCAGATTCTTAATGTTTCCTGTAGAGGTGTCCCCAGAAAGGATTAATATCTCAGCAGGGCAAAATAGACACCTCTAGGGGGCTGTCTCCCTCCACTTTCCCCACAGGGACCATAGGTGACTCAGCTTTCAGTGGAGGTGCCTCATTTAGATGACTTCAACTGGGTGGTGTGAACCTTCCTGAGTTTGGTATGTGCAGGCAGTGACTTAGATGTTGAACTAGAATTTGCAGATCTAGGACAAACTTCTGCTCTCCTTCAGTAAACCAAAGTTGAGTCTTCAAACAGAGGGAAGAATGACGCTTCCTTCACCCACTCCCTGTAGAAAGTGATGGAGAAACGTACTTTTGCTCCACACTGAAGCAAATTAATATCTGGTCTGGCACTGTCTAGTTCAAAACCTTTTGCTCTTTAGACTTTGTACAGCAACTATGACACTGTACATTCAGCGGAACAGAAAAACCTGGGGAGAAAGTGCCTGTGGAGAAGGAGGCGTGGATCCTTTACGTACGTGTGTACACGCACTGTATACCCACAAGTGTCCCACAGTGCCACAACTGTCTCTTGTTCCTGCAGTAGAAGTGGCTCACCATTTGTGCTCAGTGAGCGGAGCGATTCAGAAGCAAAACCCAGTGTTTGCTTTCTTTTATTTCATGGGACGTCGGATAAAGGAACTATGTAACGCACTAACGTGCAATACTTAAATATCTTCTGTCTTCTCAAGTCGTGTTTTTTGTCATCCATTCCGTGAGTCCTAACAGTCTGACATCCCTCTGACAAGAACTTCCCTATTTCCCCACCCAGGCTCCCAGTTTGCCAGAGATATAAATCTTTTCAAAATAGCAGCTCTCTCCCTGCCTCCCCACCCCCACCCCACTCCCCAATCTATTTCTGTGATACCATAATTATAAAAATAAATACATAGATAAGGAAGGACTGAATTCAGCTGGCTTTCACTCTGCAAAACTAAGAAGGCAACATTTTAGCTTTCAGCATGCCCAGGGCTTCCAGAACACTCCCAACAATCATGAATCTGTTCAAATTACTTTAAATATAGCTATTTAACCTTTGAAGACCTGGTACTAGGAATTGACAAACTACTTTCAACAGCAAATTAACCGTATTTTCAGCTCTTTAGTGGCCTTTGTTTCAGAGGTTAGTAAATACTTTTACGTTAAATGCAGGATATGCACTCATTTAGAGACACGTAAGAGAGTTTTCAAAGTAGCTGCTTTGAATGGAGTCTAAGTAATGTATTTATTCTAGGATGTTTCTGGAATCATAAGAATTCCGAGTAGCAAAGTTTGGAAAACCTGGTGCTGCCTCTAGGACCGGCAGCCCGTGTACTCCAGCTTTGGCTGAACACCCTGCTGCTAGGATTTTTCCCCAGCCAGCTGCTGCTTGGGTCACGCTGAGCCAGGGCTGAGGTCCCGTCCCAGCCTCGGCCTGTTCCCAGGGAGGTGCCCCATGCACGGGGCTAGGGCTGCCCCTGGTGCCCCTGGCTGCCCTGCTCCTGGCTGGGGTGGCAAGATGGGCCCTGGCTGCTGGGTCCTGCCCCAGTGTCCCCCAGCCCAGGGAGCCGTCCCTGCTCCCATCACCCCAGCTTCAGTGAGCAGCCAGCCCTCTCTGTACCCTGCTAGTCCTCCCCTTCTGGAGAGGGGCATTATCTCTGCATGGTAGATGCTGAAAAAACACCCTGGTTGTCTTGGGCATATAGAAACAAACCAAACTTTATCCGTGCTACTCGTAGAGGATTTCCTTCAATGTATTCCTTCCCACACAGCTACTGCACACTATACGCTATATGCTATCATTGCTCCCCAGCGGGTCAAAATGATGCCAATCAGTACCAGAGTACAACTTACACTGAGAATTAGTTTAATTTATAGACAATGAGATTTACTAAATGTGTTGAGACAACTACTGAACATGGAGGGACTATAAGATCCACGAGCACCAATGATCTAACTGGATTTGGCCATTTCACCTCTGTTAAAACATGGCCATTTCCACCTGGTTAAATGGGCACTGGAAATCAGCTGGTTTGGAGACAGTGCTGGTCTGATACTCTGCGAATTTTCACTCAATTCTGTTGTTTAAAAGCCCCAAAGTAAAATGTCGTTAAAGAGCATCGTTTTCTGGAGTAGACATGCCAAGTAGTGGAGGCATACTCACTCATTCACTCATTAGCCCATAGGTGAGAAAACATGACTGGCAAAGGAGTGTCAGTGGAAAAGCAAGGGAAAAGGGAAGACACATTCGTATTTTGGTTGACAAATGTCATTTTACATAGTATGGGGTTTCGGCAGACCTAGGATTTTGTATGAAAAGTACTTTGGATTTTGGTGAGCTGCACAGCTGGAATAAATAGATGTAGGGAATACCAGTCTGTTGGTAGCTCAAGGTCTCCTTCCATCCACAGTGGGTCATTGATAAGAGCTAGCATATTTGTTTTGGTCAGTGGGTTTGGGTTTTTTTCACCCAGTTGTAGCCATTTGACAAAACCACAATATGATTTCCCTCCTCCTCTGTCCCTGACACACTACAAAACAATGACGAGGGAGAAGACAGAACAAAATAGCAGATGATAAAAATGCGAAACGGCTACAGCGGTGCAGTGGAAGCACAGAAGTTCAGAGGTACAGAAGAGCAATGCAATGCTCGGGGAGAAGAGAATACATTCATTATATGGACAGTTTTATTTATCCAGTCTCGTGTTCTCATACAGGTTTTATTGATCACAGAGCAGCTTAGCATACCAGCAGGAAAGCTCTTCTGCATCCCACTGGGTATTAGTAAAAACTCAGCAATATTTTACATTCATTGGGGTCAAGAGAATTTATTTGTTACATGTAGTCCTGTTGCAATACCAAATTTTTAGCAGTACTAGTCACCATTAATGTTGCCACTGATGAATGCATGTAAGGGTTTAACAGCTGTAAATGGCAGATCACAAAATATTGACGGATTAGTTTAAACCTCATCTTACATTCAATAAACCAAGGATGCCAGACACATCAAGACAGTTTTAATGGCTCTTCAAAAATACTGATTATTGCATTGTTCATTTTTTACATCTTTGGTGAAGACCAAAACCTCTATACCTTCACTTAAAAGTTTAGAAAAAAATGCCACACAGAAGCAACCTTTCATTCCATACAATTTCTTTTTAAGGCTCAGCGTGACAATATTTTTCCAGGTTCACTTTCCTCCAGATAAAAGCCACAGCCAACGTTTTCTTTCCACAAAAAGTGGTCTCAACGTTGGGAGTCTCAATCACACGCGTGGAACTTCCCCATGTTATGCCACCAGCCACAGCTGCATCCTTTAGTTTAATTGTAAGTCAAGGCTTATACAATGAGTTACGGGATGGCATGAACTCACAGAGTCACAGAATCACAGAATGGCAAGGGTTGGAAGGGACCTCAGGAGATCATCCAGTCCAACCCCACTGCTAAAGCAGGCTCACCTAGAGCAGGTTGCACAGGACATCATCCAGGCGGGCTTTGAAGATCTCCAGAGAAGGAGACTCCACAGCCCCCTGGGCAGCCTGTTCCAGGGCTCAGTCACCCTCAGAGTAAAGAGGTTCTTCCTCACGTTCAACTGAAACCTCTTGTGTTTCAGTTTGTGCCCATTGCCTCTTGTCCTGTCACTGGGCACCACTAAGAAGAGTCTGGCTCCGTCCTCATGACGTCCACCTTTAAGATATTTGTATGTGTTGATGAGGTCCCCTCTCAGTTTTCTTTTTTTCAGGCTAAACAAGCCCAACTCTCTCAGCTTTTCCTCATAGGGGAGATGCTCCAGTCCCCTCATCATCTTTGTAGCTCTCCTCTGGACTCTCTCTAGGAGTTCCTCATCTTTCTTGAACTGGGGAGCCCAGAAGTGGACACAGTACTCCAGGTGGGGTCTCACCAGGGCAGAGGAGAGGGGGAGGATAACCTCCCTCGACCTGCTGGCCACACTCCTCTTAATGCACCCCA
>NW_009259578.1:358213-361556 GCF_000687185.1 Egretta garzetta | reverse complement strand
ACTGGGCCGAGTACTGAGCCCTGGGGAACTCCACTAGCTACTGGCCTCCGAGCCCTGACATTCAGCCAGTTCCCAATCCACCTCACTGTCCACTCATCCAACCCACACTTCCTGAGCTTCTCTATGAGGATGTTATGGAGACAGTGTCAAAAGCCTTACTGAAGTCAAAGTAGACAACATCCACTGCTCCCCTCTCATCTACCCAGCCAGTCATGCCATCGTAGAAGGCTATCAGATTGGTTAGGCATGATTTCCCCTTGGTGAATCCATGCTGGGTACTCCTGATCACCACCTTTTCCTCCACGTGCTTGGAGAGGACACCCAGAATGAGTTGTTCCATCACCTTTCTGGGGACGGAAGCGAGACTAACCGGCCTGTAGTTCCCTGGGTCCTTCTTCTCGCCCTTTTTGAAGACTGAAGTAACATTGGCTATCCTCCAGTCCTCAGGCACCTCTCCTGTTCTCCAGGACCTGTCATAGATGATGGAGAGTGGCTCAGCATTGATGTCTGCCAACTCTCTCAGCACCTGTGGGTGCATTCCATTGTGGCCCATGGAGTTGTGGGTGTCCAGCTCACTTAAAAGATCCTTAGCCTCATCCACCTCAACTGAGGGAAGGTCATCCTTTCTCCAGGCTTGCTCACTTACCTCCAAGGACTGGGGAGCCTGAGGGCCAGCCTTGGCAGTGAAGACTGAAGCAAAGAAGGCATTCAGTAACTCCGCCTTCTCTGTATCTTCTGTCACCAGGGCACCTACTTCATTCAGCAGTGGTCCCACATTTCCCCTAGTCTTCTGTTTGCTGATGATGCACTCGAAGAAGCCCTTCTTGTTAGCCCTGATATCCCTCGCCAGATTTAATTCCAGGTGGACTTTAGCCTTTCTAGTTGCTTCCCTGCATGCTCTGGCAGCGTTTCTGTATACCTCCCAAGTGGCCTGACCCTCTTTTCATATTCCATAGAGCTTTCTCTTGAGTTTTACTAGAAACGCCTTGGTCATCCATGCAGGCCTCCTGCCTCATTTACTTTCTTACTTATGGGGATGCACCAATCCTGAGCATGGAGGAAATGTTGCTTAAATAGCAGCCAGCTCTCTTGAACTCCCCTACCTTCAAGAGCCTCATTTCCCTATTCTTGCAGACCTGCCTGGGAGTAAAGAGCTGGGTCAAGAACTTTCTACATTTGCTTCTTTCTTAGTAGAGGCGTGCTTCTGTATAAGCTTTTGGTCCTAACTTCTGGTGTACAGTCTTGTCTCAAAACATTGGGAATTACACTTGTTGGCTAAGATACTCATTACCTGAGAAAAGCATTCTTATTTCTAATCACCGCCCTAATATTACTGCTTCTAAAAATAACCTTCTTGTCTCCAGTCTTGACTGCATTCTTCCAGTGCTGTTACGGAGAACCACTGAACCTGAACTATGGTTATTGCCTGTCTCATTAGGTCAGTCTCATACCCGATTATCGAACGTAAGTTGTGTTGACATTAAGAAGTTAGGCAGTTTAACATTTATCTCTGCTTTGGTTCTCTTGGTAAACTCTGAACCTTGTGCCTCTGCTGACTTAAGCAGCAGTTTTTTTTCAACTAGTGAACAGTGTTGGTCTATTTTAGCTCTGTGGAGAAACACTGGATTTCTTTTTATCTTTCTCACTTATGCCCAGTATTTTCTGCTTGACTTCACTGGCTTATTGTAGCTCTCCTTCAAAACAGTGACAGGACATACATTGAGGTTAGGAGCCAAAATGGTCTTCAGCTTTCCTCAGAGAAAAATACGCCCAGAATAACATCAGTTTTGAGTACTTTTATATAGCTAATATTACTTAATAAAGGCTGTTGCAAAACGAATGCAATGACCTCTACATTTACAAATAGGTCATTTGGATTTACTACTGTCTTGCTCTCTTTCTTGTCTCTTAACTCAGTAAATAAAGAGGCACTATTCAGTGCTACTGCTAACATTTCCACGAACTCGAAACAACTTAACAGTTCTTGGCACAGGTGCCATTAGTACCAAGTGAGCGTCTCTTCTCCTGTCTGGGTATGTCCCCTCAAGTGTGAGGTCTGACAACTTCAGGGTGCGAATTCTGCCATTCTTCAGTCACCCTGCGTACCAAACACACGGGCAGCCTGGGTATAGCTCTTCCCCTTAGTAGCCTGTGACACCAGATCATTTTATCAAAACATCATTCAGAGATTAAACCAAATTTTAACAGTCAAGGCAAAGGATAATTTAGAAGGATTTGCCATTCCCCGAACACTATAAGGACTACACAGGTACCTAGTTTGGCAAAGTTTTGCCATCATAAAACCCCCAGAACGTACTCTTCAATAGTCTTCTGCAGTCTTCCAGGCAGATGCTTGTTCTGTGCAAACAGCTCCCCGGATCTCCGCAGAAAAATGTCCTTGTCAATTTAGATTGTTTTCTGGTTCATTTCCTAGAGTTTTTGACCTTGCTAGTCAAAAATGATTTGGTGAGCTCTTCGACAAATAGGTCCTAACCTTCTATGGACAGTTGCTGTGCTCTGTATCAAATTGCAAGGACTTTGCTAAATGATTGTCTTGTCTTCTGCTTGTGTTTTCACAGAGTGTCAACAAACTGCTACTGAACTAAAGTAATATAATCTGGCTATGCTAATAACCAAGCCCAGATCCTCAAGTGTTTTCAGCCCTAAGAAAAACAAAGATGCTTAGATACTTGGAAGAGTGTCGGTTCACCTTGCATACCATATCTATATCCATGACCACAGGTCTGCTGCATCCCTCACAAACAGTATGGAAGGAAGAAGTCAGAAAATACATATTCAAAATTCTATCGCAGGAAGGCAAAAAATCTGAGCATAACTAGACTGAGTAACTCTGCTCCTTCCTAAACCCAATCACCAAACACAGAGTAACCTAACACAAAACCCCCCAAACATTGTTAAAGGTGAAAAACAGGGCTGAGGAAGAGAGGAGTTAACAGCGTACATACGGCTCCGCTGCATAAAGAGATGGCAATTCCAACATGAAGCAAAGGAGCCACTACCATAATTTGGTTTCGGACGAGGCAGGGGGAAGTGACCTCCCCGCAGGACCGATCAGCGGAGGGGACTGAGAGCAAAAAGTTTTAGAGAACAAGCAGGCAGAGCCGACAGGACAGAGGAGGACCCTGAGGTGGGAGAAAACAGTGTCGTTGTTAGTGCTCCTCTGGGTCTCTTGCTTCCCTCTTAACAACAAGAACAACAATAAAGTGGTAAATTCGTGACTAAAATTACAGCTTTCGCACGCCGGCGATACCCCGAGGCGGCGGAGGCCCACCGGCCGGCCCGGCCCGGCCCTCCTGGGCTAGGAGCCATGTGGCGCACAGGC
>NW_009259578.1:334984-357955 GCF_000687185.1 Egretta garzetta | reverse complement strand
AACAGCGGCTTTAAGGGAGCGGGCTTCCTGCCAGCGCTCGGCCCCGCGGCCTCTGCGGTGAGCTGCCTGGCAGAAAGGGACCTGGGGGTGCTGGCTGACAGCCGGCTGAGTATGAGCCAGCAGTGTGCCCAGGTGGCCAAGAAGGCCAACGGCATCCTGGCCTGTATCAGGAATAGTGTGGCCAGCAGGAGCAGGGAAGTCATCCTTCCCCGGTACACAGCACTGGTGAGGCTGCACCTCGAATACTGTGTTGAGTTTTGGGGCCCTCACTACAGGAAAGATGTTGCATTGCTGGAACATGTCCAGAGGAGAGCCACAAAGCTGGTGAGGGGTCTGGAGCGCAAGTCTGATGAGGAGCAGCTGAGGGAACTGGGGTTGTTCAGCCTGGAGAAGAGGAGGCTGAGGGGAGACCTTATCGCCCTTTACAGCTGCCTGACAGGAGGCTGTAGCGAGGTGGGGGTCAGCCTCTTCTCCCAGGTAATGGGCCATGGGACAAGGGGAAATGGCATCTAGTTGCGCCAGGGCAGGTTTAGGTTGGACATTAGGAAAAATCTTTTCACAGAAGGGTTGTCAAGCATTGGAACGGGCTGCCCAGGGAGATGGTTGAGTCCCCGTCCCTGCACGTATTTAAAAGCCGGGTAGATGAGCTGCTTAGGGACATGGTTTAGTGGTGGGATGGCAGGGTTAGGTTAACGGCTGGATTTGATGATCTTAAAGGTCTTTTCCAACCTAAACAATGCTATGATTCTATGACGGGGGCTGGGGACCAGCCTGCTCCCATGTGCGGCAGAGCCCTCCTTAAGGAAAGCCTGGTGTCGCAACATCAAGTCACAGTCTCGGGGACACTCGTTTTGATAGCGGGACGCCATGGGAGCCAAAAAACCCAGCAGTGAAATACAGCTGCATCCGGCACAGTTGTGTTCGGCAAGTCAGTTGTCTTTAGCAGGTGACAGGATAATGTCTCCTGTCAACAGTCTGCTTTGAAGTGTTGGGGGTTTCCCCCCACCCCGTGAAGTGTTTCATGTGCAGATTTTTTATTTAATTCTGAAAAACACAGCCTTAGATCTTGTCTCCAAAGTGATTTATTTTGGTGACTTCATGTATTGGTCTTCACTGCTTGCCCAACAGTGGGAAAACAGGAGTTGTCTCCTCAGCTCTGTATCGAGGGTCAGGTGCATCAAATTGGCCTAAATCTTTAGACATGACAGTTTCTCTCTTCTGAAAGAGAACAGGCGTATTCTCTGATGATGTAGCTCTTCTGTATGCAGTGAATGTCCCTTTGTAGACCACTCTTTTTTTAGGAAATCCCCTTGCATACATTTAATCCCATGAAGTGAATGTATTTGACTTCATTCAAATGGACACCTTTCATGCTATTCAGAAGATGGGAGCCTTGCTGTTTGTCGAATTACAAACCCTCAGCAAGACAAGAAGTGGATGGTTACCAGTCGGGACAGATTGCAAGCTCGTGTAGGTCACCAGCGGGTGGTAATCAGTGTTGCTCCACAGTAACAGCCTAACTTCATGCTTCTTTACCTTACCCTGCGTGCCAAGGAGCTCATCCTTTCACTGAGGCATGAGCAACCTCAAATTACCCCATACACCCCACCACCTGCATCAGCACTGCGTCCCCTAATGTCATGTTGTGCTAAAAAATGGGGGTTTTTTAATCAGTTTTGAATTTGCTACCTAGCCGTTTCACTGATTGTCTCCCTCGTCTTGTGTGGAGCCAAGGAAGAAAGCTGTCTCAACAAAGCTTTTTATCTACCTTGCCTGTACCATTCCTTACTTTAAATACTATTATCATGTTCTCTTTTAAATGGCTGCTCTGCAAAATGAGCAATCCCAATCATTTCAATCTACTTGTGCACGGTTTTTCTGTGCTCCTGTTGCCTTCCTCTCCGTGCCTGCAACCTCTGTTTCATACCGTGATCTGTTGGCAGATGGTGCAATCACTTCTGCAACCTGTTTTCTTTTAATATAATGGCTGCGTAGTATTTTTTGGTGTTTTTTTTCCTTTGCCGTTCTCAGGCAACCTAACGCCAGGTTTTGTTTCTGAATATAGCTGCACAGTGAAGAAAGGCTTTCACTTGAGCTGTCCCTCGTGGTAAGCTGGTGTCCTTCCTGAATGAGAGTCCCAAATAATTCCAAGTTTCCCTTCACACGTGCATTATCTAGTGACATTGGCCTTAGTCTGCCATTGTGCTACTTGTTTGCCTAGCTAGGGCAAGTCCCTCTGATGCTCCTAGGGGTCTTTCCAGGACTTGACCACTGCGTGTGGCTCATAGCCAAGTCTGTAATTTGAGAAACTCTTTTAAGACGGAAAAAGCTTTCACTAGCCCCCAGCTGCTTACTCCCTGCTTTATAAAGTCATACATGTTTGCGTGGTTACGCCATGAACGGGGCTGGGGGACAGACCAGGCTGAAAGCTAACGCAGGGCCCGAGCCGATCTCCCGTCCGACTGAGCGTGTAGCTGTGGAAGCAGCTGTGTCCACAAAAGGGCGGCAGTAGTGCAGAAGTGGGAATGAGCTGCAGAAGGGGGCCCCTTCTTTCAGTGGCAGTGCTGTCTTAAACTGTTAAGCACTCTTTGACTTACAGTCTTTTTCAGGAATGACAAACTACAGTTTTGTTAGAACAAGCTTTGGGTAAAAGTATTTGTTATTAATGAACAGACTGATGACACCTGAGCTGGACACCTCACCTGAAGCCCACCATCACGGGGGGGTTGCTATGTGTGCCTTTCTGTGCTCCAGAATTCTCCTTCCTGCTTCCTTCTAAATGTTGCTGTTAGATATTTTTGAAAAGTAGAGCTGGGGTGCTACTTTAAAAATCATATTGAGTTGGTTTGGTATATATCAAACGTCAGACACATAGCAGGGGCTATTAGAAATTTCCAACAACAGGCATATGAAGAATCATTAGCCTTGAAAACCTAGAGGATGAGATCACAAACACACAATCCAATAAATCACACAGGTCAGGTTTGGAAGAGCTGATGTGGTATAGCAGCAATTTGTTTATACTGTGACGGGTCAATTGGATCAGCGTCAGACCTTCTGCGGGATGAAAGATTTTGCTTTTAATGCATGCTCTTTCCTGAATGGCTTCTTTGCAGCCTTTATATCAAACACCTCTGGTCAACTTCAGGATTACAAATAGAAAATCTAAAATAGATGAAACTGCTAAAACAGAATTATTGCGGGATTATTTCAAGATGCAGATTTGGCATTGAAAGGTCTCCAGAGTAAAGTCGCATTATGTGATTTCAATTCAGTTCTATGTAATCGTTTTTAGATGTTGCTAGTATATTCTTATAACCTCAACTTTAATCACATTTCCTTTTGAGAGAAGATTCCCTAATCCATACCTTTCTGAGGGAGACTTCTGAGCTAACATGATCTTCTTATTACCTTTTTTAAAACCTTGATGAAAATTGTCTAATCAGAGAAATAGCAATAAAGTTGGGAATTGTGATGCAGATAGAGAACCTTACGCTTTTAATGACTGTAACACTACTTCAACTGCTATGAATTGATCTGATACCAAAAATCACTACAGTTATGAAAGCCTTCCCCGCAATAATGCCCAAAGTATTTGTAGCGTAAAAAGCAGATTTCGTAACATAATAATGAAAATAAGAGAACGCAATTAAGGCAAAGAAGAGTTGATACCAGCCTACTGTGACACCAAGCAAAAGATATCATGGCTACTTTTTTTTGGTGTCTTAACAGAGGCCAGTCCCAGTGTACTCTGGACTTGTCATTACCTATGGATGGGCAAACAAAATCTGAGTAGGTCCATTCCTTCTTCCTGTCCTCACTATCTAGTGGGACATCTTAGATCACGATCCCTTTTGTTTGCCGCATATTACAAGTCAGAATGTCAAATGCAACCAAAGGCAGTTCAAAAATATTTTTCCAGATCGCCACTGTACTTCATAAAAAAATGCGATAAAAAAAAAAAAAAAAAAAAAATCCCAAACCACCCAAACTAAATTTGGCATAATCTCAACTTTATTTTCCTTCCTAGGTCACCTTTTGGTAGCAAATGAAGCTTTGATGGTGAAGAGTTATCCTGTACTTAGGGTTTTTTTCTTTTTCTTTTAATGGTGGTTTCTGCTGCTGTAAACCAAAAGGGTGATAATTAATGTCTCCTACTGTTTATGCCTGCTGCCATCTACAACGATGAGCTATTATTATTCTGTCTGCTA
Organism: Egretta garzetta; assembly: GCF_000687185.1. NCBI lineage: Eukaryota > Metazoa > Chordata > Aves > Pelecaniformes > Ardeidae > Egretta > Egretta garzetta. The sequence continues at coordinate 353,744 of NW_009259578.1, read as the reverse complement.
ATACTTGGAAAGGATATCACTTGGACGACTAATCCAAAATACAGCAAGTAAAGATCATTGTCACAAATGCCTGAAATGGAGACGTTGTTACAGATGTTAGAAATGAAAGTATTTCATTATATTGGATCATCCAGTCCATCTGGCAAGACTCTGCTGTGCGCTCTCTAATGTCTCACACAAGTGCTAGGATACTGTAAGTATTAAATACATTCTATGCCTTGAAATACATCATGTTCACCTGAAAAACTGTTCCATAATTATGGTGCTAGGTAGACCTGATCTTGAAAGGTGGTCCCATTCGGTGGGGCTTTACAGCAATGTGCTGGTCTTCCTGCTCAGATCCAGTTACTGGCCTGGAGTCCGTCTGAGGCAGTTCTTAGATTAGACAGGCTACCTGTGGAGAACTGGTCTGCAAAACAGCCCAGCATAAAAAGCCAGGCTTATCTCTATACCAGTGGGCTGCACAGAGAGAAGAGAAAAGGCCAGGGTTTCTTTCTTCTTTTATTTTCTTGTTCTCTCTCTTTTTTTTTCTTAGGAGTTAGGATTTTGTGGAAAAGAAGTCCCCACCTCTGTAAAAGCTCTGTCGAGCTGCAGTTCTGAGCCTCCATATGGTTTCTTCATGGGGACGTGTTTGTCAGACAAACGTTAATATGTTCACTGTTATTCTCTTGTGTTTTCTGGTAGAAACCCAGAATACAAGGGCCACTAGAGAGCTCCCAACATCTGGAATTCAGTCTTTTTTGCGTGCACTGCCCCTGGCAGTGGCAAGGCAGAGAAGTTGCTGTCGTCAGGGATTTGGAGGAAGGTGTCTCTGGGCCACCTGGAGCTCTGTGTACATCACCCTGCTGACTGATGCGATGCAGCACTCCTCCTTCTACTTGACCATGAGTGACATGGGATCCCCTGCACTCTCCTTTTTTTTTTCAGTTCTTCTCTGCTGTGGGTGTATGTCTCAGAAGCCATGCTGCTCCACACAAACGACGTAGAAGCCACCTCTCCTGGCAGTCCTCTTGTTGCAGGTGGTACAGGACCCCCTCCACCTCTCACAAAATCTTCTTTGACCATTTCTCATTGCCTTCATCCCCCTGAGAAAATCTGTCTGTACATTACTGACAACCTGTTGCCATTGATACCTAGTGCTATTTAAGCCCTGGCAACTAGCAGAAAGTGTCACCAATGGGTCTTGCTGATTATAAGCCATAAGTACAAGACAACCATGTTTGAGTATTTCAAATATAATTTAATTCTTGACTACGAGTCCTTCCAGTCCAGTGGTCTGCGGAGTCTTAAACTTTTGTCATGCTTCCTGTAAATAAATGTAACTGAAGAAGAATTGAATTCCCTCATAACATGTAAGGGAGGAAAAAACCAACATTTTCTTATGGAAACTCGTGAATGACAGCAGCTGAAAGTGAAATCTATTTGATTGTTCCATCAGCCTTCCAAGCCAACTCCTTAACTAAATTGAAATGTTTCAGTGGGATGTTGAAATGTTGAATGTACGTGGGAGTGATCTACACTTTACAATGCTGGGGACTAGGAAACAGTGTTGTTCATAGTGTACGTGTAAAAAATAATGAAAGTAAGTGCTTTCTTGCAATTGGTAAGGTATTGATTCAAAAAAATAGGATTTGAGAACATACTTCACTGTAAGGATCACATTCAATCCACACATCTTGGATATTTGACTCGTACCTCAATTTTAGATGCATGTTGAATCACCATTCCCAAAGTAAAGGCCTAAATTCTTTTAAGAAGTGAAGGGGTAGAGGTCTTTAGACACCCATCACTTTCTTTATAGGAGTACCTTGGTGAATCAGTTGTCTTGAAGTGTTTAAATGCTAAAATGTAGCCCCTATAGTAGGCAGACTGTGTTGCAACCAGATTCACTAACCACACTGCTGATTTTTTTTCCCTTGGTGCAATTCCTTAAACTCTGATTGTTGTAATCTGAAATAATAATACAGTATGCTGTTTATTGTATCTTTTATGTAGTTGTTCCTTCCTGCAGTCTATATTTGTTGAATGGAGAAGCTCAAAATGTAATACACTGCTTGTGCTGATCAAAGTCGCAAAAGAGCTGTTTTCTCTCTTGGCTTATTCAACGCATGCAAATAAGTCTTGCCTCCGTGTCTCACCATTGTTTCCTTGTTTAAGATATGCTTACTGTCACTATACATTTTTAATAAGGTATCTGCAGCTGCTTTCCTAAGAAGCTATTGATTCTGTCTCTCTGCCTGTCAGCCGGTCCGTTTCAGTCTGCCTTAGCCTCAGTATCTTTTGATGCTATGGCTCAGGTTCAGCTGAACTTGTCAGAAGGCTTGCAAGTTCAGATATTAAGTTCTCATGAGTTTTAAGGAACTAAAAAAGTTTTGCTAGATAGGCAACCACGTCAGCAGGCCACTGTTGGAGAGGCTCCAGCCTGACTTTGATCTGTTTGGCTTGCCCCTTGGCCAGCTAGCATGTGTGTACTGGTCAGGATTCGCACAGCTTGGAACAAGCCCAAGCACATGACATGAATCATATTTCCCCACAGTCACCCGTTTGCTAGACTAGGCAATCCAAAGCCTTTTAGTTTCCTCTTGTAAAACAAGCTCTCCGTTCCCTGGATTATCCGAGTATCATTTGCAACTGTTGGAATTTCAGCTCCTCTCTCTTAACCATGGGTGGGCAGAGCTGCACACGGGAGTCCAGCTGAGGTCACATTAGGACTAGATGGTATTAATTTTTGCTTGACTCCAACAGGACTATCTTGGCTGATTCAAGACTCATTCTCAAAAGCAGCAAGAGAGTGCTTGCATTTGTGCAGCAAGTGTGTTTGAAGAATTGTTGAGGGCAAGAGGTTCTTTTTTTATCCACAACTAGGGTTTTGTTTTGTTGGTTTTTTTCACTATTGAGTTGCACTAGAGCAAACTACCTCCTGCTTCTGTACATCTCCTTAAAATGCCTTGAGCCATACAATGACTTTGAATCTCTGGCTAATGACAACAGCTTCAGTGAGTATCTCCAGAACAATGAAGATGACTTGTCTTGGTCTGGGACAGTCAGGGGTTACCAACTTGAGCTTTTATTTGCTTGATGTTTTAGGCAGTAAGATCGATTTTATGAAAATGAAATTATGTGTGACATGCTAGAAAGCATTTCAAGGTTGTGTTCAGAATTTATCTTTTAAGGGAGATTAATAATTTCTCATTTACTTTGTAGGAATAAATCTCACAGTAGCAAATTTTGCTGCTTGGCCATCCAGTCCTCTGTACCCTGCAGGAATAATGCTATTTTTTGAACAGGCTGTTACAGATATTAAAGTTATGATGTCTCTATGTCTGATAAGAAAGGGAGAGATGAGTACAGGCAAGCAGCTGAACTAGAAAGCTACTAGAAACTGGAAAACTACTGGAAGACAGAAAAAGAGAAAGCGAAGCTCTTTTGTGTGGTGGCTGCAGAGTTGTTTGAGCATTTAAAGTTGGGCATTAGAATTTAGGACTTAAATGTATGCTTGAACTGCCGTTTCTGGTTACTATAAGGTTTTCTGGCCAAGCGAGTGGGTCTTCTGGTAAGTGTTCTTCAAAGTTGTGTCACGAGAGAGAAACTGTCTTCTGGCCTGTTTGAAGTTTGGCTTTTTCAAATACACTGGTGGATTTTTAGCTGAAATACTGAACATATGTTTGAAGTTTGCTCATCTTTACTTTGGTTGATAAAGAGAAAAGAGTGAAATGAAAACAGATTTTTTTTTTTTTTAAACAAGGAAGGATTGATTCTTACCTAGCGGAAAAGTACTGAGTTATGCTATTTCATATGAAAGCCAGTTCTTAATAATGAAAGTGTTTTTCTTTTTATGCGATAAGATGGGTGGACTATAAAGTATCTATAAAAAAAAGGAATAGGAAATATATTGCTATAAAGAGCTACACCGTGTGCTTTTTGTTAGGATTGTTTTGTAAAACCGACTTGCTGGAAGTAATCCACAAATAGGCTTAAAAATAAGCCTCAGAATTTTATTCTGAATATCTCATCAACAACATAAGGGGAACATTATGTATATTGACAGAGATGACTCTCTGTGTCAAGTATTCACTCTAGTTTCAGAGCTGTTGCATTCTTAAGTGTGTTTGCCAAACATCTTTGCACCTCTCGGACTCACCGCAGTCGTGAGTATTTTAATCTCTTATCTGAGGGCTTCCCATTATTTCTATTCATTAACGTGAAAAAGGCAATCAACCACATATATTTAGATAACCAGAGCTATGAGGAGCATCTGTTTTCCAGACATCTCTGTGTTGTACATGACCTATGGTCCCGATTTGGCTGAAATCTGATAGCGTTGTATAATTTTGCATGCCATCATTAGAACATTCCTCCGAGGGGCACCGGAACAGGCCCCAAGCCTGGGAACCGCGTCTTTGGGTGATCTTCCTGCTCTTAAGGAAGCTCCATGCAGAATCACGTCCAGCACATGTGGAGCAGTGCCCTGAGGATGGGCAGGCAGTCTTTGGTGGGCAGGCATGAGCTTGCCTGCACGTTGAGCCGTACGTAAGCCACGTAGCAATGTTAGGGCGATGTTCGGCACTTCTCGTAGCAAGGTTTGGTAGCTGTGATTCAGTCAACCACAGCAACGGCTGTCTCGGAGCACAGGTTTGCACGTTGGTTTGCAAAAAGCATGCAGACACGTGCCTCCACCAGGCCTACACGTGCAGAGAAAACACCGGCTATGCCTGTGTCAGCTGGTGATGTGGTGCATTAGGAGCGGATCAGTAGATCTACTGTTAGATGCCGAGCCTTCTACATCTTCAGTAAATGTGGTCTGAAGTTTTTACTCAGACTAGATCTACTCTGGTTTTCTGGACCAAATGTCTCTGGCGCACATGCAGTGGGAAACTGAAGTTTGGTTTGGGCACTGTGGTTTGGAACCCCTCATGGGGATGGAGCACATTTGGGGAGCACCTGGTGTGGGGCTTGAAATTTAGTTTCTCTAAAAGAAATCTAGTTTGTATATACAAACCCCATTCCTTTTATGCACAATGTGCGGTATGTGTGAACAACTGGGGAATTTGATTCAAAACTGCTTTAAGGGTCCAAGCCAAAATGTCAACGTAGACACAGCTGAATTAATTTTCTAATTACATTTGGTCACTTGATTCAACATTTCCTTTAGACCAGCAAGATGTGTACAATTCATGTAACTTAAGCCCAGTGTCATTCCATATGCATTCTCTTGAAAGAGCATGTAAAAGTAGCTTGAAATTGAAGAATGGGCTATAATGAGGTGGAAAAATCAAAATATTTTATTTCAAGGGCTTCCTCTGGAAAGAAGCATAAATTTTAACATTATGAATTTTACTTTATGTTGTGATACTGCATAGATAATGGATTTAAACGCTAGAGAAACAAGTTAAGCTATCAGAACTTCCGAGATGGTGGCTGCCACCGCAACGTGATTGTTTACACAAACTTATGTTATATTTTTGTGAGATTTTCCATGCAGTGTATATGGGAGGTTGGGCAAAGTGATTTGAATGCAAAGCCCACCTTGAATGCTTAAGTGCCTCTACCTTTGCAAACTTGGGAAAAATGCAGCAGAAGAAAATTTAAAAATGTGTATTTTAATTGAAATTATTGTTTCTAATCAGGGAGAAGGGAATACAAATTATATCCACTGACATTCAAACATGAAAAAATCAACAATAAATCAAGTTTAAAGCTACACCTTTGATCTGTGATCCAAATCAAATCCAGGTCAGTAATGACTGAAAGCTGTTATCATCAGGATGACCATTCCCTAAAAGAGTTGAGGTGATGTCAGGCTGATTTCCCTGAAGACTGATGGGTGTATCACAAAATGCTCCACCACGCTTCATCATTACACCTTCTCGGCAAGATAAGATCTCAGGGTTCTCCCAGTCCATCACCCTTCATAACTATGTAACTCTTTTAAAAAATCTATTTATTTGCATCCAGGTTTCACTAAAATTGAGTAATAGAGTAATATTTTAAGGCAGTTTGCCAATCTTTAGTACTATTCAGTGAAGTTCAGAGCTAGTAGTTGGAAACACTTCTCATAAGTCTCAACAGAAAAAGAGCATCTGTAAGGGTAACTTAAATCCTCCAATGAAGACATAAAAAAAAGAAAAAGTCTATGTAATGTTATAATAAAATAAATTCCAAATTTTTACCTCATATTTTATTAATCAGGAGTACCTTTATGACCTGATATAGGGCAAATTTAGGTTTACATCATTACACATGAGGATAAAAGTCTGAGCATCTTTAACCCATGCTGTCTACAGATCTGGTGCCAGAATTACTATATTGAAGTCGCCACTCCAGATGACAGCAATCTAACATGTTACCAGCCAAATGAATATAAAAGGAAAAGATTAAAAAAATAAAAAAAGTGTCATAAATAATCTTCTGTAGCAATATTGAAAGTGCTTTGAAGCAACAGTTCATTCCTTACTCAGAAAAGCTGGAGGCTGCAAAGGTCTCCTGGATTACCATAGTAACTAAAAGAATAATTTAAGTCTGCCTTTTAAAGAGTTGTAAATAATGCAAGTGTAATATCAGTCACTGCTTATTGCCATTTCACATGCTCCAGAAGACGAATTGAAGAAGATTGTGGTAGGACAGTTCCTCTGGTAAGGAATTCCAGCATAACAAAATGATGTCTCCAAATCTATCCCTTTCTCTGTTGTTTCTTTCTGGATCTATCTGATGAGAAACAAGAACTTGTACATCAGGCTTCATTTACGTGTCTCTCTGGGAAGCCTGAAATGGTTGTAGGCAACCACTTCTCTGTTTGTCCAAAAAACATCGCTACAAAAGGACTGAGAATATTAATAAGACTGTCTCTATTAATAAGACTGTCTCTATGTGCGTGTTTGTGCCGAGTGTTGAAGGGTCTGCTGGAAGCATTGCAGTGCTGGTACGCAGCTGCAACACGCACGTAAGGGTCTTCAGCATTATCTGCAGGAGTGGAAACACATAGATACATGGGTGCTGCTTTCGATACTGTTAATAAGATTGTAAGAGAAAGTCCTTTGGATGGGGATTTAAATACAAAGACGAAATGGTACTGATGATCTCCTACAGATTAGAAGTATATATAAGGAAAAAGGGACATAAAATTCTAATCCAGTGTGTTGGAATAAAAAATAAAGCAGGCCAAGAAACTGCTGAAGAACCACGTAGGGAGCCTTTTTTGTCATCTAGAAAGCGGATGTGATAAATAATTCGGAAGATACCTAAGGTATATGTATGAATAGGAAAGACATGACTGGGGATTACATGGAAACTTGGAATTCTGAGCCAATCCCCAGATGCTATTTTAATTCCATATGGCGCGCAATGATTTTATAAAATACAGTAAAGCAGAGGTGTGCGATTTGGAAGAGTGAACGAGTGCATGCTTTTAAGCATTAGGCCTTAGTCCCTTTCATGGGTAGGTGTGGAATTTCATAGCATTCCTTCCCTTTGACTGGAATCAGATGGTTCTGTATCTCCTGGGACAACCTCCCATTGTCACGGTAGTCACAACAGGGATGAAGAAAGAGCTCTCCGAAAGCAAGTTGAAAATTATTAGCAAATTGAGTAAATTGCTGCTTAGGAATTATTTTCGTTAGCAAGCAACCTACAGACTTTTTCATCTCGTCTAATTGCTGGGGTGGCCCTCTTCAGATACAGGAAAAGAACAGAACCAGTTTCCACCATTAAGACAGCCCAGCATGTTTTGGGCTCTGGATAAGTCTGTTTTCCTTTCAGAGCCTCTGTCACATGCATTCGTCTTCCCCCCGGAGAAGCCATGTTTTCTCAAACCCAGCATTTTCTCCATGCTCTCTGGCTCCAGATTAGTATATTGCTTGTTGGCTTCCTTGCAGGGCCTAGAATTAAAGTCTTCCTTTTGCTTAGACTGCTCTCGAGACCAGGCAGCCTGATGCACTGAGCACATATACCTGCGGTGTGTGCGCCAAGGCTGTTTGGCCGTGATCCAGGCAGCCTTTATGTCTCATCCTAAGGGGAAATGTGCCGTTGCTGCCTCTTCTCCCTGACATATGAGACACCATCTCAGGAAACCTATATGTAAGAAGTGTTTCCAAACCAGTAATATTTACCACTAATCTTTACTGTATTTATTGCAGATGCAATGGGAGCAAATAGGAAAAATCCTCTAGTATAGAGAGATGCATCCGTAATTAAAAGGCGGGAGGAAAAAAAAAAAAGGATGTTGTGACAGACAATCTGTTAATATATATTCAATACAGAGAATTAGGTTCAGTGCAGGTTATTAAGGCATGAGCCTTTGCCTCCTTAAAGGTATGGGGACTTGGTTTATATTGTGGTATTGGTATGAAGTGTACAAACCCTATGTTTAGGATTGGTGTTAGTCTTGCGTTAAAATAGACAGGATCCATATAGCTGGGCACAGCACTGAGTCTTAGAAGAAAACATAGCTAGTTCTAATCAATAACACAAATAAGAGGACTTACTTTAATGTAATTTCTGACCTGATAGTATTCTCTTAAATGAATATAATCCTTAGGCTATTAAACTTTGGTCTAGCATTATATTGAATTCGTAGCACTTATGTTGCACTTTGAAAAGGCAAAGTGTTGTGAAGTATTGATCGTGCACCAAAAAGATGTTATTGAGTACTTAAAAAGACTGGTAGTTTTACTTGGGGGTAGAAAAGACTGTATCAGTCTCCCAGCTCTTGTTTTTGGCAATGAGAAATTGAAGCCCAAAACTGAGATTTCCACTGAGTTAATTATTCCGTGTAATCCTCTGGTTTTCCAAATTTATTAGAAAGATCGGTAACAGAAATAGTTCTGCAACAACCCCCTCAATTTCAACACAGTGCACTTTTTTTATTATTCAGTGATTTCATATCCATTTTGCCTGACTCATTTTTTCTATGGTGCCACTCTTACTTTGTATTATAGTTCCACTGAATTGAATTTGCTTTGCAGAGAACTCAAGTGCCCCAGCAATGGTACATTTAAAGATAGATAATGGTAGGCAAAATAATAGAATAAGAAGGGCTAAATCCTGCTGACCTTTGTTATTATCTAGGGATTCATGTGGTTGCAATTTTTAGCTGCAGCTGGTTTTTGCAATCCAGTTTAAAATCCATCAAAAAGGAACAGAAATATTCTTATATAATTTCAACCCTCAGCTCCCTTAAGATGTGTTGCTATAAAATACCCATACCTTTAAAGGTGTTTTATCTATAAGATTAGGTAAAATTAATTTATATGTATATTTATATACTGTCACAAACCACAACTGAACTTTCCCTGGTGAAGTACCATGTTTCCATAATGCTTCCAGGTGAAACAGTTTTCTCAGCTTCATTTTTTAAAGTTTTTTTTCCTAAATAAAGCTCTATTTAAGTTTTCAAAATAAAGAAGACTCTAACCTGGGTAAGCAGAAGACTTCCACTGTTAAATTCTTTTGAGTTACGCTGGTTAAAAAAAAAAAAAAAGCACTCAATAAATTGTAGAAGAGAAAAGCCAAAGATAAAATAATGGGGATTACACCCAACATATGTGCTTCTTCAGATTTGTAAAACAGAGTTTAGCCAGCCATTTAAGTGTAAAAGCATACGTTCAACATACTTAAGACACCATTTGTACCCTACATGCTGTAAATTTGGTCCAGACTAGCCAAATCGCAATTAGAAATAGGACGGTGCCAAATCAGAGTTTTATTCCATATGTAACATCAGTGCAAGACATAAAATCGAGCACAAGATTTCCCCGTTCGGTGCCAGACACCCTGTTAGTTAACCTACAGATGCATTGCTTCTTCACAGTGCAGTGTTGGATTTATCCACAAGAAAGCGTTTGTATGAATCATCATACATTAGTGATGAATTATGTAGATGTGAAAGCATGCATCATTTTCCCATCTGCAACTTCACTTTGTATTGCTCTCTCTATCGATTTGGAAAGAAAAACCCTTCTGGTTTTGCTCTAACCGGTTGCTCAGTTCCAGTTCCATGTTCTGCCACGGTCGCCCAACTTGATCGCCTCATCTGCAGCTCCTGGCCGGCCTCTCCGAGCCTTTGCGCTCTGATTGCACCGAGTGTGTGGCAATACCCAACTCAGCTGGCACAGTCGGAGCTGGGGCTCTCAGTGTCGCCTGGCTGTGAATCTGCTTCGTTGCAGTTGGGACAATTATACTGTACTTGTATTTTATTTTATTTTTATTTTTATTTAAATGGATTTTTAAAAATTTAAACAGATTAGCTGCCTCTTGTTTTCACGCTCATTTGTCATGTCAGAATTTACACGACTTACTTCATTATGTTACTTTTGCACCTTTGTGCTTCCAGAAACTCTCAACTGTTTTTTCACATCATACCTGAGGCTCAGGTAGCTAGGAGGGCACCTATGTTTGTCAATGCATTGCATGTAGAAGGAAATGAATTATTTAAACATTAGCCGTTTGCAGCAGTGCTGCATAGGTATAAAACTCTGACATAACTCCCGTGAAGTTGTGCCAGTAGCTTTAGGGATCTCTTAGGTTTTCATCCAGCATATCCTTGTAAGAGTCATTTGCACATTTTAAAAATTTACTGTAGTTCATAAGGCACTGCATATTTCAGTGCTTTGTTCTGTATTTCAAAGGATAAATTATAAAAATTATTTGCATATTTTTCTGAGCTAATTTTAAAATCAAGGTTCTTAAACGGCTATCATTCTTAGACATTTAGTAGGAGAAACACTGAAAGTGTGTATTAAATGGCAGAATGAGTCTTTATTTCAGAAGAAAAAAAACCCCAAACCAAACTTGTACTTAAATTCATCTCTATTCAGCAAACCATTTAAGCATACCAAGGCTCCACTGGAACTTCAGGACATACTTAAGGGGCCTGACAAATAGCGATGAACTTAAACAAATGCTTGAAGTTAAGTGCCTTGTTGAAACAGAATTCAGTGATGCAATTCCCACCCTGTAAATTATTAAATAGATGTAGGTGAAACTGTAAAGTATGAACTTTAGCAACCTTACTAATGAATCTGAGAAAATTTCTCTGGTAGGGAAGTAACAATAGTTAAAAATGTGTGCTATCTTTTTACAGAGTTATACAGTTTGGTTACACTTAGGTACAAAAAGGATATTTTAAAAAGCATGTGTAGAAGCAGATACATGATGGAGTTTTGTATAAAAGCCAAAAGAATATTATTTTTAAAATACAACTTCCCTAGCAGGCGAGCATCTGCAGCATTAAATTCTGCCCTGATTTAGAAAATGCCGGGGCAGTAGGAGTAACTGGTGCAACATCTGACCTCTTGATGCTACGAGTTTAGGGGAATATGGCTTTGATGTAGGTCCTGGTTTAATGCAGGTCTGATTGCTGTGGTCTCTGTTAGCCTTAACAACCTATAGGATAAAACATGTGAAATACGTTCTCCTCTATATGAGTTGTCAAAACATTTGGATCTTAGCTTACGACAAATTGGTTTATGCTAAAGCTTATGAGCTACATATAAAACATCAAGATGGAAAATACGTACCATTGGTTAATTCAGCTTAGGGACCGTCTGCTGGATAGCTTGTATGGAAAAATAAGTGACAAACTTCAAGGAGAAGGGTTATTTTCTTTTCAAAGCTTCTTAATGCAGCATGCCCTGCTCCCAAAGGGAATGACTCATTATCAGGTCTTCTCCTGACAAAGAATAGTTAATTGTCACTCTAAAAATTACTCTGTTGTTTATGTATTTCTGATTAGAATCTGATTACACTCCATTTGTGCAAACACGTAATGCTAGCAACAATATTCATCTATGAAAATCTAAAAGAGCTAATTACCCCAAGCTTAGACTAATTGTCAGCATAATGGACAGAGAACAGGGCTTTGAAGTAAGAAGTGTTAAGAGAAGCTGCCAGTTGTTCAAAGATAGCCAGTTGGATATGTAGATAGCCATGATTTCATTAGCACATAAAGCTTTTACCGGGCAGAAAGCCCCCCCGGTTAAAAAAATGAAATGAGGAAACAAGAAAATATAAAATCAATTTGTATAGACTTGGGTGGGAAAACCAGAAATTAATGACAGGGATTAAAAGTAACAAGATAAAAAAAAGTTATTTGCTGGACTACTAGTGGGCAACTGGATTAAAAGCAGTAAACCAGCACCTTTGCAAAGTACTAGACGGAAAAGAAAGGAGGAATCCTACATCAAGTATACATGAAGTATGGTGAGCAGTACAAGAGATTTCTGTTTGATATTTGGAACAAAGGAATTATGTATCCATGGGAGAAAGTGGCAAAAAGTATAAATATCACCTGCAAGAGAGCGAGCAGGCCAGGATCTATTCAAATTAAACTTCCGCCTTAAGAGAGTTAGGCGAGTACCTGTCTTCAGCTGCTAATAACGCATTTCCTTGGGCCGTGGGTAATTCCAGAAGAGTATTGTCAAAGTTGCCTCAGTTTTTAAAAGCCTGAGAGGACCTATTGAATAATTAATGATGTCATTCATAACCATAGCAGAGACGTTACTAATTTGGGATCTTATTAAGGAAAATTAGAGGTTAAAATATAATTAAGATCAGTCAACACAGCATCCCAGAAGACAGACCTTACTACAGGTCTTTTGCCGGGGGAGGTGTCTCTGCTTCTTCGCTTGCTTTGAAAAATATGTAATTCTGAGTGCTGAAGACAACCGTGTTCACATAACGGCCATTGATTCCTTCAACGCTTTTTAGTCAATACCACAATAACACTGGTGTAAAAGAACTTCCATTATATGAAATTAACATTACATGGATTAAAAACTGACTCACTGGTTGATCTCCAGATGTCCCTGTTAATGAAAAGACATAAACAAAGAAAATTATTGCGATGAGGGTTTTTCCCCAGAGATCGATTTTTTTTTGCCTAATATTTTTATCAATGATCTAGATAAAACATAAAATACATGGTAAGTTCGTGGATGATAGTAATTATTGAAGAGCATGTACTACTTCTGCCGGTGGGGCTGAATCATCTGACTGAGAGTCACAATTCAACAAAATGGCAAATTAAAAGGGCCACATACAATGTATTCCACGAGGGACCTGACAAGACTAGCTGTATCTCCAGGGTAGGAGACTCGAGGTCAGGAAGGAGATTTACAATTTGAGGCTTGAGAAATGCCACGCGTGTGGTTTGTCAAAGAATGAAGAGAATTAAACTGACTGCTAGGTATAGCAACGAGCAAAGGAGAGACCTCAGGCAGGGCTGGCTTTTGAACCTGGGTGTCAAAGGTACAACACTATTCGGTGGCTGGGAATTTGAAGTTGGCTAAGAACAAGCTTGAAATGAGAGACGGCATGCTAGCAGCGAACATAACTGTTGGGACAGGTTACTGGGGAAGGTGGAGGACTCATGCTTACCAAGTGGGTGAAAACCTAATCAGAATTCTTCTCCATGCATACAGTTTAGCCTAGTTTCAGGATGGATGGTTGTAGGGCTGCATGTTTCTTTTGGTTGAGAAGCCTAGAATCATAGAATCGTTTAGGTTGGAAAAGACCTTTAAGATCATCCAGTCCAACCATTAACCTAACCCTTCCATCCCACCACTAAACCATGTCCCTAAGCACCTCGTCTGCCTGTCTTTTACATACCTCCAGGGATGGGGACTCCACCACTTCCTCAGGCAGCCCGTTCCAATGCTTGACAACCCTTCTGTGAAGAAATTTTTCCTAAAGTCAAACCTAAGCCTGCCCTGACACAATTTGAGGCCATTTCCCCTCATCCTATTGCCCATTACCTGGGAGAAGAGACCAACACCCCCCTCGCTGCGATCTCCCTTCAGGTAACTGTAGAGGGCGATAAGGTCTCCCCTCAGCCTCCTCCAGGCTGAACAACCCCAGGTCCCTCAGCCGCTCCTCATCAGGCTTGTGCTCCAGACCCCTCACCAGCTTTGTTGCCCTTCTCTGACATGTTTCAGCAATGCAATGTCTTTCTTGTACTGAGGGGCCCAAAACTGAACACAGTATTCGAGGTTTGGCCTCACCAGCACCGAGTACAGGGGCATGATCACTTCCCTGCTCCTGCTGGCCACACTATTCCTGATACAAGCCAGGATGCCATTAGCCTTCTTGGCCACCTGGGCACACTGCTGGCTCATACTCAGCCGGCTGTCGACCAGTCCCCCCAGGTCTGGTTATGTGCACACAAGTCAACTGCACAGGGCAATGGTATGGGCTCAGCATTGGCAATTTGCCTTGGTCCATACTGTTGAACAACTACCTAAGGCATGGTGTAGTTACAGGACAGCTAACATGCTTTCAGACAATACCAACCATGCAAACAGACACCACCATCCCCTAAGCTCAGGGACTAACCGTGCATGCCAGGCAGCACAAGTGTGGTCAGCTTTATTGGGCCTAGAAAAAAGTTTAGCCATCTGCATGCAACACATGCTGTGTCATTTGGCCATAGGGTCAGCAAAGAGTCCTGTGTAGTAGAGATGCCCCTCTGCAGGCCTGCTGGAGGATACGAGCGCTGTGTTACCCCGAGCATGTTCATTACATCTGCAGCTCTTTATGAAGGCAATGAATTTCTTAAAATCTTGGATGTCTGGACTTCAGCTGGTTGGCTGTCACAGTAAGGAAAGGCTCCCCTCTCGTGCACAATAGTCCAATTGTATTTTGTGGGTGGAGGGTTTTCTCCCTCGGACGCACTGGAAACGAATCTTTCCTAGAGCTGGAACATCGGTGGGAAAGCACTCATTTTCTGAAATCATATGGAGAACCTTCCTTCTCAGATGCTTGTCTGCTATGGCTTTTTCACACAGCAAACAAAGTGCCACAGTGTTCAAGAAATTTATAAATGGGAAAGAATTTGCTTCCAAGTCAGGGGGATCTTATCATCCTTTGGAGCACAGGGCAACCGTTTTCTCTTAGGATCATCTGGAGATATGGCATCACTGCAGATTAAAGAAGCAGCAAGCCTCTACCAGGCCCTTGGTCAACCTTGGTTTCTCCTTTTCTTTGAGTATACCGTGCAAAGCTCAGCCTGCTGTGGGATATGATGGCTGCTGCTGTGAATGCTGAAGATGAGTAACAAAGTCGTTGGGCTGGCTCTCTGTGGCTGTGTCTTGAGAAAATTTAATAGCGCGGGGAGTCTGTAATGTATTGATCCACTATGGCCTTAAGTGCTGAAATAATGCTCTGTGAAACTTCCTAATAAATGTGCCGTGAAGCTATTTGAAGTATTACCTCCAAAAAGCATCCTGAACAGATGGGGCAGATGCCCCAATCGTCATATGAACAAATTTAATGTTGCATACATGAAAAAATGCATTGCAAAACTTGTGCGGAAGCAGCAGCTTGCAGACTTTGTTTCCTTGGACGACGGCATTGCACAAACTTTGGGTCAATTGTTTACGGAAACCTGATGCTCCAGCATTAAATAATAAAATATTTGTTCAATTAACTTGCATGAGTTCTTAGGTTAAGTTTAATGTTTTCTCCTTACTATTAAAAAAAACCCCAACAAAACCAAAGGAAAGGAAAGAATGAGTTACAGCCCTGGCGATGACTCCTAATGGCCTCTGTATGTACGTATAGGTGCCCACACATAAGAAAACTTCATACTCAGCTGAATTTTTCTGTTCTTTAAAAAAATGAGATAGGGATGAACTGACTTGACTGCCTTTGAAACAACAAATTAGTCTCAACTTGTGTAGACAGGCATATCGTCAGCAAAAGCATGCCAACTTCCCCTTGCTGCAGCATGTGAATATAGAGATACTAAAAAGGGTCTTTCATAAAGCGTCTTTTTACTGGTAGCCTTGGAAATTTAGGGGCAAAGAGAATTCATGTCTGGACTTAGGAGTTTGCCGTGATCTAAAACAGGTTGTTGGATTTTTCTTGGTAACTACCATTATTCAATTAAAAGCACGGTTTATGCCAGTACGGGCTCAAGTTATTTCACTCCATACATCTTCCCTTGTACAAAATTCCCAAACTGATTTGAGGCTCCAGAGAAAGGGGCTGCACAGTGTACGGGTCATGTACTGCCACATTTCTAGTGTCACGTAAAAATGGAACAAATTCCTGGAATCCCAATGGTTGAAATTCACGTGTGGAGACACACGAGGGCACCGCTGGGCGGGGGACGGCTGCTGGTGGAAAATTGATATCTACGGGCATCTTCTGCAGGCAGGGGACATGGCTGGTGGCCTCACAGCAAGCCCCTGAGGTGGTGGTGGTGCAGCTGGGTAGTGCAGAATGGAAACCAGAAGAATGGGCTCACACGATCTGTTAAAAGATTTGATAGATCGGCTTTAAGCTTACGCAACATTTCTGAATATCATTTTATCTTCTTGTAAAAAACAGATGGCTCTACTCATACGCCTTGTTTTAGTGGTAAGGTATCTCGAGTCTTTGTGGTATGTTCTTAATAAAAAGTAATAACACAAATAAGACACACACACACACACACACACACAAATATTGAGTTAATGGTATTTAACTTTGTCTTGCTTTCTCATCAATTTTCTAGGCTGCACCTTTCAAAGTAGGATAATATTGACCAAGCCTCATTTAACTGATTTAGAAATTATTTTTTTAAAGAAAAATGCAAAAGTCATGATCCACGTTCCAATATCAGTAAGCCATTTCAGAATGTATATTGATAAACTTGCTACTAAAAAAAAATACTCATGATTGGTGGCATCTATCCAAACTGAACATGAGGACAAGTGCTGAGCAAGCACTTAGGAAGGCGTGGAAGTCATACAGGGAAGAGCTGGCAAAGAAAGGGTGCTGCTGGCACTGACCCCCATGCAGTCAACGTGGAGTTGCCGTTGCAGCGAAGACAAATCTCACTGAGGGATTTATTAGCAAATCCGCTCTATGTAAGTCACCATTAATTATTGTACTTTCTTCATTACTGTTGAGGCTCGGCTGGTCTGCAGTGCCCTGTGGCGGACGTCACCTTCACGGGTCCAGAGCAGAGCAACGAGAATGATAAAAGTTTGGGCAAACATGACAATTTGAATCACAAGGAGAAGTCTGAAGGGAAAATTTACCTCATGATGGCTGTAGATGCAGATATAAAATATTGTCGCAAATAGGATAACATCAGTTGTCCTCCTCAATCACAGGAAGATGACAAAGTTTAATTGGGTTAATTTGTGGAAAGAGGGGCTTGCGCAAAGCCAGTTCACGAGCATAGTAAGTTGCCTGAAGAGAACAGGCACTTCACTTGAGGTTTTTAAAAGCAGGGTAAAAAAACATGTTGGATTTGGCCTGAAATAGATTTAATCCTGCTTCACTGTGAGTAGATGCCTAATAGAAGGCCTCAGGAGATCCTGCGTTGTATGATATCGGCTGTGTACTAAAGCCTTATTGATGGAACATCCTGTGGAGGCTTTTTGCATGTTTAGCATCATCTTTTTCAGTTCTACCTTCTTGCATTTGACAAAGATTAAAAAACAATGCACCAGGAAAATTTTTACAGTCTCACTATTTTCCATCGTGGAGCTGCCATTCCCCAAGACCAAAATTGTACAAACGGAGGGAAGGAATGGGTGGAGATGTTACTGTTGCTGTTCCTGGTCGCCTGGGGACTACCATCTGCAGCAGAGGTTTAAGCTGGAGCAGCAGCAGCAGATTTTTTTCTGATTATTTTTCCCCCTTTTCAAAGCCATTCTCTCCTCCAACCAGCTAGGGGAGGGTGCTTATAGTACCTGGTGGCATCCTCAGCTAGGCTCTGGCTGGGCTTTGTATTTTTTCCATTTATTATATTTGCCTTTCAAAGTAAAGCAGTATTAACATACTCACTGGTTCTATTCAAACACATTTATCCACGGGGTCACCTTGAACAGACTGGTTAGAACTGGTTTCCAATTAGCCTTAAAATATTAATTCATCACTTTGTCTCTTTCTCAGCCCCTGAACACCAAAGGAGGTGGCTAAGTTGAAATGCTCGCTTCCTTTCTCAAAATGTAACACATCAGGCAGTAGCAAAAATCTGAAAGTTCAGTTGCTGATGCTTGCAGAAGACCTCAGGGATAGACTTAAAAGAATGATGCGCAGATGCTTTCTGATTTATTCCCCCCCCCTTACATTGTGGTGCTGCTGCAGTTTAGATCCACTTAGGGTGGGCCAGCCGTGGGCTCACTCCTGGCCATGCCTGACCATCTCCTCCTCGCCTGAATTTCTGGAGAGCCTGGTCAGGGATCTAAACCGCTTGGAAATGAATTGCGGGGTTTGTCCCATGAGGCTTCAGCCCTTCCAGCCCACAGAGCAGGGGTTAGCTGAGATTGCTGGGGACAAGGGGACCGCAGGGGACACACGGCTGGAGTCGGCTGAACCCCGTTAGCTTCACCGAGCAGAGCACGGGGGCAGGTTGACGGGCTGGAGGCAAACCGGGAGCCATTGCAGCTCCCCTCTCTCTCTGGCTGGTGGTGGTCCCTGTCTTTTTAGGGACAGGTGCCAACCCTTGCTCCAGGGAGAGCAGCTTCCTGGAGGATGGGGCCGAGGGGTACCACGGGCCCACGCCAGCTGCTGCAGGCGAGGGGAGAGCACTTTTTGGCCTGTGAAGGTCACTTAAGGGGAGCAGAAACTGTTCGTGAATTCGGGTCAAAATCGGGGAAGCTCTGGGAGCCAAACCACGCGCTTGTTTCCTCCAGAAAATCGCCTGCAGTCATGGTGACACTCCACGGCTCCAGCAATAAAAAGGAAGCAGCACACGGCGCCTCAAACTCAGCATTTTGGCCCCTCCGCAGCGCTCCCCTCCGCCGCTTCGCGGAAGAAACGTTCGGGTTTG
>NW_009259578.1:321764-334214 GCF_000687185.1 Egretta garzetta | reverse complement strand
CCCCCCCCCGCCCTTCGCCGTGCCCCCCGCCTCAGCGCTGCGGCCGGGGGCCCGCTCTAGCCAGCGGTGAATAACGCGGGGCTGGTTTTGGTGGGGGGCGGGAATTGCCACCCGTGAAGGTGAGTGTGACAGGAGGGAAAAACTGTCAGACATTAAAATGCTTTTCTTGGTACCGGTTTTGTGCAGGAACCCTGTATGCTTACTCCTTTTATGTACGTACGTGTATATTTATCTGTGTATACACAGAATATGCAGACACATATTTTTTGAGCTATGACAACATTGCCCATAGGCTTCTGGTTCCAGATGTTTTGTTTTCTCTTTCTTTTGGGCATATTTGCATTTCTGCTGGGAGGGAGGGCAACAGGCAGCAGCAGCGTTGCTGAATATGCATGTGAACGGTAGCGTGGAACAACTTGTATGCCTTTAATTCAGCTGCGGAGGATATCCATGTGGGATTAATATACTTAAGCGATCATGTCACACTGACGTATCTTGTTCAGACTTGTGGATTTTTAAAGCAGTGTGGACTTGTAGGTAGTAGCGGAAGCGTAATTAATTTTAAACGTGTGACTTGGCCTAGTGCTTATGATTTTAACGTGGTATTCATACTTTGGTAAATATGCATAGATTTAGCCATCTGTCCTCCCTTTTCCCTCGGTGTGTGCACATACCACACTGTGCAAATGAAAAAAAAAGTACCTGCAGCAGGCTGTAGGGCCAAATAAGTATTTAAACTCTTCTGGGAAATGCTCTAAAGTTGCTGTCAAGGACTAGTGGAAAGCTGCTTTCGTACAGTTTTGGAGTATGTTTTTTTTAAAAAAAAAAAAAAAAAAGATTGCTTCAATGTCAGCGATGCCAATTTGTAACTTGTACTTGGCGCTAACGCTGTTTGCGTACATCCAGTACGGCTGATACTGCTGCTGGGAGGCACGTAATTCTTCCCACTGTGGTCAGGGCCCGTTTGCGTAGCGTCAACGCCGTATGCCCTTAGAGGGTGTAGGAACCCCGGGCAGAGCCCTGCCATTTCTCTCTCCTGTGATAAGGTGGTCAGGGGGGCGCCACCCCGTGTTGCTCGTGGGGGATCTTAGCAACAAAACTTCCCATGGAGGCTGGAGCTCCGAGTTGGGGCACGTCAGTCTTTGGCACTTGCTGTAGTCGCTGGCGTATGCTATAGCTCATTTACGTGAAATTCGGAATAGCGGTGGGCTACAGCAGTGATTTGCACTAGTGTAAGGGTCGGTCTGTCTGTCTGTCCAAGGTAGCTTGCAGGACTGTGGCTATGCAGTCATGTTCTTTGGCTCTTCTGTGGCCAAAGAGATGGGCTGTTCGTTGTGGTGTCCTTGCTGTCTCCACAGGAGTGGTACTTCTGCACTGTGCAGATGGGCAGGTGGGTGGCATGACATGCGTCGCCTCACCGTACTTGCCCTCCGAAACTTATCTCCTGTATCATATATGGCCCTCTCTCTGAAGCAGTGGCCTGGTTTGAGACATGAGCAGACCCGCCAAAATCTCCAGTCTTTGGCATTGGTATGTTTGGGATTGTGAGTCTGAAATCTTCATTTGGGCACCGTTTTCTTAAATTTGGCTTTTATAGAATAACAGTTGTCATAAGAAGATTAAAAATAAAGTCTACTTGCTGCTAACACTTGGTGGGTGAAATTTGCATCTCTTCTACTACAGCTGCTCTGCAGTTTCTCTGCTGGTTGCAGAGTCTCCAGAATCGTAGTGTGCAGTACTAAATAGACTATTGCTACTAACCTAGGGATTCTTAAGCTGCGGTATACCTGCCATAGCAAAGTGGTACGTGAATCCCGCTGCCAGTGGCATGTGACTGCCGTTTTGGGAACCTGCTTATTCTTGCTTTTTCTTGGGTTAGAAGCTTGGCTACAAGACACTGGAAAAAACACTGTTAAAAATTTATGGCAGGAAGAAGAAAGAGCCTACTAAATTGTTATTCCCATTGCTGCCTGATGGTGTTAGGAGTTTTTGCGTCTGCTGGGTAGCTATTGGAATCTCAGCAACACTGCATGATTATTTTACTCCTTATGCTGACGAGTAAAATTATACATACTAATTTATTTAGGTTTGGCATGTTCTCACTGAAACTCGTGCCACGCTAGGTGAATGAACAGTCTGCTTGTTTATATTGCCTTTCCCCCCACATACACTTTTAATAGGCCCTCACAGCTCTTATTGTGGTTCTACTGGAAGGTTTCAGAGTTTGGTCCAGCCTGCCAATAAAAACAGAAATAAAGAACTATGAACCATGTTAAACCTGTTATCAAAGAAGGTATTTTCATAGTGTCAGTTATCAGGGTAGAAATCTCAGTTCAGATGGCTCCAGCGAGTCCTACAATCACATTTACTGCTCTTCTATAAATTTTTTTCTGGCAGTTTATTGTTAGCTGTCTGGGACTGAAGTACTCGGGACAGATGTGAACACGCTACCTTCATCTTTGCAGAATTACAAAGCAACCTAATTGGCTTCCAGATCTTGCCGTATCTTTCTTCATGTCCTTCTATCATAATTCAGACTCTTTCTGTCTACTTATTAGTCCTTTCCAGCTGTCTTTTACCAATCGAATCTTTGCTGGATCACTTCTCCCCAGATGAGTTATTATTCATTTTCTCAGAGGCATCCAAGAAATAAAACACCTGATGGAATTTTCTTCCCCTCCCCCCCCCTCCATTACCTTTCTTCAGTATTCTCCCACGTTCATTTGCAACTTTACGTAAGTAGAGCTAGTTAGAAAGTGTTCATTAAAATGTCATTGAAGTGAAAGTCAGGAAGAGTGTTGATCAGAAATGCTTTTCAGTTTCAAGTCACTCATTTCTGGTGAATAAACCTTTAAAAACAAAAACAATCTCTTTTCTACTGCTGATATTTCCCCTGCGCTTTTTGCTGTCTTGATCATTGTGGTTGGATTATTTGCAGTAACTGGGTTTGACACAATCAATTGCCTTATGGCTTCAGAGAAATGCAGTATCAAAACACTCAACTAAATTTGAAATAAAAATTTAGTCGGTATGTCTCAGTCAACTGCAGGTATGAAGGAAGAGTAGACTTCTTCAAAGAGCTTAAAGCATTGAATAACTCAACAGTTTATCCTGACTTGCAGCTGCACACCGACGCTTTTGGCTCATGTCGGGTGACTGATGGCACATGGTGATGGTCAGGGACTGTGCCTCCATGGAGCCCAAGGTAGCCCTTTTGTTGCCTGGGGCCACAGAGAGCCGTAAGGTTGCGGGTTGATGTTTGAGCACTGTGAGGATGCGGCCTGGAAGATGGGAGGATGATGGTATGCAGCTGTACTACTGAGGAAAGACGTAGCACGTTCTGGAGTAATCAAATTTCCTAGGCTGGAAGGCTTCATGAGCTGCTTGCAGCGTACTGGAGACGCAGGTCGCTCTTTGCCTAGATAGAGCTGAGACAGCAATGCTGTCATTGAGTAATGCTTCAATATGAAAGTGTAATGTCAGTGTAAAGTCCAGAAATCCTTCTGACCTAGGACCAGTTGGGATCACGTATCTTAAAGCAACAAAACCAGGGTCTGTCTGTGGCTGCAAACTCTTGACAGTGTTCTCCTCTGCTCACCACCGAATTCCAGATTTAGGTTTAACTTCAGCTACTCCTCCTCATTTTGATGGTGCTGCAGTTGTTTGTGCTGAAGGATAAATAGGTCTGTTGCATCTCCACACTGAGAGAATTTGAGACTGTTTCTGGCTGTTTCACCTGGTGGTTTGATGCTGACGTTGGAAAGCAGTGTAGAGGGAATTGAGCTTTGTAGGTGTCTACAGGGGAAGGATCAAGTGATGGGGGAGCAGCTTCCCACTGCTGCTAGATCGTACAGCTGCGTCTTTCCGCACTGCTCCTAGTTTATCCAGGAAGGACCCAGACCGTAAAGCATATTTTTGTGGGCCCTTGTGAGGCTTCCCCATCCCCCTGGTGACAGGCAAATATTTTGCACCTGATGATCTCCAAAAGGAGGTCTGGGAGGTTGAGTATGTATCAGCCCACACCTCCTCTGGCAGGAGATAATTTGAAGTATAGGAAGATCCATATCCTCTCTTTGGTGTCTGTGGTCTATAGTATTAGGTTCATTCAAGCGAGCCGATAGTTGGCTTTGTTACTGACCTTTTTCAGGAACAGGAGGCTTGGCAGTAGCCAGTGGTTGCTCAGGACAGTATATTCATGGCAAGTTTCTTCAGCTGTGGTAGGACTATTACATTTTCAAGGAGGAAGGAAGCTTCTGAGTATTTTGTTAATGATTTAAGACTGGAAGGAGTATGAGTTGAATTCATAGGTTTCAGAGAAGAAAAACTGTTTTAAGGTACAGGGCTGTCTAAATGTCCTCGACTTGAGTTGTGGAAGCTGGCTGTTGGTGGGTATGGGTAGGCATTTTTGTTACCTGAGTGGGCTTTCCAAGTGCGTGCAAGGTTTTCACGAAGTAGAGCATTTCCTTGCAGTACGATATGTTTATATGGACATCATAGGCCCTGAGCATTGAAGGCCTTAGCGTAGGCTTCAATGCATTTATTATTTCAGCCTTTATTTGCCTTTCTCTAATCTGGAATTTCTGTCCTATGGTGAGATATCAAAACATCAAGGTGATTTGGGGTTTGCTACTGGAGCAGTGGTTGTTAGGAGTTGAGCGTATCTTTGATCATTGCTAGTGGTACCAGTTAGTGGTTCCCTGAGCCCTCAGGCCCTTGCTCTGCTGGCTGGTTGTAAGCTGGAGAAGATTTTGGAGTTTCTTGGTCTTTGCTCTACTGAGGCTTTCTCTGATTCCTGGGAAACTGGACATTCTTCCACTTGCTTGAATGAGGTGATACGCTCTTTCCACAACAGTAGCAGTGTTGTGATATCTTTAATGCTCAACTTCTCTGTCAAGGGTCAGGTCACAAATATGACCGGTTCCAAAGGATGGAGCAGAGCTGACCTGTCAAGGTGCTAAGGGGACTGTGAGGAAACTGGCTTTTCATACAAAACATGAAGAGATTAAATGTTGGGGACTTCAGCATGTTCAGCCTTGTCAGTGTTGAAATTCGGAAGATTTATCATTCTGAGATATTTTGCTACCTTCTGTTACAAGATATTAGTGCTAGCCTTGCTAAGCTGTTCGTTTATTGTAGTTGTTAAGTGAATAAATGTTCGTTTTAGCTTTTCAGATTAATGAAATCTAATAAAGATGCCTTACTTAAAAGCGCCTTAGATTTCATGTTTGCAGAACAGGTGAACGAAGTGCTTCCTACCATCTGCTTGTGCTTGAGTCTTTGATTCAGTATTGTGAGGGGGGGAAAAAAGACATGGGATTTAGATCTCATCTAGACAGCTTTGTGTGATGCAATGCATATCGGGTATTTCACTCTTGGGATTGTGTATTGCCTGTTGGCAGTTAGGGGTAGGTCTTATGTTACTCAATTCATTCATTTAATTTCTTAATGCTTTATGTTCTTTGCGTCCTGTTTGTAGTGGAGTGCATTTCTCCTGCTACTTAAAGCTTTTAGAAGGTATCTGATTTCTCTGGTTCTTTTCCTGATTCCTTGAACAGCCCGTTCCAGTTCATACCATGGCAGATGAAGTGGGCTGTGCCATTCGGATTGCTGGGTGCCACGGGAGAGGCATGCACACCCTTTGATTCTTTCTGGAGGTGCAAGCTGTTGAATCCTGGGAATGGTTAGACCTGGATATGCATCCTGTGGGAGCAGTGGTGAGTGCGGACAGGAAGAGCGAGGGCGTAGTAGCCATAATGGTAAGATGGAGGCACATTCCAGCAGAAGAAGGTGTTGTCAGTGGCTTCAGTCAGTCATTTTCTTGAAATAACCTGTCCTCGCTGTTGTGAATTGGAGGAAGGGGGAAGAAAAATCGATAGGTTTTCCAAGCTATAAAGAGGCCTCTTGACAAATAGTGTGGCAATAACTGGAGGCCAGAGCTGGGTGGAGCTCAATACTCCTCCCTCATGAAGCAGCAGAGCGGCCTGGCCATCTGAATTGTGGTGATGGCCCTAGGGCTGGCAGGAGGGTTATTACAGCACTGTTCTAGCTTTCTAGAAAGCTTACCTCATTCTTCTTTATAAATTTCAAAGATGATCGAAGCACTTTTTCTTACATGGTGCCAGCAAGTGCCAAACCTGCTAGAGCTGGTCCTTGCTTCTGCTGCTGAGTCCCTGGTGGCGTCTGCTGCTGAAAACAAAACTGGAAAGGGGGAAATGTTGGTTTGTGTAGAACTGTGCAGAAGGCTTTTAGGACTGAGACGATGAGTTTTCTAAACAGGAGGCATGATTGAAACTGCTGTAGTTCCACTTTGCTTACCTCAGCAGGATTTTGTCAGTGGGTTTGTAGTTATTTATTGCTTTCTCCGTAATAGACTGAAAAAAGGAGCAGAATGAATGGGATATCCTTAAAGGTTTGGGGTTTGTGGGTTTGGTTTTTTGGTTTTGTTTGTTTGTTTGTTTTTTTTTTTTTTTTTGTGCTGCTGATACACTTTAAGTTACTTGTCTCAAAAAGAAGTCTTTGAAGATGGCTATAATTGGAAGTGTCTGCATCAAATTTGGGGTTTTGAAGGACCTATAAAGAACTCTTCTAGAAAAGTCAGCGTTAGTAACCTCATTTTTTTTTTGTTGTTAGGTGGCTTGGTCGTAGATATCTTTGTAAAATGGAAGTGCATTCAATATGCAAAATACCTGAGAGGACCAAAATAGTAAGGTCTAAAATTCTGTGGACTTTTCTGTGCAGGAACCTGAGCTTTAACCTACCCCTTCTGTTAGCAGTTCAAAGAAGAATCAAAAGAAGCAAATGCAAAACATCTGAGTGATATTCCCTTGTATATACTGCCAACAGTAAAGGGAAGAGACAGAGGTAAAAATCTGTTTAGTTCATCTGTTAGGAACTGAGCACACAGTCACTGCTTTTGTCAAAGGCAGTTGGTACTTCTAGCTCAGATGGAGTCCTGTTGCTGTGTCTAGATCCAGTGCTGGATCTAGAATGGGGGTCTGGGTTGAGGGAGCTGGGCTTCTTTACTCAGATGAAAAGCAGGCTAAGGGACAGCCCAGTGGCTGTTTACAGTTACTGGAGGATGGTTATGAAGAGAATAGGCCACTCTACTTAGTAGTGCCAGATGACAGCAAGGGGCAATGACAACAAATTGTTGCTTTGGAGATTCAGGTTGGATGTCGGGAAGATCTTCTTGGTCGGGGGGTAGTGCAGCACTGCAGCAGGTCATCCAGAGAAGCTAGTATCTGTCCTCAGAGCTTTCCAGGACTCATTGAGGCAAAGCCACAGCTGACCTGATCTACTGTTGATGATAGTCTTTGTTTTGAGTCAGAGGCTGGACTAGGTAACCTCCAGAGGTTTCTTCCAACCAAAGTTTCTAGGAGCCTGGCTCAGATTCCCCAAAAATGAAGATTTTTTTTTTTTTTTTTTTTAGACAACTTTGAACTGAGCTGACCAGCTACTGTGGGATGCTTGGTGGTATACTTATTTTCATGTCCTCAGTACAGCTTTTGTAGCTCATACAGTAATGTTTCCATGACCAATGATGAGATCCATATTACTGGCCTAAGTATTTATGACCTGAGGACCAGCAGGTTATTTTTGTCAACAGGTTTCTTTTGGTCTTACCGGGCCCAGAGGGAAGGGGCAGAAGTCTTTGATGGTTAATACTGCCCAAACAGTCAAACTCCACCTTGTGGGCCCGCTGAAGATGGCATCAGGGGATAAGGTGGCATTGTGATGGCCAGGAGGGGCAGGTGGACTCCAGTGAAATTGGCCTTATGCTCTTAAGTTCGTAAGACTATATACCCCACAGCAAGAAAGCTGTGGGGTCTTCATCTTATGCTTTTCCTCTGCGGTCCCTTTTGCCTAGTACTACCTTTAAGTAAGCCAAAGGTAGCAGACAGGATGCCTTCTAATCTTATTTTGGCTCTACTAATATGTATTAGTGCTAATATTTTATCGTTACTAGAGTTGGTACGAGGGGGAATAGCCAGATGAATAGCTATGTCAATTTTACAACTTTTTTTTTTTTTGAGGGAGAGAGGGGGAGGGAGAGAAGAGTCAGAAAAATACAGAAGAGGTGAAGTACGCTATGTTAGAAAGCTGGACACTATCCACTTACAGACTTTCCCCTACAAATAAATTCTCCATTCTGTCTTTGGACCTCTGAATGAAGTTCTGTGTGCATTTTGATTTTTTTTTTTTTTTCTTGAGGCATTCTTTCTGTGATTTACTTCATTTTTGAGGTGGTGGGATTAAATCTTGACATGCGCTGCCTGAAACATGCTGTCATCAGAGATCATGCTTTCGGATGCCATTTTATCCCACACCTAGTGCTTCTGCTAGAGGACCTTGGTTCTTGCCCTTAATTACTCTTTCTTATTTGCTTATTTTTCCTGAGTGAAAACAATTCTTGTTTCTTCCTGTGTATACAGCCAGTTATTTTTTTGTTTCTGTTACATGCCATTGGGAAAAACGAAGGTTCATGGTCACGTATATAGTATTATGTGGCAGAGTAGTTAGGCAAAGATCCACATGTAATGTTTAAAAACATTATACAAATAGAAGTATTCCTGGCACTTCACAGTAATCAGAGAGCAAGCTGAAACAAAACAACCTCATTTGAGGTGCAAATGGAGATTTGGTGCAAAACTCATGACTGTTTGAATGCATGTAACTCTGCTGTTTAAAGAAAAGCTTGCCTATGTGAACACAAACTCATAGACTTCACAAAACAGAGCTGCCTGCTAACCAGAAGACTAGTCTCTTGCCAGCAGCTCGCTTGGCATAGCGTTCTCCTACCTGTCATCCATACTTCACAGAAAGAAATAAAACCCTGTACTTACATACTCCAGGCCTTCCCTCCTTGCCAAAGTAATGCTTTGTTAATTATATGGAGCCCTCTGCCCTTACATGTGCAGGTTATTAATTGCTGCAAAGGGGTGAGGGATTCAGTCCTACTCTTACAGATTTTTAAAAAACAAAAATTATCCAATTGGCTCTCATTTTCTGTGAAGGCTCCTGGAGCCTGTTTTCTCTGCTTACAGTGGGGATTGCTTGCTGATTTTGCTGCATGCCCCTGAGCATCAGCCCTTACAGGCTTAGGCTGAGAAGTGGCAGCTTGTTGGGAAACAGGCGCTAGCATCACCTGCTAAATAGCAATGGGATGTTCTACACCTGTATTGCAGTAGTGTGTAAAACCAGGATAAGGGACAGCCCAGTGGCTGTTTACAGTTACTGGAGGATGGTTATGAAGAGAATAGGCCACTCTACTTAGTAGTGCCAGATGACAGCAAGGGGCAATGACAACAAATTGTTGCTTTGGAGATTCAGGTTGGATGTCGGGAAGATCTTCTTGGTCGGGGGGTAGTGCAGCACTGCAGCAGGTCATCCAGAGAAGCTAGTATCTGTCCTCAGAGCTTTCCAGGACTCATTGAGGCAAAGCCACAGCTGACCTGATCTACTGTTGATGATAGTCTTTGTTTTGAGTCAGAGGCTGGACTAGGTAACCTCCAGAGGTTTCTTCCAACCAAAGTTTCTAGGAGCCTGGCTCAGATTCCCCAAAAATGAAGATTTTTTTTTTTTTTTTTTTTAGACAACTTTGAACTGAGCTGACCAGCTACTGTGGGATGCTTGGTGGTAAACTTATTTTCATGTCCTCAGTACAGCTTTTGTAGCTCATACAGTAATGTTTCCATGACCAATGATGAGATCCATATTACTGGCCTAAGTATTTATGACCTGAGGACCAGCAGGTTATTTTTGTCAACAGGTTTCTTTTGGTCTTACCGGGCCCAGAGGGAAGGGGCAGAAGTCTTTGATGGTTAATACTGCCCAAACAGTCAAACTCCACCTTGTGGGCCCGCTGAAGATGGCATCAGGGGATAAGGTGGCATTGTGATGGCCAGGAGGGGCAGGTGGACTCCAGTGAAATTGGCCTTATGCTCTTAAGTTCGTAAGACTATATACCCCACAGCAAGAAAGCTGTGGGGTCTTCATCTTATGCTTTTCCTCTGCGGTCCCTTTTGCCTAGTACTACCTTTAAGTAAGCCAAAGGTAGCAGACAGGATGCCTTCTAATCTTATTTTGGCTCTACTAATATGTATTAGTGCTAATATTTTATCGTTACTAGAGTTGGTACGAGGGGGAATAGCCAGATGAATAGCTATGTCAATTTTACAACTTTTTTTTTTTTTGAGGGAGAGAGGGGGAGGGAGAGAAGAGTCAGAAAAATACAGAAGAGGTGAAGTACGCTATGTTAGAAAGCTGGACACTATCCACTTACAGACTTTCCCCTACAAATAAATTCTCCATTCTGTCTTTGGACCTCTGAATGAAGTTCTGTGTGCATTTTGATTTTTTTTTTTTTTTCTTGAGGCATTCTTTCTGTGATTTACTTCATTTTTGAGGTGGTGGGATTAAATCTTGACATGCGCTGCCTGAAACATGCTGTCATCAGAGATCAGTCTTTCGGATGCCATTTTATCCCACACCTAGTGCTTCTGCTAGAGGACCTTGGTTCTTGCCCTTAATTACTCTTTCTTATTTGCTTATTTTTCCTGAGTGAAAACAATTCTTGTTTCTTCCTGTGTATACAGCAAGTTATTTTTTTGTTTCTGTTACATGCCATTGGGAAAAACGAAGGTTCATGGTCACGTATATAGTATTATGTGGCAGAGTAGTTAGGCAAAGATCCACATGTAATGTTTAAAAACATTATACAAATAGAAGTATTCCTGGCACTTCACAGTAATCAGAGAGCAAGCTGAAACAAAACAACCTCATTTGAGGTGCAAATGGAGATTTGGTGCAAAACTCATGACTGTTTGAATGCATGTAACTCTGCTGTTTAAAGAAAAGCTTGCCTATGTGAACACAAACTCATAGACTTCACAAAACAGAGCTGCCTGCTAACCAGAAGACTAGTCTCTTGCCAGCAGCTCGCTTGGCATAGCGTTCTCCTACCTGTCATCCATACTTCACAGAAAGAAATAAAACCCTGTACTTACATACTCCAGGCCTTCCCTCCTTGCCAAAGTAATGCTTTGTTAATTATATGGAGCCCTCTGCCCTTACATGTGCAGGTTATTAATTGCTGCAAAGGGGTGAGGGATTCAGTCCTACTCTTACAGATTTTTAAAAAACAAAAATTATCCAATTGGCTCTCATTTTCTGTGAAGGCTCCTGGAGCCTGTTTTCTCTGCTTACAGTGATTTTGCTGCATGCCCCTGAGCATCAGCCCTTACAGGCTTAGGCTGAGAAGTGGCAGCTTGTTGGGAAACAGGCGCTAGCATCACCTGCTAAATAGCAATGGGATGTTCTACACCTGTATTGCAGTAGTGTGTAAAACCAATAGGATCATTTTGGTGAATTAGAAAGAGTGAGCCGATTTATTTTTGTGCTAATTGAAGGTGGGAAAAATCCAAGTGTAGCTTAGTTTCAGTGGCATCTTTTTGCCTTTGGGTTTACAATGGAGTAATAAAATGGAGCTTTTGGATTTAAAGGGTAATTAGAGAGTCCTCATTACATCACTGGTCAGAAGATTTATTGTTTGCAGCCATTGCTTGAATTATAGGCAGGATCTGGGATACATTAGAGGCAGACAACTGAAGCTTCATAGAAGATTAAAAAAAAAAAACATTTGTTTACCTGCAGAAAACGTAATCTTCTCTCATGTGGTTATATGAAGTATTATTTTTGGTAATTTAGGAACTTCCTGGAGGACAAATCTTGCTCCTGCATCTTCCCAGTAGGTTGGCTGTTATGGGAAGTCAGCAAATTCTCGGAATAAGGGGCAGAAGTTTGGTATATGCATCCTCCACCTGTGCTCCCTGAAACACAAGGGGAGTTTTCCTATGCCCACGTAACTTTGTGGATGAGGTTAGTAGGTTCTCTGACACAGTGATTTATCAAATAGTTTCCTCCTGTTGTGGGTTTGAATAGGAGCTCCTCCAAATCTGAGACCAGAACAATAGCTATGGAGGAAATTAGTCATGGAGGGATCTGAGGAGGAAGGAGCATGTTTTTATCAGCAATGGAAGAACTTCCCAATACACAGGGGTCTCGCTAAAGATAACTTAGGCATTGGTGAGTAGCGGTGGTTTGCACCTTCACATTGTTTCCAACTGGGTATTAAAGGCTAAAGGATACAATGCTTGCTTGCTTCTTAATTTAACACACTTGGAAAGTATTCTTCATAACCACATGGATTCAAAATACATTTTTATGAAGACTTGAGAATTTGGTGTTTATTTCGGCTGGAGTGAGAGGCTTGGGAGGCTTCCATCAGATTGTGGTGGATGGTGTACAAAATAGGGGGACAAGAAGTCAGTTGGCAAAGAGAAGGATTTATCTTGAATTTATGATATGTATTGCTGGCTTAAATAGTGCTAGTGCTTTTACACTGTGATTCCTTGTGATTCATAAAACATATATTCTGAGTAGGGTTCAGCA
>NW_009259578.1:317951-321370 GCF_000687185.1 Egretta garzetta | reverse complement strand
TAAAGGATTTCTGTTTCGTATGTAACCCTTTTGCATTTTGCCAGAAGAGCGGGGAAGATCTATTCTGATATGAATTGAGGAAATGGTTTATGTTTTTGGATGGGTACAGGTACCTAAATATATGGCATCTAAAATGTCACTAGACCATTTTATATCTGGGACATATGCATGGGGCTGGGAGATGTAAGCCAGGACATACAAGTAACCCAGTCTTTCCAGCAGCGGCCACTGGAGGCCAACAGGAATTCCACAGGGCAGCATCTAAGAAGGCACTAGACATCTGGGTTTGGATGACTGAAATTTAAATGTTAATGTTTTAATACTTCTGTGATTTGGTATTTGAGATTAGCAAACCGCAAACAGCTTTTTTTCAGCTGTCATGAAGAAAAATAGAATCACTTTCCTGGAAAAGCTTTTGCATAAGTCTGCGTTCTAAGAGTAAGGCAATATAGGTGGTTTGCCAATTTATTTTACCTTGCTTATTACTTTGCCAGTTCATATTACCCAGCTTATATAGACAGAGTCAGCAAGATATTGGTTGTTTTCCCAACCTTCCCTCCCCCTGAAAACACCCCCCTCCAAAAACAAGAAGAAAATCAGGAGGAGGAGGATCTCAGTCCAACTCCTCTTAGGTTAATTTGGTGTCAATCAGTTGTTCAGAGGAAGAAAGCGTGAGTGAGTACAAGGATTGATGTTCAGTCAGGGGAAAAAAAACCCTGGAACATGTTCAGCATAGCTTAGAGAACAAGCTTATGTAGCTTATATAGCAACATAGCTGGAACATGCTTATGGCAAGCTGAGGATTTACACCAAAGCTGTAACTGTACATTGTCAAAATACAGGTGTTCTTTAGCTATATGTTAATGTCTTTTTAGTTATTTTAAATTAATTTGAAAATCAAAAGTGCTATTCAGTGCATGTAACATAAGCATCTAAACATTTATGTTCCGAATAAAGCTTTTTCTGTAGTAAGATTTCACCTCTTATATGCTTAATGAAGGACATGGCAGAAGGAGCCCAAGGGTGACCATGTCAGGTAGCCAATAGGGAAACACAGATGCTTTTAGGATATGATGGAATATCTTAGAATAGCTCCTTTGGGATAGGATGAATCACAGCCTACAAATGCCTATTTCTCTTCAGTGACTATAAAGAGAGAGGGGGAGTAGAGTGAGTCAGTGAGATGTGGTTGTTTATATTTGGTCAAATATATTTCAAGCTAAGTGCATAAGGCTACAGTCCACAGGCAGCTCAGCTCTCTGTGGCACCCAGGATATGTCTCTCAAGCATTCAGCTACAAAGCCTGGTTGGAGCATGCTGCAGCTCTCCTCTGGCTGGTGCCTTCACCACCCTTCCCAACTGGAACTACTCTGTGAAGGAATGGTGCACGTATATTCAGTTTTCATCCTGATAGGGAATTGGTGTCATCCCAAAATAGAGTCGGGATGCAGACTGAACCCATGTGTTTGGATCTCACAATTTAGACATGGCTTAAATTCCTTGTGCAACCAGTGGAAGGAGAGAGGGGATTTGGAAGGCCTCCAGAAGCCACCTTAATTTTGGTAAGATTGAATCCTAACATGTAACTTGAATATACGCTTGCTTCTGTGGTGTGCTTTCATTTCATATTTCTCTTGGCATATATGATGAAAATAGAATAGTCTGTTTTCATGTTTGTGCACAGTCAATCTCCAGTTTTCCTAGGTTAGGGAGATGTTGGGATGTCTGGGTGCTAGGAAGTTAAAACAATTGAAATCCTGGACTTCCAAGTTCTTCTGAAGAGCATATTTTTAAAACCAAAATTAGACCTAGCAGTGTCCTTTCAGAACATCATATCTGCTTCCAGTTTGTAACTTGAATTTTGGCATTACTCTTTATTTTATAACTTTATAATGATTTCTACCATCACTTCAGCCTAGAGAGAGATATTTTGCAAAGGCTGGCATCGGTGGTATTATGCATGAATGGGTCCAGGTGTCTAGTTTTAAAATCTTGGCAGCTGCCTTGACTTCTCTTTATGCTGTCATTCAGGCCATAGCTACCAAGATTGAATTTTGCTGGTAGTAGCAGCTGTGGGAAGTTACTAAGGGAAGAGTCTATTACTGATGCAAGAAATAGTTTTGAAGTTGTTCTTGCCATTGCTGAACTTACCAGAATGTCACTGTTGCCATAGGTCATCCATGGAAGGCTCAAAGTCATCTTTCTGCTGTACTGAATGTAACATAAGTTGCTTGGTGTCTTCAATTGTTAGCATTTTATATATATATATACATATATATATATATTCCATGCTTCTTGCAAAACTCCCTTTAAATTGAGAAGTTTTGTTGTTTCTGGGATTAGACCTAAATGCTGTGATTCAAGAGTAAAGGAATAAAAACTGTGTGGGTTCTGCATGTTCCAGTTCTCCTCCTCTTTATTACTTCCAGAATAGTCCACTTTCCTCCAAAAGTTACATGTACCCTTCAGAAAATGGTATGTAATAGTCACTTTTAGCAGCATTTTGCCCTTGATTGATTAACTATAGGAGCATGTCAGGTAGAGCAGATAGCATTTTCTGAGTTGGGCATTTACCTTTATTTGTTATTCTTTGTTGTGTTTGACATCTGAATTTCTCAGCTTCTCTAAGATGATGCCATTTTGCAATTAACTATATAAAACGATTGTATAAATTGGCCTGAAAATTGAAACCCTGGCCTTTTCCTTTGTAACTGATGTGAAAAATGAATGAGCGCATGGACAGGTCTCAATGTGAGATCAGTCACTTTGGAACTCCTCACTCCTCAATGTACAGAGCAGGTATTTTTTACAGATCTCTTTTTCTGCAGTCCATGAACTCACGCCTTATTTGCCACGCACTACTCAAACGTCATTTTTGAGAAAGATCATACATTTTCTCTTGAGCTTTTTGACAGGGCCTAGCCAAAGGGTTCACAAATGTGATGTGATTTATTTTCAGTGTGCGCTGCTCAGTTGAGGGGCTTCTGATGCCCCCTTTGGCAAGGGAGGAACTAGAATGTAGTAATGCATGGGAGGAGCTGGGTGGGCAGGCAGCTGCTCGTTTTGCGTTCATGATTTGAGAGTCCTAGGAGTGATGTCTGGGAGCACCTCAATGATGTCTGGTAGCACCTCAACCCCGCTTGACTACAGTTGAAGCTCTGCAGTGGTCAAAGACTGGTATATATGCTGTGAAGTGGTGGCATGGAAATAGGGTTGTGCAGACAGCGCTGAACCCTTGACTTTCAGGGGGTTGTGTTAGTGACTTGTCTTGGGTTTGTGGCGGGTTTTCTTTGAGGTAACTTGCAAGTTTCCTCCCTCTTTAGAAGAAAACCAGTGGAACACTGGGCCCCTCACTACAGGAAAGATGTTGCATTGCTGGAACATGTCCAGAGGAGAGCAACCAAGCTGGTGAGGGGTCT
>NW_009259578.1:295201-317934 GCF_000687185.1 Egretta garzetta | reverse complement strand
AAGGATTGGAAGGGGCGGCCCAGGGAAGCGGTTGAGTCCCCATCCCTGAAGGTTGGGATAGATGAGGTAGATGAGGTGTAGAAGAGGGTAGATGAGGTGCTTAGGGACATGGCTTAGTGGTGGGATGGCAGGGTTGGGTTAATGGTTGGACTTGATGAGCTTAGAGGTCTTTTCCAACCTAAACAATTCTATGATTCTAACACAAAAGCTCTCGGAGGCCAGCTGGCTCCTATTGACTGGTGGTGCCTGTGCCGTGCCACTTACTCTCCCCAGCTCCTCATCTGGCTTGGGTGCCATTTTCTTCCTTGCTGTAACCTTCTGCTAGACCAGACCCAGGATTTCCAGACTCTGGCTCTTGTGTCTCATCCTCCCTTTCCCTATCATCACCGTTTCCCCCTCTTCTGCCCGGCTTCGTGTCACGTTTCGGTCGGCCCAGCCTTTCTCATCCCGCCTCTGGCAGTGCGCTCTCGAGGGCCTGTCTCTCCTGCCACGTCTGTGGGGCACCAGCCGAAGGGTCACGAAAGCAACAGGCGAGGTTGTCTTCCTGCTGTCAGCTCCAATGTCTGGTCTCTGGCAGATGGGAGCAGCAGTTACAGGGGAAATCCTGCTAATCTCCTGTAACTTGAGCCCATTACATGCTCAGTCGCACTGTGGGGCTGATGCCTTTCCAGCCACACGCAGGCGGGCGAGTGGCTGGGGGGGGGGGGGGGGGGCGCTTGCCGCCAAACATTTTCTGAGGCTTGCACTGTGAGATCAGGGGAAAAAAAAATTTAAAAAGATGGTGTCTGTCAGCTGAGTTCTAGCAGGTTTAAAAGCTTTGTCAAATGGGAAAGTATTTTCAGAAGTATAGCAAAAAAAAAAAGAAAGTAGCCTTTATCTAACAAAAAAAAAACCCAACCAAAAAAGCAAGGGATCAGTGCTTTGCCAAATTTCAAGACTCCCCCGACATGGGCAAGGGAGCCAGAGTTCCCCAGTGAGTGAGTTACAAGAGTGGCAGAGCAACGTGTTTTTGTCTCGGCTAGCTAAGAAATGGGCAAACTGTGTTTTGGCAGAAAAATAAATAAATCCTGCAGCAGATGTCCAGCATGGAAAATTTTTAACACTGGCAGCTCGAGTTTGGCAAAGTCAAAAGAACATGGAAAATACCAATGAGATGCACCAGGCCGTCTTAACAACGGATGGAGTTACCACCCCTGTCCCTGGGGTCTCCCGAGACCCACCAGAATCAGCTATTTGGGGGGGGGTGGTTTTTGTTTTTATATAGGGCAGAATGGAGCAGAGTGGAGGGGGTGATAGAGCAAAGAGCGAGGGCTGGCTGGCCAGGAGCCTCCTCGGCAGGAGAGTATTTAAGCCATGCCAGGGAGGGGAGGGTTTTCACAAATTGGGAGGGAGATGGTAGAGCCTGAAGGAGGGTTTTTGCTTGCGCGATAGAGGAATAATGGATTTTGGGGAAGCCGTGTTTATAATATGCAAAACAGTCCATAGGAAACAATGGGGCCTTGGGACAGAGCTGCCAGTGAATGAGAGCTTTGTTTTCCTCTTGTCTATTCATATTTCTAAACTTTTAGTGGAATTTTAAACACATTTTGCACATTTTTTTTAATGTAATGGCTGGAATGGCATAAACCGCTGTCTGAAGTAGTATTGCAGAAAGGGATAAAGATTGACTTTCAGCTTAAGCTCCTTTTTGTATTTTTCTTAATTGCAACTCTTGTTCAATAATCCTTGGCTGCTTTGTTCTCTTGTTATAAAACTTCAGCAAAATTTGTGGGAAAACTGATTGACAGCAGACCTCGTACACCAAGCGTATCGAGCTACCCACAGTTTGACTTAAAAATGGCAACTGGTATCATGGTCCCTATGCCAGGACCTTG
Source organism: Egretta garzetta (assembly GCF_000687185.1). Lineage (NCBI taxonomy): Eukaryota > Metazoa > Chordata > Aves > Pelecaniformes > Ardeidae > Egretta > Egretta garzetta. The sequence goes on along the minus strand of NW_009259578.1, from coordinate 316,060 downwards.
ATATGCACGAACATCAGTTGTAAGCTAATGACATGAACCGCAGTTTAGATGGTGCTGCTGTGATTTGTCTGCCAAGGATAGTAAAACACCATCATATAGACTTATGTTTTCATCGGGAAGCATCCCATACCTGCAGTCCCTAACAACTGGTCTCACATATTCGGAAAGACGTTATGTTTGTATTGCTGTTAAACGCAAACACTGTGCAGTAAGATTATGCAGTATTAAAATGAGAATATTACTGCCTGAATTGGAGTGCGTTTTGGCTGCGCGTTAAAATATAGGATAGATTGTTTGCTTCATGGTGCACAGCTCACCTTTACAACCAAAACGGCATCACTGCAGTTCTGCAATTTTGGAAATGTTGTTCGTGCAACCATTTATGATTAGCAAAAGCTTCGGAAATGCTTGTGCAAGAAATGGTGTAGCTGCTGTTGCAGTGGAGGGGAAGGGAGTTGTTTGCTTTTTGCTGCGTATGTTCTTTCATGGAGGTATCGCTTTACCTCGCCAGTAAAACTCCTTCCCTGCGCGAGGGAAATTCCTGGCTCATCAGTATGGATGCATTGTTTTTACACATTAGAAGTGCTGTGTTGCCATGTCAATCATCCCGTTAGGATCAGTTTAAGAGCAGTAGGGCTGACGAAGCCGGGTGTGATTGGCTGCCATATGCTGGGAGGGCTCTGGGAGAAGGAAGGGCTGCAGTCTTTCAGCAACAGAGTTTAGGCTGTGTCTTTGCTTCATCATCTGAGGAAAAATCCCCAGATAAGGCACAAGCCTTTCTGAGCGCCAAAAAAAAAAAAAAAAAAAAGAGAGAAATTACGGGCTGCTCATCGTTTCATGTGAAAATTACTTACTATGATGCGATGGGAAATAAATGGCTGTTTGTTTATATCGGATGTTCCTGTTCACGTTGGGAGTGTGCCGAACAGACAGGGCTAAACGAGGTAGGAGGATCGTTGTCTTTTATTGAATGTTTAAAGAGTTTGCTGCAGTATGCTGCATACTGTGTGTGTTGCTTGGGGGAGTCGGGGAAACGACATTTCTCCGATGAATTATGTTCTGTTTGGGTTCAAAAGGTGGATTTTATGGTAACTTGTTTTCAAAGGGAATTAATTTCCAGTGTAAATAGCTCTCTTCAGAAATAGAACGGGAGTATACGCATATTAAAATAACGCAAGTGAAAAAAGAAATAGGTCAGTGTGTTTCAGAAGTGCTGTTACCCTAATTGGATTTTTAGCTGGGTTGTTGTCTGGTAGTGCTTCCTAGCTTTAAGAAAGAGAAGGGGCCAACCTGGAAATCTGTGAACTTTATGGCAGATATGTTTGAAGATTTAGGTGAATTAGACTGGCTGATCTAAATAATTCCCTATCGGAGGCTTTAACTAAAGCCAAGACTGCTTGTCTTAGACTTGTAGGAGCCTTTTGACGAGATTACAATATTTTACCCCGTTGTAAAAGTATGGGCGTTTCTGACTGCACAGTGATTCCTTGTGCTCTTGAAGGCAAGCCGGGAGAGTTTTTCATATTGTAGTTTAGCTGAGCGTTTCCCCTGCCCTTTCCAGGTCTTTGTGTTGGCAGCAAAACGCAACCTGTACACGAAAACAGGGAAAACAAGGTTAATAATACGTGCTGCAATTATCTGATCTTTATACATTTTTAATGAGAGAATACACAGCTAGCAGAATAATTTAATGAGCAGGCTGGCTTTTAGAGCAATGATTTCACTGTGCTGAGGCACATCAACTTTCTTGCTGAGGAGGAGCCTCAGGAAGGAATGGAGAAGATTTATGTTAAATGCTCTGGGGAGAAGGAAGAGGGTTATTTAGGCAGAAGTCTGTAAAATTCTGGAAGACTAGAGGAGTTATTAATTATTATTATTTGTTAGATTGGACGCAAACTTTACCGTCGTATTGCGGGAGGGGTCTGAGGACATTGCCTCATCCTGTGACGTGCTGAAGCTGCTTCAACTTTCTTAGGCTGCCATATGCATTGATGCTGCTCAGTACCTCTCAGCATCCCACCCAGTTAGTGACCTGAATTAACGTACTGTCTTCAGTTGTGTTACAGCAGCCTCATTTATATGTACAGTATATAATATAGGCTTTTTAAAAATTGTATTTTTTTTTCCCCAAGACTAACAGTTGGTGAAACAGCAAGAAAATATTACAATCTTACTTCTTTTGTAGTAGCCATGAACATTGCCTATAAATCTTTGTATTCAAATAGGATGTTGGTAGAAAAATTCCATGCATGAGCTGAGGAAGACTAAAGATTAATTTCTTAAAGAAGAAATTGGCTGAAACAGCCTTTTACTGCCTAGAAAAGCTTTCAGTGGTGTAATTTTGGGGAAAGCTACAAGATTATTTTTTTTTTTTTTATTCTAGGAATAAGTTACACTAGTTTTAGAAGTATTGCATTAAACAGTCCCTTCTAGACCACCTGTCCATCCCCCTTGCCTCCTTTTCCAAGGAGAAATACAGGGCATGGGCTCAAAACTGCCGATGCCACCTCCTGGCTCCTCACCACTGGTTTCAGCTCAGAGGAGGTTGATTCAACTTCCCTGCTCCCTGGCTAAATACTTGCTGAAGACCTGCAGCTGGGTTGTTGATACATCTTCGGTTCATCAAGCGGTTATTCTTAAATGCTACGCTCTTCTAAGTAAAATCAACCTTGTATCTTCTGAGAATTTCTAACTCTGCTAACAAGTGAAACACATGTCAGGGTACAGAGCATTATTATTAAAGATTCATGGGGTGTGGGTATGTATGTTTAACTACCCATCACTATTAATGTTTACATGTGGTGTTTGTGTGCAGAGTGGGTTAAGCATGTGAGGCAAAGATTGATAATTAGAAGCAAGTCAAATAATCTTTTTCAAGCTCTAAAACATGAGCTGAATTTTAAATTTTTGCAGATAAAACCATTTTCATGCACGTCTTTCGGAGAAAACTTCTCAGTCTTGTGTTTTGAGACTGTCTCTTACTTTTAGATAATATAAGTGGCTGGGCTGTGTACCTGGGAGATTGAAATGTATAAAATTATCCTCCTAATGCCTGACTGCCAAGGTGAAAATTTGCATTCATCACTCAATCGCATAGTTTGTACCAAACTATTGACAGACAATCAAGTGACAATAGGATTTTAAAAAATATTTTCTGCTCAAGGTGCATTCATACTACTACTATATGAATAGGTAAGTGGGCTTTTGTCTTGGAGGCTAGAGGTGGTAGTAAATATTCTATATTTACATTTGTTATGTAAATAGTTGGTAATAAAAAGTATTTTGGACCAGATTCCGGTACCTCTCTTCATTTAGTAGTATCTTTTCTGCTTAATTGCTCTGTGGATTTCAGCAGAGCTGTTAGTGCGGTAACGTCTTGCTGTGTGCAGTCTTGTCTATTTTCAAGGAATAATTACTCTGTTTAGAATTAGTATCTTCATTTTCCTAAGGTAGGATTTTCTAATGTATTACAGGTCCTGAAGTATAGTGTTTGACTACAGAGTGTTTATAAAGTCAATCAAGTTCTTAAATTGTAAGCGTACATTTTATAGAAATCTAAGATAATCATGTGCTACAAATATTTTTTTTTTTTTTCTGAGCAAGAAAAATAGCTCTTAATCTTACATGGGATTTCAGGCACTCAGGTCTGGGAACTCATCTCTGCTGTGAATGAATGTTCTTCTCTGTTGCTCACAAGTATGTCAGGAATAATCTGCTCTGTGTTTATTTGTAAAAAGCTCTGTAAAATGTTCAGGTTTTATAGTATTGAGAGGAAAAGACTTAGCGTTCAAATGAAATTCCTCATTATTGATTTTACGTATGGTTTTAATTTCCTGAATCATCAGTTAGACACATTGCTAATATTTAATTATCACATAATAGCTATTAGCGACACCTTGTTTTCTAATGTTACTAGAAATTTCTGACTTTGAGGATTTGGTTTTTTTTTTTTTCTCTTTCAGGGAAGAAACGCTTTTTTTTTTTTTTTTAAAGCCCAATGATCTTTTTCTCCTGTTTGTGGATATGGCTGTTATAAAAATGTGGCAAAAGAGAATAAAATCACTTTCTTTAGAATTTGTTAGTATATATTTTCTTTTTAAAACCATTTTCCAGCCCTTGATTGTGAAGCTAATTTTGATGTTATGTTTAATACAATGTGTTACGGTTAACTAATGTGAACCAGTGCTGTGTAACTGGTCTGTAAACAGGCTGGAATTACAGCCTGAGGAAAATAAAACTCATTTCAAGCGGGTGTCAGCGCTGAAAACTAGTTCAAATAATAGTAGTATTAACTGCTTGACTAATTAAACTAATCTTCTTATACATTATTAGCAAACGCAGTGACAGTTGTTGGTTATTGATATACAGAGTCCAAAGTCGTCTTTTAAAAACAAACATTTCGGTTCTATTTGGAGTAGAGGGTGCGTGAGGAGAAAGAAATCATGCAGCTCCTTTCTAGAATCTGCCAACTTCTTAATCACCCCAATTTTTTTTTTTTATTCTTCTTTTAATAAGGCTGTTAAACCACCGAGCTCTCCCTCTCACAGTGCTGGCGATGTAAAGTTCTTAGTTCGGTATTTTGGGTGCACTAAAAAAGGAAAACTTTAAGGCCATGAAAATTGAAGAGCGTACCCAACAGGAGATAAATGCAAAATCCTCATAACTAACACAAAGAAATACTAATTATGTAGGGGACTCTTTGTCCTGCTGCTGATTACTAAAGCTGTTGAAAACTGCCAGTGTGCAGCTTTTCGCTTCTGCAGAAGACCTGTAGGATTCCTGGAGCTGGAAGTCTGGCAAAAGGACCCGGCGGGCTTGTAATAACCTTAAACTTCGCAAGTTAGAAGAGCTCAGCTGTAAACGAAAGGAATAAACACACATGTTCATACTCTTCCTCCTCCCTTACCCCCTCCCCCCCTTTATACCTAGGTGCATGTCCACAAATGCATCACGCATATGCAATATACACACACACGCTCATAAAAATACGGTTTTTCATTTATGTGATTTTTGCAATACAAGACCAATAGCTGATAAAGGTAGTAGGAGGGATTTAGTGGTACAGTTGTTGCATAAAGAAATGGATCGAGAAATAGGAAAAGATGGTTCATGTCAGAGTCTATGAATTTTTCCTATTTTAGATCAATAATTTTTGTTCTCAATTTCTGAGTAGGTGATAAACGGCTTTTCAGGAAGGTCTGGGTGTTGCACATTGCTGAACTCGTAAATAGAGACAGGGTCGGTCTGGAGGTTCATGTGCTGTAAAATCTTCTCTCCTGCAGAGAGTACAGTGCCCCTGCCAGTAGGCAGAATTAGAGAGTACAGGTAAGGAAAAATACAGGAATATTTTTCCTCTGTAGTTTTACAGAAGGAAGCTAGGGCTCGGTTAGAAATGCTTTTTGTTTTTTTCTTCTTTTTTTTTTCCTTTGTGAATTCTGAAGGCAACTTTTCAGTCTGGTTTTTGTGTGTGAGCACTTTTAAGAGAGAGGCCTAGCAAATTTATTTTTTTTTTTTTTTGGTTGTTGTTTTTAACCCTCCTGTGTTCTCTCCTATCCAGGCTGAATACTTTTTTCCCCCCTGGGTTTCTAAGGATTTTTATGCTGGTTTTTGGTTGGCTCCCCCTTTTCCCTCCCTCCCCCCAAATGCTCTGTTATATATGCTTCAGGTATACCAAATGGCTCAGTCCCCCTGCCTCCCATTTTCCTCAGTCTGTCACGATTTTTGTGCAGCTTCACAGGTATTATGGGCAGTCTCCCAAACTTAGTCTAAAACTAACCTTAAATTGCAGAGTGGCAAGATTTCCATGTATTTTCAATCGCTCAGAAGGATGGTTTTCAGCGCCGGGATTCAGCGTGTTAGGTTTATGCCTTAACGCTCGCCTCTGGCAGCTCTCTGAGGGAGGCTCCTCCTGACACCGAGGTGGGGGAGGCGGCTGTGGGGTAGCAAAGCTTAGTTTTAATCCATTTTTATCTTTTTTTTTTTTTTTTTGGCTGCTGCCTCCCCCTTCTCAGGTGGTCTGCGGTGCTGTTACCAGCAGCTGTGTGCCTATTTCAGCCCTACAGCGCTACTCCGGTGGGATGGGCAGGCCCATGGCTGGCAGGAGCATACCCTCCGTGCCCAGTTAATGATTCAGGACTTCAGAACTGCCTCGCTTTTATTTATTTAAAAAGGCTGCGATAACACGTACGGGATTTCCCCGAGGGCTTGCGTCTGCCCGTGGCACAGCATCCCCAGCTATGGCCTCTGACTGCCGGGAGGAGACCCAACGCCGGCTTTCCCCCCTTCATCTCCTCACCCCGCAGCCCCAAAAGCGGTGGGGCCTGGGGCACCTCCTCCTCTGGCTGGCAAGAGGCTTTTGCGGAGGAGGACGGCGGGTGCGTGGGCTGCTTGTGCTAGGGCTCGCAGTGCTGCAGTCCTTATTGGCATGCGGAACATGCGCCGGCGGCACGGCGCGCCGCGGTCCTGGAGCTCTTAGCGCTGGCGTTTAAAAACTTCTCTTCACGTGTGTGTGTGGGGGTTTTTTTGGTTTGGTGGGGTTTTTTTGGTTTGTTTTTTGTGTTTGGTTTTTTTTTTAATTTAATTTTATTTTATATTTCAGTCCCTCTGCCGGCTAATCCTGGGACACCACACTTTGGGGCTGGATTGGTTTATCACTGTAATTTTAAGGGGGCTGGGGGGAGCCAAAAAAACCCCCCCTAAGATTTTCTTTGCCACAGTGGGGAAGGCATGAAAGGTTTTGAAAGTGGCTGCACTGATGTGTTTATAAAGCCAGTGCTTTTCCCCAATACGCTCTCCCCCCCCTTTTTTTTTAAAGATCTCATTTAATGCTCATGACTTTGTGCAGTGAGGCCACTTTCAAAGCCTTTGGTATCCACAGTAGCAGCTCTTTGAAGTGGAAACGCCAGCGGGAAACAAGCCGTGGACTTAATCCTTGGTGTTAAAGTTCCGAAGTGGTAAGAAGCCACAACATCTATCTCAGGGGAGGGAAGCTGGAGAGCAATATCTTGAACTAAATCCATCTCCTGGACCTGGACCTCACCCATGGAGCTGGAAGTGGTTGGACACTTCCGTAGGATGTGAGGGATCCAGTCCCCCTCCTCTCTCTCTCTCTCTCAATCTGGCTTCCCTCTTTCTTTCTGTCCCCCCCTTCTCTCCCCAGTCTCTTGAGGAACAGGACACAACCACTGAAGGGCAAGGGAGTGAGACCTGAGAACAAACATGTGTTTCTGCGAGGGTTTTTTTGCCTTGCCAAGTTGGTAGTCATCCCCCTGGAGTGCAGAGCAGGTGGCACAGTCACTTGTGTGACCTGCCGGGCCTTGCAGGCATGCATCTGTCTGGTTAGGTCGGGGGCTTTGTGGTGAGATAAAGCTGTGCCTTCATGTTCTGAATTGTCCTTTGGAGGTGCCCGTCTCACCTTTGCCATGAGGATGATGAAGGAGATTGCGCTTTTTGATCGCCAGTGGTGCACTGGAGCGCCTGAAGCTAGGTGGAGTGAGTCCACCATCTCCAAAATCTGTTTGTTTGAAATAAGAGATGAAAGTGTTGGGTTTCTCATGGAAGGGCTTGAGGATCAGTGTGTCCCTATGGATCCGTAGCCAGCCCTGGCTGCAGAACTCAGCTGCTTGTAAGGAGCTGCCGTCCTGAGGCAGAGAAGGCCAAAAGGGTAAGCTGAGGACAGGAGTGCGTGCCTTGACTGGCACATGACTCTGGCTCTTCATTGCCAGGGGTGAGAGACTTTCCGAGGAGGACTTTCCTTCTCGACCACTGAATTTAGCACCCATTGGCGATTCTGATGACCATTTAAATAATCTGGTTTTCGGGTTGAAAAGTTATTTTAAACTTGTTCATATCTTTGACCATCTCTACATCAGCTTCCATTTAACTTCACGCTCTAGCCGTTTGCCGTACACAAGGATAACTGTTTGTTGTATGGCTTCCTGACTAGGTAATTCACTGAGTGTCCCCTGCCTCCTGGTCAAAATTGAGTGGTCCTCATCATCAGTCTGTATGAATGTCATATTCTTTCTGTTGTCAGAAGCCTCGCTCTTGCCTCGTCGTATGTGTAAACCTTTCCGTAGCACTGATGGTGCCGTTGCTGTTCTCCATGTCTTTTCTAGCTCTACAGTAATCTCTTTGAAATGGGGCGGATCCTAACTTGATTTATCACTCCGTAGTCACATGCTCCATGACTATATGTAGTAGCATAATTCCTTTCTGTTTTCCTTTGATATTGCCAGATGTTCTGCTTGCTTTATACTCCATCAACTGCTGAGTATTTTGCTGAAGTTTTCACTGAATTACCCATAGCGTCCACAAGATTTTTGCTCTGCAGTAGCGTCTTGCTTGAACCTGGTGTTTTGTGTGTACTATTTATCACTTTGCAGTTTTTCCCCTCGTCTGCATTATGTTGCCTATCTTCATGTTAAACCCTTATGTCATCTTATCATCCAGCATACTCATTATCATGACATCCTTTTGCAACTCTTCACAGTTGGCTTCAGGTATGACTGTGCAAAAATTTCACGTTAACTGCAAACTCTCTGTTATTGTTTATGGTCATGTTGCAAAGCAGAGGAGAGTTGGTAAACTTCATTATGCAAATTACAGCAGGTTATTAGAAGTAGAAGCATGATATTTAACCATGTAAGTTTGTTGGGTCAGGGGGTTTTGTAGAATTTGTTGGCCCCAAACTTCTGCTCTGACATCAGTCTTCGTGCCATCTGCAAATGCTTAGCACTTTTAGCTACCCTTTTTAAATTAAATTTCTTTTAACATCCCTAAGAGACTCATGTCATCATGAGAACTAGGTCCCACAAAAGTCATCAGCTTCCAAAGGTGAGATGCTTCATTTGCTTTTATTTTGCTTAATTTTGAGCTTTCAGGATTTGTATTTTATAGCTCTTCTCTACAGTTGTCAGAATTGTACTCTTTAATAAAAACTGACAGTTCCTTGTAAACATACTTGTAGGCGGTAAGGCTTGATGAAATGCACTTGGTGTTTCCAGGCTTCCAGCGAAATGGGTGAGAGGTGCTGCAGCAGGATTGTGTAGTGGGTCCTTGAACCTGAGGATTCATGTTACAGGAATCAATATAGGTGTGGGGTTTGGGGTTTTGTTGTTGTTGTTGTGGGTTTTTTTGTTTTCTTAGAAATTAAATTGAAACAGACTTAGTAGTAACAGTCTGCTTTGGTAAAGGTAACCAACTGTATCTCAACCCTCTTGGCCTTCACACACCAAAATGTTAGCAAACTTCACTTAGGGGAAAGGTAAATGCGATGGTGTTCATCTTTGGAATGCTTCACTGCAAGGTAAAAATTATTGCCCTGAAATAGGACTTTAGAAACAGCAGGCAAGTGTCTACTTTTCTGATTTAAAAATACTAAACTTTTTTATTTTTGTGTCTGTACCGACTTCAGTGCTGCAGTTATGAAAATTTTGTTGCATTGTGCCTCGTACATCAGCAGGATTGTTCTTTAAAATTTTCCTGGCAGACCTTGCATCGTCTGGTGAATATTTGGCAATACTGAAGCCAAAAAAACCCTGGAAACTTAAATTGTGGATTTGCATCCAACTTTATAGAATCATAATAATTAATTTAAAAAAAAAAACCCACCAAACTTCTTAATATGTAAATCGAGTCACCTTTGTTCATAAGAAGTCCTAAAAGCATAAAACTAGAATACTACTGCATCTTTTTAGTTTCTCCCTTTTCTGTCTTTTCAGAGTGTAATAGTGCTTGTTTTGGTAGTGGACAGGCAGTTCTGTTCAGTTGCTGTAAAGTGGAGCCATGGTTACTACTATGTCAGATGATGGGTGGAGGGATGAACATGGAGAAGAGCCTTTCAAGTAGGTTTTCAAGATTTCCGGAGTCTATGCATTGTAATAAAGTGGGTATCTTTGTAAAAGCCAAATATTGGTAACATATACTTTGCAGCCCATAAAGTTGCAGAGGATTGCTGGAGGGCATGGTTTTGACTGAGAGCGCGTTGGTTAATTTGTTTGGGTTTTTCTTCTGGTCTGGTTTGATTTTGTGTCTCACCTGTTTTGTCCTGGAAATGTTCTATGAAATGGAAAGGAGTCCTATCAAGTGTTAGGGGCCAGTGTGTGTACATAGGCTGGAGGTTAGAAGATATAAAATCTCTTATTTACAAGCTAAGCAAATACTGCATTAAAATGAGGCACATTTGGCACAGAAGTCTAAGTCATTTTTGCAAAGTTCTTTTTCGGAATAGAAATATGTGTAAGCATAAAAGCAGCAGTCCACTTTTTAGGTTTATAAATGGACAGGTTTTTAATCTCTGAACGTTGTTGTGGATGTTGTTTATTTCACCAAATCCTAAATATTTTTTGTGCTATTTATTGACTTTGCAACACAGAAAATTTGACGTTACCTTTCAGAAGTAGTATTGTCTGTCAAGGTGGGATTTATGCGGGGTTAAAGGAAGTTTTTGAATTGCGATTTAACACAGAAGTTGTGCAAGGCAATACAAACTGTAGAGTGCAAAACATAACGTGGCATTAAATACCCATTTGGGACTAAGCTTGAAGCACAACAAATGAATTAAACCTTTGCAAAGGACAAAACTGTCGAGACTTATTTTAACCAGTCCAAATTTTCCACTGCAGCGTGAGCAGAAAACTTTCTCTTGCCAAAAGCCAGTTGCTTGTGCTCCGTGTCACAAGTGTATCCATGGCTTTGGAAGCGCTGGTGAGCACTGGGCTGCGCTGAGCAGTAATGCTGTCCCCAGCGGGAGGGGGAAATCTCTGCGGTTACAGGTAAGCAGAGATAGTAAGAAAAGGTCTGGAAAAGTGCTCTGTCAAAACATTTCTGGGAAACGTCTCCAGTTTTCACTGAAAAAAAGTGTTGCAATTCTTTGTGTCAAAGGATGAAAGAACTCTTTTTCAACTTTCCTGTTGAAACACAATTTACGATGTATTCCTGAATAACTATGTGCTTATCCACGGCAATATTTAAGTTACGATAAAATGATTCAACCATATGAAAATAAAGTGTCAAGGTGGAATTGTTTCAATATTGCTAAGATACTTCTACTTTTCCCCTCAATATTTTCAACTTTCGGTCTGAGGAGGCATTGAGATGCTGAAATTCCCTTCGGGGAAGTTTTCAATAAGACTTAGAGTAGGAAAGACTTTTTCATATTGCTCTCTTTCCATATTAAATAGATGAGTTAAAATAGAGAGGGATTGCCATTTAAATATTGAGAAATTTTTTGATCTAAGGTAGGGACATGCCTGGGTCTGGGACCTAGGAGTTACTGGACTAACGCTGCCTAACCAGTCAGTATTGCTGCCTGAATGCATTCCCTTTCCAACTTTTAAGCTAACAGGAATGAAAAGGAACGCTTTTAACATTACAGTTGCTTGTAGAAGACACTAGTAGGGTTTTTTTCTTTCCTTCCAGAAATCTGAATGTAGTTTACGTCCCCTTTTGCTGTTGCAGACAACTGAACTATGCACATGGCAGGAAAATTACCATGAACTCAGCCGATGTCCTTACTGTAGACCAATAAACTTTCCGAGTTTGTCCCTGTGTATCCTCTCTGTACCTTGTTTTAAGTACTTTGTCTCCTGTTACTTATTAAAAGAAAAAGTTTATTTTCTGAAATGAAACTGGGTTAAAAAGTAACTTTCTTCAAGTAGCAACGGGTGGTGAGCTTTTTGGACTGAGGGAGACATGTTACACAAATTAAAACAACAGATCGATATGACCCATTTTTATTGGGTCAGTGCTTCTTAATTGGTGCTCAAGTGGAAAGGAAGGTCAGTAGCAGTACTGCACACCAAACCCAAAATTCATCATCCTAGAGATCAGCAAAAAACTTAAGTGTTTTCTCTGGTAGACAGTATCTGCAGACAGTTACTGTGCGCTCCTTCCATTTGTAACTCCGTTATTTGCTTCAGGATTAAATAGAAGTTTGGGGGATTTCCAGGAAGACAGAAATTCACCAGAACTTGTAAGTACTCTGAGAAAAGCTCTTCTTTGTTTCTTTGCCACCAGTTGCAAAAACAATTTTAGAGGAAAAGCATTCTCTTTCTGAACTCATGATACCTGTTTGAGAACAGAATAGTAGTTCACTAAAGGCAAATTAATTTTATTCTGGGGAGAATGAATTGCCATTATGTATTGTCAAACATAACACAGGTAGCCTCTGAAGTTTTAAATGTTTGTTGTTGTGGTTGTTGTTTGGTGGGGCTTTATTTTTTTTGTGCACAAATAAATGGCATACATTTTGAAAAGTGAGTCTTTTACTGTCATCTTCACATTGAGCTCGATTACGTATTTTCTTTATTTGCCTTGGAGGACCAAAGATAATCAGGCAGAAAGCAATCTCTCTGATAAAACACAAAAAGGCAACTACCTTCAGAAAAGACCAATAACCTGTTGAATACTATTTCTTTTTTTTTTCTCCAAGGCTGTGCCAACACCCCCACCCCCAAAACGTTACTGGTTTCTCCTTGACTGGGAAGGGTCTTTGAAAAATGGCTTTTAGTGGAAAATTTCAGCTTCTGTTATATAAAACATTGCTGTGCAAATGTTAGCATAAAAACTATTTTAAAAAAAAAATTGCCTTTGAAGGTACTCGATAACAATCTGCTATTCCGTAGGTAACTTTAAAGTCAGGTTGCTGTTCCATCTTTTTAACTGCTGGAAGATATAAAGTATTTTGACATAGATGCTTAATCTGGCTTTGCAGTATGTCCCGTGAGATACGTAAGAAGTAAAGCACTTGCATGTGTTCTGCTTCATGAGGATTTCTTTAGTTTTGGAGGTAAATAAAACTGTTGTTGTGTGTTGTGTGCACACTACTAATGGAGAGAGAAAGAGGAATTGAATCCTTGTCATAAAATGGACGCTGATGAAGGCTTGCTTGGGCAACCCGCTGAGAAGTAAAGACACTCTTGAGGTTTTTTTCTTTTCCCTATTGGAAGCGCTTTCCCATTGCAATGAATTGCTGCTTCCAAAATGTTTGAGATGGTTGTGAAATGCTCCAGGTCTGGCAGAACGTGATTGGAGCGCCTCGCTTGGGTCCCTTTGGGCATGCTCTTGGGTGTTTGTCGTCCTTCTCTGTTGGGTCTCTAAGAAAGCATTGCTTCTGGGAATGCTCCTAGGTTGGGGGTGCAGAAGAAGGTATCTTGGTGGCGCTGCTTCTTCTGGTAGGTTTTAAAAGCACTTTTCTCCAAGCTCCACTTTCACTGGAAGGAAAAGGCATGTTCTGTCTTCTAGTTCAACCCATTCGGGGGTAATAAAAAGACAGTAACAACACAGATTTACTTAAGGGGTTTTGTAATCAGTCATCTTACTCCCCAGTTCCGTTTGCTATTTTCAAATTTTTGTAAATCTCCAAAGTCCTGAAGTGTTTCCTTCTATATCCACGCTTCTCTCCTGAGAGTTGAGTCTTTTGTCAACATTTGTGAAAACCGGTCAGGCTCCCTCTCGGTATCCTACTTCCTACGCACGTGATGATGAAAGATACTTCTGATAGAGCAGCGTTTGAAAAGGGAGTGGGCAAATCCATGGAAGAAATATCTAGTGAGGCCTGTTAAATATAAAGACATCAGTTACAGGTTGATGGGAGAAGATTCATGGAAATTGTCATGGTATTGGCCACAGTTGGAGACTGGATATTGGGTGAGATGGACTTTTTGGCTGACCTGCTGAAGTCATCCTTGTGTACTTTTGTATCCTGTTCTTGGGTAAAATGCAAATGGAGAAAGCAGGACAGAAGTGCAGGTATTTTATCCCAGAACAGTGATGCTGCTTGGTTTTTGTGCAGGGAATCTGTTCAGCAGAATGGGTTTAGCGCTTAAGAGGTGGTCGGAGTTAATAGCATTAGGTAGTGCTCTTGCTGCCCTCGCCTCGGGAGCTTTGTTTGGATGTGCCATGCACCTTCTCTGAGCTGGGTAATTTGCAGGAGTATATTATTAATAACGCTACTAGCAGTCTTAAACATATCTTCAGCTCACGATTTCAACATATCTTAATCTACATGGAGTCCTTGGTTTATTCAGACCTATCCTTGTCAGTGCAAAGGGATACTGTTTGTCACATAAACAAATACTTCGGTAAGAGTTCTGCTTTCTGGGCTTAGTGCGAAACTGGAGTAGAGAAAATAGAAAACTGACAACAGTCTGAGCTCTTTTAAATTGTGCTTCTGTATAACAGCATGTTATCGGTCCTTTGGCAGGTGAGAACAGTCATTTGATCACATGCTCCCTCCATGCCAGTCTATAAAAATTTCACAGTACCTAAGGACATTTCTCTATAAATATTTTGAGAGTCCTAAAAAAAACCAACCCCATAAATACAATGCATGTCTGCAGCTGAGTGCGAGCAGAAGCTCCTGATGCACTGGGGTACCCTTCCCTGGGGAATTGGGTTTGATTAATAGCTCTTACATGGTGCACTCTGCCAAAAGCAAAACGTTTGTGTCCACAAGAGGCCAAGTGATAACGTCACTGCTGCCGGGGATGATTAACTCTGCTCGCAGAGGCACAGAAACAGAAATTGCTTTCGTCCTCTTGTCAAGGTGGGAGCAGAATTTTGAGTGTGAAATTCATATACCTAGAGGATAAAATCAGGTTTCCTTGGACTTAAACACTTCTTGTTTCTAAGTTACAGCCTATGAGAGAAGGTACAGACCAAGAGAGGAGGGGAATGTTCAGTGGAATGGGATGAAAATTACTGTTAAAAAACCCAAAAGTTTGCTAGAAGAAGAACTGTTTTCTGCAACTGCATTTTGACTGAAGCATAATGAGCATTAGTTTTATCAGCATGACTTCGAAGCACTTTGATGTTAGAAAATACTCTTGTGGGCTCCAGTCATCTACAGACTTAAAGTTCAGCAGAAATATTTCATGGTCCATTAGCAAAGTAGTACAGTGGATCGTTGAAAAGGTCCTGGGCTGTGCCTGTTGTTTCGCAGTCGGCAGTACACCTTCCTCCTCACCTGCTTCCCTGGGGACAAAGGACATTAGCGGTAGTATATTGTAAAGCCAGCTTCAAAGTCAACAGGCAGGTTTTAATAGGACGCTCATTGCCATACTGTAAATATCGTGGGACGTACTAAAAAGGCTGAATCTGGCACGTTGGTAATCTTGACAAGAAGAATATGGCTCATTTAGCAAAACCGATACTTGGAGGTCATGCTCAGTTTAAATAAAACAGACCGTTGTTTTCTAACCTGTCCCTGGACTTCTGTTGGCTTAACTAAACCAGTTAGGATCGACTCTGGGTAATGTGTTCATCTGATTTACAGTTGACAAGTGTTCGTTTCTGGTTGCATCACAGGCAAAGGGAGGTGTTGCAATAGTTATCTCCAAGTCAAGCAAATAAAATAAATAATGGCTCTTTTGTAAGTCTTTCGACTTCAGCAGAGTGCAGAGCTCAGGTAGAATTAATACAGGAACCAGGATTAGAATTTTCATATTTTTGGCTCCCGGCTGCCTGGTCAAACTGGTGGGCTGCTTCTCTGATAGGGCAGTTCTGGCTTCTTCCTCATTTGAGCAGAACTGGTTTGCTTGATACAAATGGAAGCTGCTTAACATCTTAACAAAGTGGAAAAAAAACCTCAAAAAGATTAAAGAAATGTTCACAAGTATCATCTGAAATTTGTGGAAGAAAATGCATTCATCACTTTCTAGTGTAATTGAGTGGGTTTTTTTCTTAAAAACGTTATAGTGGCAGAAAGGTTTTCCATTCTTATTTGCCATCAAAGAACAGATGACATTTCATGGAAGTCTGTCATATTTTCTTTTGTTTCTTGAATGTTGGGAATAATATTTTTGTGACTTCACAACAGCATGGAAAAGAGCCGGACACCTGATTCTGATTTTAATGCTGTGGTTTTACTGAACTACGCAAAGACATCACTAAGCTCTACCATACGTTGTCCAGTCTTACCAGATACTCTGATGTTAGGCTGCATACCAAAATATGAATGAGATGTTAGAAATTGTTTCAAGAGAAGAATACGAAGCTGGCATAGTAGTCACTGATGAATGATACCTCTGTGCTATCGCATCACTTTCTGGTCCTGTTTCCTAATCCGGTGGGCTGATGAGCGAGAAAAGCCTGTCTGCTACATGAAAATCTCTTGCATGTTCTCTCTTTAAGAATGTATTTTATTCAAATGTGATTAAAAGGCGTGCCAACTGTCATATTATTTGTCCATAAAATTACTTCCCGCCCACTCACCCCCAATTCATGTTAGCATCTTTTGACATAAGATCCTCTCTGTACTGGTTAGCAGAGGATTTTGCACGGTGAGGCTTAAATGAGTGTGCAATGACTAAGCATCGGCCTTGCTTTCCAGGGACAGGGAGCACGTCCCGTGGGATACAGCGTCGTAATTAGAGGAGCCTGCAATGAGGAGCCAGACCTGCTGCAGGTGGGGTGCAGGGGAGGGAGCGGGGCTGCAGCCCGTGCCATTGTGCCCCCTCGCACGTGCTCTGCTCCTCGCTCCATCAGATGCGGGGCAGGGGCAGGTGGGCACATCTCTGTTGAGGTGGCCAGCACGCATGACGCGGGGTGCTTTATGCTGCTCTGTTGGCTTTATTCTGCACCGGGGGAGGCAGATCATGACGGATCCAGCTTTAGCCTAGGATTAAGCTGCAGCCTTGCTTTCCTCTGCAGGGTGTCTGAGGGAGGGCAAGAGAAAACAGGGCAGGGGGGGGTCAAGGAAATGGTGGGTAGCTCTAATTGGAAGTGATGCTGGAGTGTGCTCATGAGGTCGCAGCGGTCCTTTCAGTGTGCAGCTTCTCTTTCATTTGGAGGGCTTGAATGCTATTTAAAGCACAAACAATGGGAAAAAATACAATTAAAAGAATGTAATGGTGAGGTTTAGTTGAAAAACTGAAGCAAAGTCCCACCATCTTTTGGACTGAAGCACCTGACAGGGTCTCCTAAATGTGTGGCTGTCCCCTGACTGCTTTGAGTCAGCTATGCAGCTGCAAACAAGAGGTATGGCTTTGCAGGATTTGGATGCCTTTTCCTGCCCTTAAGGGTGAGGGTTCAGTAGTCGTCTGTCTTTGAATATCTGTATTTCCATTGTGATACGTCTTCACGATACTTAACTTCATCTGTGTATAGAAGGATCCCTATGTATTAGACTTACACAGGGAATCTTTCCACTAGGTTTTGGCTATAAACCTAGTGAACTGCAAAGCGGCAGCTTTTTGAAGGAACACAGTGTTTGTCAGTAGTCTGAAGATGCATCTGTAGAGTGGGGCACATTGGTTAATCCTTGTGTTTGGATGTCATGGGATATCCTAGGATATCTGGGAATGGTTGTATTTTATCCCACATTGCCTGTCCCAGGTAAAATCACTGACTTGAAACTAGCAAGTCCAGGCTGAAGGGAGTGGCTAAGCTGAGGGTATTATTTCATATAGATTAGTTTATCTCCTGGACAAATAGGAAGGTTGTGAGCATCTGAGTTAAGGTAATATGTAGTTAAGGTGTTGCTTGTTCGTGAACTTGTATGGTGGAGTGTGAAGCCAGTGATGCTTATGGTTAACTGTGTCTTAAGTGTAGATACTGCTTACAACTTCCAACCAGAGCTTAACATTTCAAACTGAAATTCTTTGTGCCTGCTGTCTACCTCAGGGTCAGTGTTTTGTTTCTTTGTTGAAAGATTCCTGAAGTGAATTTAATTTAAGACTATAAATGTAATTTTCTGGAAGTAAGCAACATGAATTTGTGTTTACGTGTAAGTGTATAAAAGTTGTAGCAGCAACCTGCTTTGGGTCAAGAGCTTAACATTGGGCAGTACCATTTTCCTGGGATTAGAGATGTGACTTTGCTCATCTTGAAAGTGTTCGCACATTTGGCTAAGCTAACAATCTCTCTCTGAAGAGTTGCACTATATGCATGCTATGTTTGAAAACTAAGTTCCCAATACATTCTCTTGGCATTAGAGTATCCAGCAGGTCAGTTTTGGTGATTGCAGGTAGGTTCTGAAGTAGAAATAAATATTAAAAAAAAAAAACAAACCAAAAAACAAACCCAACCAAAGTGAGTCTTCGGTTGGTTTTCTTGGTGGTTTTTTTTTTTTTTTGATTCCCCCATATTTTTAAAACAGACCATTGTAAATGATCAAACTTGTAAATCTAAGTCTATTTAGCACATCTCTTCTGGCTGGCTGGGAAAGAAAAGTTTGTATGCTTCAGACTGTGCAATCCCTTTTAGGTACAACTGGGGGTTTTCTAACTCTTTAATTCTTGATTTTCTGGTGTATATATAGAAGAAATATATGGATCATGTTGATACACTTTGACAGCAGGAGCAACAAATTGAGCCCCAGCCTTAACATCTCTTACTGAAGATTTTAATGTGATAAATAATACAGAATGCTTAATTCTCTAAGAATCAAGTGAAAAAACTGTTTTAATGCCTTTTGAGTTAACTTAGTTGTTCCACTAGAGATCTGCATTAGTACCACATACAGGACACTGCTCCTTTATTGGAAGTCATCATCTGCAGATTTGACTTTTTGAAGATGAGGTCTTCACTCATTACTGCACATTATCTACTGAAGCATGAATGCCACATGTCCAGGAAGTCTCAGCTTCTCCATTACACAGAATCACAGAATGGCAGGGGTTGGAACAGACCTCAGGAGATCATCCAGTCCAACCCCACTGCTAAAGCAGGCTCACCTAGAGCATGTTACGCTGGACTTCGTCCAGGTGGGCTTTGAGTATCTCCAAAGGAGACTCCACAACCCCCCTGGGCAGCCTGTTCCAGTGCTCTGTCACTCTCAAAGTAAAGAAGTTTTTCCTCATATTCAACTGAAACCTCTTATGCTTCATTTTGTGCTCCTTGCCCCTTGTCCTGTCACTGGGCACCACTGAGAAGAGTCTGGCTCCGTCCTCATGACATCTACCCTTAAGATATTTGTAAATTAGACAGATACTACATAATCCATTGCCACATAATCTGTCTGGTAAGTGAAACTACTGTGCCAGAGCAGCCCATATTTTGTATATAGCAAGAGCTCCTATTTTCCAGCTGAGAGATCCAGCTGGTTTGTAACAGGGCAGGGCTTTGTGCTTGCTTACAACTCCTAAAGATTCTGGCTGCCTAGTGTTCCTCAGAACGAGAACCTTTTCTGGGGACTCCTAGCACATGTGTGCTTTGCCTTGCTTAATAATTAAAAGGATTTCTTTTTTTTTTTTAACTGGGATTTTTTTTTTTTTTTTTGCTTACTTGGAAAAGGAGAAATTATTTTGTGGTTTAGAACAGAAAAAAGATCTGGAACCTAACACAGGCTCTTTCCTGCTGTCTCAGAACACGAGATTGGCAAAAGCCTCCTACTCCTCCATGCCTCCCTAGCTTCCACAAATGGGAAGTGATGCTTATCTGAAAACAGGGGTCTAAAGCAAATAGTTCTTACAAATACATGTCCTTGAATTTATTTCACTTAGCATACGAAAAAATGCCTTTGTAGATGCATATTCTGGATTAATTCCATTGATTCAAGTGTGTGAGACTGAAAAAAAACAGCGATAGTTGTAAAAAACCAAACAAAATTAGTTTGAGTGCTTTCTTCAGCTTCAGTAAGAACATTTTGCATCTCAGTTGTCAATGTGTAAGATTTGGTAGCTTGTTTAGCTACAGTGGGAGTGTAGGCTTGAGTTGGAATCATTAATGACAATAACAACAAAACAGCTAAACAAAACCCCCAAGCAAAGGAAAAAGCAAACCTGCCTGGATAAGGGGCCCCATTGGTGCTGAGTGCTGTAGGCTGGTATGATCCCGTTGGTTTTGGCAGGACAGCTAACTTGGAATGATGCATTGGGAAACAAATAGAAGTTAAAAGTAGTGGAGAGAAGAGCAGTGTTCACATTTGCTGGAGGCCCTGGTGTTCTCCATATGGGTGGGGTTTGCAACACATAAGGTCGGGGTGTGCTGTGATGATAGTAATGGCCTGTGGCCTGGCAGGCATTTTATTGCGGCTTATTATTATTGCTGTATTTTCTTCTGAAAATCCCATGTTTCTTTTCCCTCATTTACTTTCTTCTGTTTACCCAAGCCGCTGGATTTTCCCCTGTAACCATAGTCTCTTCTGCTTTCCTTCTAAAATTCCTTCTTGTCCTTCTCTCCCCCAGTGTTCGCATCCTCCCTCCATCTTCCAAACCCATCTTATTTTTTAACTCATTTCCCGTGAAGCCTCTCCTTTCCTTCCTCTTCCATGACCGGCCATTTCACTTTCCTATCTTCCCCTCCCATTTTTCCCTTCTTTTGAGCTCTTTCCTCATATCTTGAATTCTACTTTCCATCATTCCTCCCATAATTTTTGTTCCCCAGTTTGTCTTTCCTCTCCCTTCTCCTTGTGTTGCTTCCCTCTCACGTTCAGGCTTTCCAGGTGGCATCTCTTCCTTCACCCTCCTGGTGCAGGTGATGGGCAGAGGAGGTATGGCAGCTGCCTAGGATGTTGTCGTGAACACATAAGGCCATGTAAGTGTTAGGGATGAAGCATTCCAAATTCTTCTCTCTCCACAAAGTTTTCACCTGCCCCCTGCTGAAGGCATGGCCTCCTTCAGAAAGGTCTCAGCTCTGTCTGTCCTAAGCCTGCATCAGTAGAAACTGCTGAAGCACTCAATGGCTCTTGAGAAACTGGATAGTGTTGTTATTTTTTGACAAGCTGTGGATTTTTGAGACTAGCTTTTCATGCTTCCCTTTCTTTAGAAAACATTCGTGTAGTAAGAAGATGGGAAATAGGATGATGCTGTATTTCACTCCTCTTCTACCCCCTACCTCCCAAATGCTTTTTGGTATTAATTCTTGCTGCAGTTTCATGAATCTCGTATGTGATTCTGCTGTGCATATTTTTTTTTA
>NW_009259578.1:196292-294909 GCF_000687185.1 Egretta garzetta | reverse complement strand
ATGGTTGGGTTTTTTCTTGTCCTTTTTTTTTTTTTTTTTTTTTTTTTTTTTAAACCTTGGCTACTGCCATTTGTATAACATGTGCTGTTTGCTTTGCCACCATGTGCAATGTCTGGTTTTCTTCAGTCTTAACACCTACTACTTAAGAAAATGACTTTGTCAATTTTAGTGGTATGCAGCCCGGTGGAGTATTACTACTTGTGACTTTCAGCAGTGTGTGGTATAACATTTACCCTTTTTCCCAAAATTTCCATCTGGCTCCTACATCTATTACTGAAAACCATTACTGACATTTCTGAATCTGAATGGGTGGCTCTAGGGAGAAAATTTCCTCTTTTACATTTAGCCAGCTAAATCATCAGTGCCAACAAGCTATCAGCTCAACAAGCTCTTGTGGAGAGGCTCTCCTTGCTTTTCCCCCTCTCTTTCCTTTTCATCAGTTATGAGTATTTTCTCACCTCTTTGCACGTTTTCAGCTTAACCTCACTCTTCCGTTGATGCTGTGGGACAACATCAATGGAATATTTAATTTGAGGAATATTTAATTCATGAACTGTACTACACCACAGTTGTATAGAATTATTTAAAAATGTACTAATTCTCTTGCAACTCGTCATTCTTGATGACCAGGTAAAGCTAGCTAAGTATCATCCAGACCCATCTTATTGCTTGTTGGACTTGAAACTGAATTTCTGAGCAATTAGCATCGGATTACCTTTATTCATGCTAGCAGTAGCAAATTTTGGTGTAGGTATCAGTCACGTAGTAAAACCCTTTCTGGCAGCATTGTGAAGTAATAGAAAAACCTTTTGATGTGAAGACCTGGAAGTCAGAACTGTGATCTGTTCCTGAAATCGCATGTGAATAATTCTTACTTGCATTACTAACGATACTGACTTCAATTAAATCAGATGAATCCAAGCACAGAATGGCAATTATTCTGGCATGGGAAAGCTGACAGTGTTTTTAGAACTATTTTTATTGATGCGTCTTAAAACCTCGCTTCTTCTAGTCCTTCCCCCTTTCTTTATTCTTGCACAAAAATAATCCATCAACTGTTTCTGGCTGGTACCTGCAAATCAAAAGTTGTGTTCCTTTGAAGCTGAATAGAAGGAAACATCATGTCTGTGGTTTCACCATCTGCATATAAAATACAGTCATTTATTAAAATTATTTATAATATCTAACCCTTTGATTTTCAGATCTGTTTATCTATAAAATATCCTAGGTATTTTATAGTCCCCAAATAGCTTAAGCTCCATATTTAAGTCTTAGATTTTGATGCTGAGCCATGTATTTGTAAAGGTACATGAAAGCTAATTTAATCAAAGGAAAATTTAGATAAAGACTGCTTCGTATTAGAAAGTACTTGTTAGAGGTTGATGACTTAGTGGTGAGCACTTTCATGAAACCCCTATGAAACAGCCTTTAGCTTAATTGGGAAACTAACTCTATTTTCTGGATATGGAAGGGTTTTCCCCTGTAATTTTGGAATGACAGTTTTGTTTTGTTTTGGTTTTTTTTTCCCTTGAGAAACAGAGGGAGAGACAAAAAATCTGAACAGGATACTACCGTCCTCATTTCTATGGAAGAATAAATAACGAGTAACAGCTTAGAATGCAGTAACACATTCTAAAGGGCCAAATGATAAATTAATGGAAACGGGTTCGCGTATATTGTTTTGGAGACTAAGCACATTAGATTGAATTGTTTCACAACCAGCATGCCTAATTATTGTGTCTGCCACATTCATCTATTTAAATCATTCCCAACTTTTGGATTGCTGCCTAGAATATTACTGCAATACATGTTTCAACTGGCTATTCCCTTGTCACGCGTAACTTCACGAAGGAGGCTGATTTTGTTGGGAAAAAAGAAATACAAGTGAGCACTGGCAGTGTGTTTGTAATAGCTGATGGAAAGGGGTGATAGGTTTCGTAATGTTGATTTGAATGAGTTGCACATGAACTGATACTGTATTTGTTTTGTCAGGTCAGTGACTTAAAAAGTGCCTTTGTCAAGTCACTTTTATGAGAGAGGACTGCTACGCCTGTGTTCTCAAAATCCCATCTTTGCCAGCCAGACATTGCCTTCACCTTACACCTGGTGGAAGATACCTCAGCTGTCTCCATTTGCCAATTAGTTGATGGGAAACTGAAAGTAGAAAAAGAGGAAGAAGAATTATTGTTATTCCTGGGACATGAACAAATGACTGCATTGCTCTTCTTGTGTAATCAATACCAGCAAGCAACCGTCAGAGAACTACTATTCTATCAAGGAGTGCCATTGCGTTGAAGGACCTTGGCTGAAAACTGGTGCATCCGTGATACAGTCAGCAAGTCCACGTGTTTTACAGACAGAAATGCAACTGAGCATGGTTTTTCCCAGCCAAAAGTCTACAAGTGGGACTTAATGATTGATGAGTGACTGCTTGCTGATAAACTTTCTCTGTTTATTCTGCTTTGTGTGTGTCGGACATCAGTAATTGTCCCCCACTTTTTTTTTAACTTTCTTTTTGATTGGAATTGAAATTACTTTTTTCTGCATTTTTTTTTTTTGTGTTGTTGTTTTTTTTCTTTTCCTCTCCCTTCCCTTCGTCATTAGTTTCGGAAATTTCTTCGACATAATTCACTTGACAGCAATTTACAAATTTGAAATCAGCTTTTCATCATGGCTTTGAATGTTGCTCCCGTAAGAGATACAAAATGGCTAACATTAGAAGTGTGCAGGCAATTTCAGAGGGGGACTTGTTCACGCTCTGACGAAGAATGCAAATTTGCACACCCCCCTAAAAGTTGCCAGGTTGAAAATGGAAGAGTTATCGCCTGCTTTGATTCCTTAAAGGTAAGAAAAAAAATTGCATGTGTAGTGAAAATGCTGCCGCATTGTACTGAAAGTAAAATGTGAAATGATGAGTTACAACTAAACCAGGTAATCAGAAAGTGATTTGTTCTTGGTAAGATGTGTATTAATGCAAATGTTATTTGTCATAACTTTTATTTATTGAAGCTTTGAACAGACTTCTTTCTAAGGATTTTCTTTTCCAGTGTCAATATGTTGTTTACAAAAGTTGCATATGACTGTGGGATACAGGATTGCTTACAGCTGGTGGGACAATTGTATTCTCCCGAGTACATTTTATGAATTCTCATTGTTTCATGGCAAATGAAAATACATGGTGGCACAGTACTAGGCCATTACCAGAGTCCCAATGAAACAAATCATATGGAAACTTTCATTTGAATCAACAGCAGTAAGAAAACTCTATCCATTACTTCGATTTTGACACAACGGGTTGTTTACCCTTGGTATTGGGGACTCTCAGATAAATGAATAGCATTGATAATTACATCTATGGATAGTGCAGGTAGCAACGTAAGTTTAGAACAGAGTGAAGGGATTCTCTCCTTTGGAGGATATTTAGTAATTAAGTTGTTAGGTCATCAACTTCTTCTGACTTCCTAATTACACCAGGCACGCTTTAGCAAACAATTTTAAAAGTTCTGTGAGAATACGTTGTGTACTGCATAAAAGAAGATTAATGACCCCGTGGGAGTTGGGGAGTACACAGTGTTTTCTGTGCTGATACATTTGTGTTCTCATGTCAACAAAAGGAAAAAGCTTATTTCATATAAAAAATTAAAGGACAAAATTGAGCATTTCTGATTTTATTTTGGAAGTTTAGTTGTGGCTTTGTCTTTTGGGAATGGGAGAATGTCTTGGCTTGCTTTTTAAATTTAGCTCTGTAGATCAAAACTTCGGTTACTCACCAAGAACTCTCTTACTGTGAAAAAAATCAGCGTGAATGAGAAGAAGATTCAGTGTTATTTGAAAATGTTCATTTGTTTTCATTATAACTTTTTTTTGGTGCAATGCAAGATATTGTGCTAGGCATCTTCTGGGACTTTTCGTTTCTTCTCTTCTTTTGAAGGTTTAGAAGAAAGTAACTCAGGGGAAATGTCTGTGAGGGGGTTATGTTCTGTATATCCTGCAAGCCAGAACAGCACCTTTGGAGTCATGGCAGTATGTCATTGAGTGCTATTAATGACCTTAATCCATGGATTACCGCACGATAAACTGTAACAGCTTCTTTGTAAATGTTCTTGTATATTGGTTGCCTGCCAGTGGGATAATTTTTTTTTTTTTAAACAGGCAGGCTAGCGTCTGCTGCGAAGGGCAATAGTCAGCTTTTACAAAAAACAAGCAAGCCAGAAGAAGATTTTTTTAAAATACACTTTTTTTTTTTTGACTATTGTAAAGTCTTGGGGCTGTGGCTGGGAGGCTGGAGGCGGGCAGCAGGGCTCGGTCACCCCTGGGCTGGCAGGGCGGTGGGTTGCAGTGCAAGAGGTGCTGCCACTGCTTGCATCATCCTGGCCAAAGTGGTGATGCACTGTCCTCGCTGCCTGAGGACAGCATCGCTCTCCCTGGCAGCGTAGGGTGCTCGCAGCGGAGGTGCCAGATACCCGAGCTGGAGGCTTTTGTGCAGGGATGGTTCTTGCCCGTGAATAGAAACTGGAGTCACAGCCTAAGCTAATAATACCGTGAAGAGACATCCTGAGGGATCACTGTGGATAACTTACTGACAACCAGCATCATTGCTCAGTGGAGAGAAGTCCAAAACCATATTAAAAAAATATAGCCAAAGCAAGCAGACATGTTTTGTCCTAGTGTGGGAGGGCATCTGCTCTGAGAGGTTGCTCGCTCCAGCCCAGTTCTGGTGGCTGAAGCAGTGCCGCTCCGTCCCGCTGCCCCTCCTCGCCCTCTTCCCAGCTGGCAGAAAGGAGCATGCACCTGGGCCTCCTGTCTTGTGTTTTCTGGTTGAGGCTGTTGGGTGAAGTTGCTGGTAAAGATGGGATTATACCAAGAAGCCAGATTCTGGCCTGAAGCAGCAGAGGTGAAGGTGCAGTTTTCTTCCCGCCAACCCTGGGGCAGGCGGAGGGAGATCCGATAACGGGACGGCAACGTCTTCATTTGCAGCGCCTCGCTGCTGAGCGTGGGTCGGAGCCATGCGTTTCGGTGTGCTGCCTGACCCCCCCCAGTGTGCAGAAAGCTCTTGGGGATCATTGCGAGCGCATGGCTCTTGGCTGTGTCAACTGGTGTCCTCACAGCCGTTATCCCCGTTATTCAGAAGAGCATTTGTAAATCGCTGTATGTATGGCAAGAATGTGCCTGGTTAGCTGAGTTTGCTTATACGGCCGGTTGAGGGACTTATGTCATTAGTCACATAAATCTATTTGATGCATAGCTTTCGGAAATGCTGGTGTTAGTCATACAGTTTCAAAATAAGGCTTTGGCACTCAACAAGCAGGATAACTTTTGGTGTAAATAAACAAACAGAACAGTCTAGAACTAGAGATAAAAATCAGAATTTAATTAAAAAAACCAAGAGCTGTTTTCCTTGCTGAATAACTGAACCACACTTTAATGCAGGCAATTATTTGGAGTTTATTTATATAATATCCAGAGCTTTGGAGACTTACTGTTTTTAACTGTCTTGGTTTGGTTATACCTGCTGTAAAAATAAATTATAGCAAGTATGTTGAGTCTCTTTTGAACAAACAACTTCCTACCTTGAGAAGACAGAATTTTTTTAGTCTTGAGTTTGAGGTATGTGTTACGTTTAGGTGGTGCCTGGTAGTTACAGCTGCTCCCTAAAAAGTCAAACACAAGATAACAGCACTGTGAAACAGGCTTTGCTTTACACGCTGATCGATCAAAAAAGCCCATGTTTTGGGAAGGGACATGTGCTCTCCTGCATGCCTCCTCCTTTCCAGATTTCCAGGGTAGCATGGTATCGGTATCTGCCAGCTGCATCAGACTGCCAAAGCACCAGTATGGAGCTACGGGAGAGATTCCAGCAAAGAGCCACAAAGATGATGAAGGGTCTGGAGCATCTTTCCTATGAGGAGAGGCTGGGAGAGCTGGGACTGTTCAGCCTGGAGAAGAGAAGGCTCGGGGAGATCTCATCAGTGTATATAAAAACCTGAGGGGAGGGTGCAAAGAGGAGGGAGCCAGGCTCTGCTCAGTGGTGCCCAGTGACAGGACCAGAGGCAATGGGCGCAAACTGAAACACGGGAGGTTCCCTCTGAACATCAGGAAACTTTTTCACATTGAGAGTGACCAAGCACTGGCACAGGTTGCTGAGGGAGGTTGTGGATTCTCTGTCCCTGAAAGTATTCAAAAGCTGTCTGGGCATGGTCCTTGGGTAGTCGGTTCTAGGTGACCCTGCTTGAGCAGGGGGTTGGACCAGATGACCTTCAGAGGACCCTCCCAACTTCAACCATCCTGTAGCTGCATGGCCAGAAGCATCTTCACGCTGACTTGCCTGTAGCCTCATCATTGTTCTAAGCCTAGCAACAGCTGGCGTTGGGGCCGAAGGAAATAATCCCAGCCAGGGACATCTGCCTCCACGCCATGCCACATCCTCCTTTGTGCTTCCACCACTGTCTTTGTGATTTTGCCGTGCATCAGGTTGGGAAATTGGTTGTGGTTAAACCCAAGTTGTTGTTGTAGTTGCTGCTGACAGAAGGGAGAGGGGCCGTGGGCCACCAGCACAGCACTGGGTCACTTCTGCCGGTGATACTGCTGTGGCCTTAGGCCAGGCTTCTGGAGTAACATGATTGCATCAGAATCCACATTTTCCGTATTAAAGAAGTATATTTGTAGGTCTGTTGGTTCCAAGTAAAAGGTCAACAGCATTTAACGGACCCTGTTTGCTTTCTAACTCAAAGGGGATTTTTGGCTCTGAATACCTGTCCTTGCAATACTTGACTTTAAACCCAGCAAATCTTGCAACAGCAACCCATTGGACTGATTACAGCTTTGAGGATCCAAAATGCCCACTGTTGAAGACAGTCTGGGCTCTGAATATCCTTTATCTGTGAGATGCTCCAGGCTAGACAGAAATAGCTGAAGACTAATGAGCCTGGTGCAGATTCAAGCCAGAAACTTGCTGATTTGAAGCCAGGTTCTGCCGCATGGGATTCTGAGATGCGGCTCGGCATTTGTTTCTTGCTCTTTGGTGAAGGACAGAGCCTAGACTGTTCTGAACAGGGCATGTTTGGGGTTTTAGGAGAGTGTAGGTGGACCATTCCTGTGTACTCGATGGATGATGGGTGCAGCAGTCGGCCACATGCATGCCTGCTCGCTGGTCATGACATTGCCTACATCAACATGGCTCTCTCCAGTAGAAGCGCCCCCGTGACTCAGCCAGTTGGTGTGGCCACGTGGGCACACCCAAAACTGTACCGGGCAAGTGGCCTTGGTGAGCTTAACGTGACAAGAAAAGCGTCTCTGAGCTGATCCAGTTGACTGTGCCGGAGGTGAATGAAGGGGCACTTCCACGGCGAGGCCCAGAGCCCTGCCGGTGCGTGGGAAGATGGAGGATGCTGAGAAGCACTGCCGGAGCCTTGTCTGCTGCCTTCAACCTTCCCAAAGCCTTTTTGGAGCCCTTACAGGATCCCCTTTGGCTGCTGCAGTGTTAGTGCAGTGGGGAGGGTCTGTGAAGAGGCCTGTCTGACTGGGAAGTTTGAATTTCAGGAACTGCTCTGTTTATATTTTTTATACTTCTCGCTGGGTCCAAGTAGGTTAATTTAAAAGTGAAGTACCTGGGTATATAACAGTTAAGATACCACATTTAGATCCCTCTGAATTAGACACTATAAACAAGCCTGTTTTCAGGGCTTTCTTGTCATGCTAGTAGTAAAGAACAAAATCCTTTCAAAGGAATATTAATATATAATGTCTGGGGAAAAGAATATGCAACACTGCTGTGTTTGAGCTGGAATTAAAAAAACCCTACAACATTAAAATGAATGGGGATGTCTAGGAGGGGGAGAGGGAAAAAGTTTGGCAGATAAGAAAATACGATCATGTGCATTTTGGTGGGAGTTGACTCTCATGTTTGCAGGCAAGTTTGGGTTTTAAATTCTGGTGTTATTTCTTGACTCAGATTTAAACCCTTTCTGCAGGTCTGCTGCTGGAAAGATATGTCGTCTAAGCTAATACAGATAACAGAGGCTGTATCTTGAAGATACTGTCATCGCAAGTTTTATGGTGGTAGCAAGAAAATGAAAGCTTCTTTAGGGCTACAGATGGCTTTTTCTGTATTTTTTTATCTATTTACTAGTGTCTAAACACTTCGAACTGTTCTGTTTATTGAGCCAGCAGACTAGCGTGAACTGTTCATTTGCATTTTCATGAAAGCCTTTTAAGAATATGCCTATCTGGTCTCATTTGGCACCACAGAATAAAAGGTAATTGAAAGCTGTACACAGAGACCTGTTTACCAAGTTAAAAGAGTTCCAGGAAAAAAAAAAGAAATTTTAGGAACATCCACTTTGTTGAATATCTGGAACTGAAAAGAATCTGTTTAACATGGCCTCAGCTTTATTTAGAAAAAAGGAAAAAAAAAAAAAAAGTCTTTGTAAAGTGAGCAGGCTGTTTGTAAGAGAGCGAGGTTAGAGCTGGGATGTAGTAGGTGGTCATTTGCCTTCCTGTGATTCTTCCGTAGGTCTCAAAATGTTTTACAAATGTTTTACAAATGTCAAGGACTCAATGATCACCTCTGAAGTAGGTGATACCCGCTCTCCCTTGGCGGGTGAGGCTGGCTGGACAGACTCTAGATGAGCACCATATGCAGAGGGGATGGGCTAGTTTCGTCTATACTAGAAAGCATTTAAATGGGCGTTTATAGTGTCCTAGCTGGCTGAATTTCTGCCCGTCGCACGGTTATGTGGTGCGGCGCTATTCTAAGACAAGGTGAGTTCAAGGGCTGTGCCTACAGCTGGTGGGGAGGAATGACTGAAAAGGGCAAACTCGTTTCTCCTGCATGGCAGAGTGGCTTATTCCTTCTGGGCCCATGGATTTGCCTCCTTTGTTGCACAGTGACCCAATTTTGGCAGGATGGCAGGGTATAGGCTGCCCTTTTCAGTAGTTGTGGGCTCTGGGGACATGGAAGTTGCAGGCTGAAATCTTCCAGGTGGGGGGAGGCAGAATCCAGATCTCATTCTTCCTGCAGAGCAACAAGTTTCATTGCATCCTTTCTTTTTTTCTTATTTTTTCTTGTAAAAAGTCCAATAAACTACAGGTAGTCTGAGAACACCACCTGGCAGAAGCTTTTGTGTGTCTGAGTTGCTGAAAAGTGTGGGCATGAAGAGAAAGTGTCAATCAAGGCCAGGTTTAGATGACTGAGAATTAACTCTGTAGGCTCCCTCTGTATCCACAATAGCAGTGGCCACCCTAGGTTAGACCAAAGCCCCCATTTAGTCCAGTGACCCAGTAATGGCCAGCAGTGGATATTTAGGAAGCGGTGTGCAAAGATGCAATGGCTTCCTGGAGGGCTCTCCTAGCTCCTAGTGGCATGCCACTCAGGTTGTCGAGAGCCAGGCATGATATGGTTGTGCTTAATAGCTCTCAGTGACCGTCTTTCCCCTGCATTTGTCCCACTGCTTTTTGAACCGTATACGCCTTCCGGACCCGCAGCATGCCACAGTTAGGACTTCCACAACTTCATATGTATAGTGTGGAAACCAACTTCTATTGTTCATTTCAAATGGTCTCGTCTCATGGATACCCCCAGTTCTTGTATTGGAAAAGCAAAAGAGAATCTCCTGTGAATTGTCCTAAGGGTGACTCTGGGTGGGTTTTCTCCACTGACTTATCTCTGGAAGGGGCGTGTTTCTTCCCAGTGAGTTCAAAGCAAGTCTCATGAGAGAAGACTCACTGACTTAAATCTACTCCATGAAAATATGGTTCCCAGGGCAGGTATGATTCTCAAAGGCCCTGCTTTATCAGGCTATGGGAATTTTTTGTCTTAGAATAAAGTGCAAGGTATGAGATGCTGCATGAAATGATGCCATCCTGTTTCGTAAGACTATATTTCACCTTATACCCAACTTGTGCAACTGTGAGCTGCTGCTAAAAAGAGATGGTTGCCTCCAGTCCTATCACAGCTAGCTCCCCTTTCTTATCTGTTCGAGTGATCATGCAGCCATGCAACTTGTTTGTGTTGGTCCAAGGGAAAGGGAAGAACTGCATTAAATGTAAGATGAAATTACGAATTTAGGCAGCAACATCTAGCATAAATTAAGATACAGTGGGGCTTAAGAAAGGGGAATGTCTTTCTGAAGACCCCCCCTTACCGCTGAGTTTAGGGACTCTTAGTATTCCCTGTGTTGTCAGTTGCCTGTTCTTGTTTGTTTTCTGCAAAAAACTATTTTTGTTTTAGAGTTGTTTCCTGTAGCCCCCCCAGCATGCACAAGTCCCTTTAACTCTTCCTTTTTCCTGTTTGCCTCCCTCCCGTCTGTTCACGTAGCTGTCTCCATGCCAGCTTTTCTGGCATAACTAAAGGTAAGGTTAAAAACCAACTAGCTGAACTGCTGGGTGGACAGGCTTAAAAATCCATGATCTTGGCTTAAATTGGTTAGGAGCGAGTCAAACAAAATTGAAATAAGCCTTTTAAATTGTTTAAAGCATTTAGGTTTTTGTTAAGTAAAAAAAAAAAAAAAAAAAGCTGTGTATGTTTTCTTACTTCAGAGTGGGCTAGGCTGTTTGCTGGGATTTGTCCCTCTTCCGAGAGGAATGTTTCTCCCCTGTTTTAGAGCAAAGTCCGGAGGCACAGCTCAGCCCTGACACTTGATCACTGAGCTACCTGGACCTTCCTTATAGAATCATAGAATCGTTTAGGTTGGAAAAGACCTTTAAGATCATCAGGTCCAACCGTTAACCTAACCCTGCCATCCCACCACTAAACCATGTCCCTAAGCTCCTCGTCTGCCCGTCTTTTAAATACCTCCGGGGATGGGGACTCGACCACTTCCCCAGGCAGCCCGTTCCAATGCTTGACAACCCTTCTGTGAAAAGATTTTTCCTAATGTCCAACCTAAACCTGCCCTGGTGCAACTCGAGGCCATTTCCCTTCATCCTATAGCCTGTTACCTGGGAGAAGAGACCGACCCCCACCTCGCTGCAACCTCCCTTCAGGTAGCTGTGGAGGGCGATAAGGTCTCCCCTCAGCCTCCTTTTTTCCGGGCTAAACAACCCCAGTTCCCTCAGCTGCTCCTTCCCTCTCAAGGCATGGGAAGCTGCTCTTCCCAGTTGCTCAATTCAGTGGCAAAGCCTCTCGGTGACCAGAGTAGATGCCTTTCACAAGCGGGAGACCTGTCGCAAGAGCTCTTGCCTCCTTTGGCCCATTACAATCGCCTGATGTGAGTGAGTGGGTGTTGACTGGCAGTTTTCACTGTTGTTTTCGGTATGGTAGAACTTGCTGAGCAGGTCGCCTGGTCCCTGGCTTGGGGAGGAGGATGAGTACTAGGAGCAGAAATGGTTGAAGGAAAAAGCAGTTAAAGAACATAACTGAAGGATGTAATAAAATACATCATCTTATTCACTAAATCTCATTGTCCTGAGGGACTGGAAGAGTATTTAGTAGTTCTTGGGCAGTGGTCTTGACGGGTTGAGTTAACTTCTGGAGCTTGCCACTTCCCAGAACCCCCAGTGGAGACTCATGAAGAGCATTCCCAGGTTGTTTGCTGTACCTCTTCATCTCAGGTGCAACTGCCACTCTAAGTCTGATGACACAAAGAAGAGCAGCCAGGCAGAGTAGTTAGAGCTACAGGAAACCTTGGGTGAAAGGGCATGGCGTTTGGCAGGTGTCCTTCAGATTTTTGGTCACTTTGGGGGTGCTTCATCTACCCATCAATTCACCGTGTAGTTTTTGTTGCTGCACCAGCCTGTGCTCCCCGAAGCTTTATAATAACCAGTCTGCAGGTGTAGTGAAAGGAAAATTCAATCAGAGTCTCTGACTCATCCCATCACTCAGATTTTGAGCACAAGAGCAATTGCTCGCTGCCCACTCCTCCTCCACACTCCCTATTAACTCAGGTCACTGTTCCCACAGGCTTGCTCTCTCCAGGTCTCCCCACCTACTCCTTTATTTTTCTGGCAGGTGGTTCCTCTTTCATTCCAGGCTCCTGTTTTCTTCCCTTGGCCCTGTGGATGTAGCTTTCTCTCAGCTCAGGCGTCAGCTGTTCTTCCCAAGCTGTTACACTTCGACTGCATCATCAATACAAAAGGCAGGGCTGTGTTCAGATGCAGGGGAGCTTCCTGATGTAAAAGCCTAGCAGAGACAAGACCCATGTTCCTATTAGTCCAGGTCATCCCTAGCACTGGAAAGACACTTAAAATCTAAAAAAAATCCCAAACAGAACAAGAGTTGGGGAGTTTATTTGCAAGTCTGTCTGACAACTGTACCCCTCTCCCAACTCCTATCTCCTCATATGAAGACTGGCACCTTGCTTTTGAGGGGGTGGATTGTATTAGAAACCTACTGCAATAAAAGGAAACCTGTTGTGGTTTTAGAGATGTTGGAACGTATCCTTGAAAGCCTGCTGTGAGATACCTGTCCCACAACTGAAATGGAAGAGGAGATAATAAGCATCTGTTTTATTCCACACTGATGAGAGTCTGGTGGCGCCTGTGAAGATACACTATGGCCCTAAGAACAGCTCAGCTGTGATTCAGAAGCTAACTGGGCTGCTGGGACCTACTCTGTTGGCTCATAGTGAGGCAAAAAAATAAAATCCAGCATGTCAGACGCCAGACCAAACCCCACTGGCTGTTGTGAAACAGGCCCCCCGCCAAGCAAAAAACTCAACAAAAGCCAACTTTTTAAGCTAGACTTAGCATGTGAAAGTCAAGAGATGTATAATGTTTGGGTTTTTTTCCTAAGATCATTTTCTAGATTAGGTAATAACTTTAAAATTAGTATGCATTTATTTGCGGTGGATAGGACCTGAATCTTTGGGTTTGATTCCGTTGCTCTTCAAAGCAGAGGCATCTGATAGTATTTGAGATGCCCTAGAGTGCTCTTGATGGCTCTCCAGTGACATGTCAAGGAGTGTGTCATATCTGCTGGCACCATGCAGAGGTCCAGGATGACCCAGGGTGCTCCAAATGGTCCTGCTGACTTCTCTATGGCAACAGAGTGAAGCCCTTCTTGGGAGGCAGCATTAGCTCTTGCACTGGCTGGAGACTCTGATGTCAACTGCTTTGAGCAAAAAGGCGAACAGTGTATTTGCCACAGTGATGACCCGGCCAAGAGGAAAGCTGGGGTATAGGCCGAACCCAGGAGAAACTGTCTTCTGTAGCAGAAGAATGCCCTCGTGGAGATCAAGAAGGGGATAAATGTTTTCAGCGTGTACTTTATAGGTCACCATTAGTAATGCTAACAGCTGATATAAACTCATTAATTTGAAATAGTTGTGACCCATGTAACCAGGCTCGTCTTGTGCTATCTAAGGCAAGAAAGAAAATCTTTCTGGGTACAGGGATGTTATAACAGTGAACTCGGTCTATTTAAAAATAAAAAGGTGGGCAACCTTTTGCAAATTTAAATTGAATAGCAACCGTAACTACCTCTTAATGATGATTTTAAACATAGAAATTAACCAGAATATGGTCTATGCATTTGAAAAACAGTGCAAATTACAACAAAAAAATCCCATTCCCCTGCAGTATAATTCTCTGGTACTTCGTTTGCAGATGTCAATATATGTCAAGTGCCATCAAATATGCATGCAGTTAGTTTCTGATACAGAATGGGAAAAAATACTTGCTTTTCAAAGAGTATCTTAATGGTGATTTTCCCAAGGTAGTGGATAATAATGAATGTCATGAAAACGCAGGCTACTCCCCAAACTCATTTTGCCTTACCTCATCGTACGGGCCATACAAGATATGTCAGCGTTCTTAAAAATGGAGGCATGGGGTTTGCATGTGCAGAGATGGAGGTGTGTGGCTATAGCTATGGAGATACTGTGAACATCTGTAAATTATGGTGTTGGTATGAAGGTGATTTTGTGCTTCATGCTGAACACATCGATGCCGTTGAAGTTCCAGCCTGCAACAGTCCTTGGTATAAACCGATACAAATATTAATTTGCTGAAAACTTCCATTACCTCAGTGAGAGCAGTGCTAGCTGATTAGTATGCACAAACTGGTTCGTGTTTGAAGTGCAGGGAAAGTCTATGGTTCTCTTTCTTCGATTGAACCTTCTGGCTATAATTGTTTTTAGCCTGGATTCTTGAGGAAATGAGGCTTAGGCCTAACTTGTGAACCCACTGGCCGGTTTCAGCCAAGTTTGACAAAGAGATCATAGTCTCAAGGATAAATAAGTTCCTACAAGTTTTGTCAAAGCGGGCAGCCAAATAGTAGAATGGAGAAAGAGGGAGAGACCTATAAGCCCTCCCAAGTGAAAGAAGAGGTCTCAAAGAGGGCAGGCAAAGAAGATCCTTCAAACTCAGTTAACCACAGCAAAGCCAGGCTTTGGGATTTGCAATCAAATGTGTAAAGCCCCTGCCTTCATTTTGGCCGGTGCTTGCAGCGCTGCCCATTTAATGGTGCTAGCAGTCTTTGTGCTGAGCAGAGCCGGTGCAGAGGGCTGCTTGCAGTCATTCCCTCTTACCTACAGCCCCTGCTTGCTTGTTAAGTGTGGTTTTCATGATATTTTCCTTATTCAACCTTTTCAGATAGCAGATTTATCTTATCGAGTTGTTGGTACTTACCTTCTTTTTTTTTTCAGGGAGAAGGAAATTTGCGCTAGGAATGCAGGTTTAGGTCTTATTTTAGATGAGTGGGCAAGGCAGTGAAAGGATCCTGGGTGACAGGTGGGGAAGGTGACACCCCTCACTGAAGCTGGCTGTTGTATAGAAAACACCACAGAAATTACAGAAGGCAGTAAGAGCGAGCAAGAGGAGGTGTAACTCCCTAGAGTATGTGCTTAGAGCTCATCTGGAAGGAGGGGATTTGCAGTTACCATCTCTACTGCTAGGTTTCTTGAGGCATTTCTTCTTTAGCCAGCCACTTGATGGAAAAAAAAATGGAAACTGTCCTGGAAGCGGAGGTGACTATGCTTTATGTAAGAACCATATGCCATTTTGTCCTGAGCTCTTAGCATCTCATTTTGTTTTCAGGGCAGCAGCCCCCAAGGCTCTTCCTGTATCCCGGCGCAGGAGTAAGCTGGTCTTTGGCATTACTCAAGGCTGGCCTAAGAGATGTTTGCTCTTTCTTTCTTCCCCCAAACTGGACATTTTTGCAGTTTAATTAAGCCCTCTGTTGTTCCATGCATAGACGATCTTTTAAACAAGTACTACTACAAGAGAAACCCAGATTTGGCCACCTTTCCCTAAAGCGCCAACAATACTATAAGCAGGTTTCCTTTATCAGATATTTCAGCGTGCCAGCTGTTACAACGTATGTAATGTGTTTAATGAGCAAGGGAGTTTATTATTAGCTAATTGAGTAAGGCTGTTCTTCCTAATCAGTTATTTGCCTTTCACTCCTGGATGTTGCAAAAAGATGTGTCAATTGTATCCCGGTGTGCTTTGATTTGCTATAAAGCAGCTGTGCGTCTCGGCGATGCACGTGGGAGTCAGGGGCGTGAAAGTACCCAGCGAGTTTTTTTTCTGTGAAACAGGAAATGTTATCACCGGCTAATGAAGTAGCAAGGGAAGGTCAATTAATTCCTAACGTATCTGTATACATGGCCAAATCCTGTTTGGTGGGTTTCCTTATTGATACAGATGTGGAAATAGCAAATGGAAAAGGAGTGCAATCAGTTAATAAATGTGCAGCTGCTTTAGATGCCTAAAAGAAATGATGGCAAATTGGGTTTTGGTTCAGTTCAACAGAAGGGAATTAACTGATATGCCTAACAGGTTTTGTTGATCCCAGCGTGTTTGTGATCTTAGACTGCTTTATCGCTTGAGACGAGACGCGAGTCGAGCAGCCCAAAGGAAGAGAGGGTGTCATTGGTGCGGTAGCAGAGCCCGGTGGCAGAACACGGGTGCCCTGCACCGCTGCGGATGCCAGGAGGAGACCACAGGGAGGACAACACAGCTTGGAAAACACTGTGCTGTTTTTTCAGCCACATTTGTATGGATAAAGCAGGTGCCTAGAAGGGGGAAAGCTGCAGGCAGAACTATGTTGCCCCTAACGTGAAGCTACCTCCTCTCCAAACTCACTGGTTTCTGGTATGATGATAAAAATCGGCAGGTACAGAGAGTATGGGAATGCCAGTGTTGTTACGGGGGTGTTTAGGTGGTGTTGCGTGTTCTCTGGCTTGGCTGTTTAATTCAGACTGGCTTGGAGAACAGCGTTATCATACAGAATAAAAATTTGCTGTGCAGCTATAGACAAAAATGAAAAAGACCTTAAGTGATCTGAAGGGAGGGCTGAAACTTTCCGATGTGGCATCTGCAGGTTCGTTATTAAGATGGATTAGTTTGATATTTTTTTGACTTTGCATTTCTTATGTGCATACTGTGCGCAGTTAAGATGCCAGTTTAAATAATAACCATAATTTATCAATAAATACAGTAACTTTAATGTTCTTTCTCTTCCCCAAAGAATGCAGAGGGGATGTGCTTAAATTTTATTTAATTACATTTTCCTAAATGTGGTATTTTTTTCTGTTTTCTTTATAAGGCTGCATTTGTCTGACGATGCAGCGCAGACCTCTTACAAATCTGTATAAAACTTCCAGTATTTGTAAACCTTTTCTTAGTTATAGATCTGCTATGGGTATGGCTTTCTCTTATACCAACCTTAAAATTAGTGAGTGGTAAATCAGAAGTTACCAATCTTTATATGTATATTTAAGCAGACCTCTGCTTGCAAAATACTTGTGTCTGCCTGGTTTGAGCTGAAATAGTAAGTCGTCAGTCTAGAAGTCATAGCAACAACGTACATCATAGCAGACCTCTATTGGATAACAAGTAAATAACCCTGGATATTGGAAGATGGCTTTTGCCATGATGTTCTGTGTTATTTGAAACAAATGGTTTAACCTCTCTGTCCCTTTGTTTTCCCCTTTGTGAAAGGGATGTAACTGTTGGCATTTTTTTTATTTATCTTCTCTTTTTCTTTTAGGAGACATTAATAAGCTGTTCAAGGTTAGTAAGGAGAGACAATACTTTCTTTTAGACCTGCTAACATAGCTGGGAAAAAAACAGCCAAACTTTTGCACTCACAAGCCCTTCTTTGGGTCGTATTTACAGGTAATTGCAGTGTGCCTTTGAAATATGAAGTAAGCCTGTCAATACTTGCTCATCAAAAATTAAAAAAAAAAAAAGCATTTTGAAATATCTGAAAGAGCCTGCATCTGTAACACAACTTGTTATTTACCTAGGAGTCCATGAATGCATAGATCACATACATATATCCATAGAGAGGCGTGGAATATGTATCGTGCGCTGTGCAGTAGAGCTGGTGGAACAAGAATGCATTGGATGTGGATTCAGTCCTGCAGTGCAATGTCAGTTTGCCCGTGGGTTCCTGACACCCAAAAACCTGGTAGATTATGGTGAAGTCACAGAATTAAGAGGAATTAAGAGCACCATAGAATGCTTCTGGAGCTCAGAGAAGAGGTTCATACCCAAAATTACGGAGGGACCTTTGTCTACCTCTAGCAGCTTGGTGGTTGAAATGTAAGTTGGAATCTAATGCTCAGAGGAAAAACAGGTCATTCATTTAGGTCCCCTGGATGTAGTACACCTAAAGTCAGATCTCTCCCTTTTGAGCTTTTGGCCCAGGTGTTTAAATTTGGGCTCCCCAACATGGAGGCAGGTTGCATGAGAAGCCGCTTGAGCCAAGGACATCTTGCAGCCAGACCCACAGCCCAGCGCCACGCTGGAGGCTTGGCGGAGAGTGGGTTACAAGTGCTGATTTGCACTGGAAGAGACTTAACGTCTGCTCCTGCAGGGAGTGAGACTTCATGTCTGGCTTTTTTAAAAATCAGGTGTGCCAGAGACTCTCAAGACCTATCAAGCACACAGTATTTTTGGTTTTGTGCTAGGGTATCTGCTGGAGCTTGATGTAATCTTCTCTCTTAACTTCTGAGTGGGAAAGTGTGCTCTTTTGTTGAGGTTTCCTCTAGTCATCAAAACTGACCCTTGAAAGGTAAACGGTAGCATCTGATTTCTCTTTCCTCTCCTTTTAAAATTTTTACCTGTAATGCGGCTCTCCGGTGTGAAATTGGAGGTTCAAAAGTCCAGTGAGGTTCATTGTTTATTTTGTAATAGAGACCATATATATATGTTATATGTCATATATATATGTATTTTTTATATCTATCTATATCTCCTTTGCTTCACCTGCTGCTCAGCAAAGGTTTGACCTTAAGCATCCTGCTGGAGCATTTTACACTCAGTGCTTGGCTGAGGCAGGAAGGACCTGAGCCCACCGGAGTACTTTGCTTATTGGTGCTCTACTGCGCAAGGACTTCTGGATCCCCAATACCATTCTGGTACGTTAGCAGATACCAGCTTTATTAATGACAGGTTAGAAAGATAGCTTTGAGGGAGTTGTGGAAGTCAGAGATTTCCATGCTGGTTTTGATTATGGGCAGCCCATAATCATAGTTATTTACTAATATCCATACTGAACACGGGTGGCGTTTTCTGGAAGGATTTTTTTTCTGCTTCCATCCGAAGACTTTCCTATAGCTTCGCTTCTCATGTGCATTCTTCTCATTTCCAGCATGGATTTATTCACTGCCAGTTTACCTCCATTCGGCTGAATGCCGCTGATACTCTGCAGCTGAAGCAACCGCGTTCCCCCTTCCCCACCACCCCTCCCTGCCGCCACAGCTTCTCCCAGGACATTCACTGGAAATGGGCATACCCCTCCTCAGGCTTTGTTTTACTCACCCAAAAAACCCCACAACGCTCTATTTCTCTGCTTGTAAGACAGGCTTTCCTTTCCTTGAGTCACCTTGGCAGCCCTTGCCCGTGCCTGCTCCAGGCCAAATCCATCTTATTTGGATGTTGGTGACCAGAAGAGCATACAGCATTGCAAGTAGAGGTTCACCATGAGAGAAGAAGCCTTGCCACAGAAGCTTGCTGCCTTT
The DNA here is from genome assembly GCF_000687185.1 of Egretta garzetta. NCBI lineage: Eukaryota > Metazoa > Chordata > Aves > Pelecaniformes > Ardeidae > Egretta > Egretta garzetta. The sequence continues at coordinate 276,001 of NW_009259578.1, read as the reverse complement.
CCTGGACAATCCTTGTTCAATACATCCTCGGGGCTGTGATTGCCTTTTCCATGGTTCGCCACACCAGTCTCTCCACCATCAGTCAGTGGTTGATCAAAGCATCCATGATGTTCTCCTCTGCCACAGCCAGCTCCATCCCCGGATTGTGGCCAAACACCTTCCTATCTGTGCTGGCACTGACATGTTGGGTTCATGTCGCTGGCTAGAAATACTTTGTTCTTTCATACTGGTTCTTGTTCTCTGGATTTCAAGGTCATCATCTTCTGTCATACCCTGATTCTTCTGTCTTCCCATTGCCAAATGAACTTGAGTCATTGGAACATTTCATTAGCTTATCTGGCGCTTCTGAAAAACACAGATCTGGTGTCCCGGAGATACGAGGCTTAACAGTGTAATCAAAGTGTTTGGTTTGTGTGTCTGTGACTTTACAGCCCCTCCAGCCTGTGTCCCCATGGGTGACTTCTGGGACTGATCCCAGGTCCAACTAAGTCAATCATAAACCTCCAGTTGATTTAATGGAGCACTTCACTGTCCCCACATTTTCTGTACCTCTCTAAGTGCAGCTTGTTTTGCCTGTTTCCAGTATGGTGCCTCAACGGTTGTTCCCCCTACCTGGGGAATTAAGTGGAACAGGCTTTCTCTCTGTCTGAGGTATATACTTCTTGAAGCTTTATTTATAGATCCATTAATTTAAATACTTTAATAGCTCTCAGCTGCGATATCCCCTACCTGTAGGTTTCCATGAGGACCTGTCTGCAAGAGAAAAGCCATTGACACTCATAGCCAAGTGTTCTTGAAAGTTATCTGGCCAGTGATGTGCATCAATATGTGCTTACGCTATTTCTGTGAATAGCAAGTGAGATTCTGTTTCTTTCTTGCTCCTGTGGGCTTTTTTTTTTTTTTTTTTTTTTTTTAAAAAAAAAGAAAAATCTGTAAGATTTATCTTTCCCTCAGTTCTCTTTTTATTTTGAAAGGAATGTTTCATGCTTTTGCAAAGGGTGTGTGTTGGACTCTCTGTTTTCTTTTTCTTTTTTCCCCCGTTCTGTCAAAATTCCATCTCTGTTTTCCATCAAGGATATGTGAAAAATATTTTCAATATATATCATTAAATGGTTTCCTTGTTCTTATACTGCTCCCTAGGCATCTGCTGCTGACTGCTTTTTGAAACAGGATACTGGGCTGGATGGACCTTGGTCTAACACAGTACAGCTGTTTTTATTTTCTTAGACGCTGAATCATTTGTCAGAAAAAGTGATTTTTATTTATTTACTTGTATGCAGCTGCAGTGGCTCTTGAGAAGCGGAGTCTGCGGTTTGCTCTTGAGAATACGAAGACAAATTCAGAGGTGTACAACAGCTCATCTAAGTAATTACAGAAGTGTTCCTAATTGTAACCTTCTGCCGAGCGCAGAGGCAGTAAGTGCGTGTTGCAATGAAGTGTGCAACTTGCAGAAAGTCTGGCTGGTTGAGGAGGAGAAGAGTTGGAGACCCCAGCAGCAGGGATCTACCCCAGCTTGCACTCTGGAGGGAAAAAGGGGGTGCCAGCGAGGAACAAAATCTGCCCAAGACTTGGTAGCTGTTGTTGCCACTGCTCAGGAAGGGGAACAGGAGAGAACTGGGGAGAGGGCTGTGTGTGTCCAAATGCCATAATACTTCATCAAAACTGCAGATGGTAAATGTTTTATTGAATAGTTAGTTTAGCAAAACTTTAAGGGCTCACAATTACAACCTTCCAGACCGTCTTTTTGAAACTTCTATGTTTTCACAATAATTTTGATCCTTATGTATTTTTTCCTTTTAATATGTAGAATAATAAAAAGTTAGTGCTTGCTTTTTTTTTTTTTTTCTAAGAAGGACATATAGAAATGTGAGCTCTGTTGCCTTATAATGTTAATTTTTGTGTATTCCTAACTCATATACCACTGAAGTCAGTAACAGGTTTGTGGTATGCTACAAAGTTGTCTGGGAATCATAGAAATACTGCTATTAATGACACTGGACTAATGAAGATGGTCTTCCAATGATAGTCTCGGAGTGAGGTCTTTAAGATTTTACCTGTTTACGTGGCCATATGTAAAGGTGAAAGTTTTCTTGGGATTAGGATTTGTGTTCACAGAATTTCCAACCAATTATCTACATTTTGACATCGAAGTTAGACTTTTACTTTACTCCCACTGTACTTTCACCCATTTAATCATCAGAACTGATTTTGTAATTAAGTGCGCAATCATCTGATTTAATTATTTTCTCTGAGTTTAGTGTTTGTCACTTACCATTTTTTGAAATTTTATCGTCTGATGCCGTCACCTTCTACCTGTACATTCTTTTTTACATTTTTTAAAGGAGCTAGAAATTTTGAAAACCTTGACTCTTGCTTTTATGTTATAAATTGTCCAAGCATTTACTGGGCTTTGTTGACTTGTTGCTCTGGAGTTAGTTGAAGTTGGCTGAATATCTGTCCTAAATACTTCTTGGCTGTGGTACTTGGAATAGCAGTTTTCACTTCTCCAGTGATGGTGAACTAGCCAACAGGCAATATATTTTTATCTGTCTCCACTGTCCTTGAAGCACTTTCATTTTAAGGAATGCCAACATGTTTTTGGGTTTTTTTTAGTGTTAAACAAAGAAAAATTTAAACTTCTGGAATATGAATTTATTTTTTCTAACTATACGGCAGCTAATGAGACGTAGGAATATTAGTGTTAGTCCCTGATCTATTCATAAACACGCACAAAAGAAAAGACCGGATACAGTTTGTTTTGCATACAAGTTACCTTTCCAAATGGAAGATGATGTTTATCTGAAGATCAATAAATAAGTGCTTATGTATAGCTAATTATTTGAATACACAAGCTTAGGCTGGCCCACTCCATGTGTTGTGGGATTTGCCAGTGCTAAGGTGGGAGTGGGGGGGTGGGGGTGGGGATAGGGTAGGTTCTTTGCTGTCTTTTCTGCTGGTCCCTCAGAGATGAGCATTGGCTTGTAGACAGTACCAGCAATGCCATACCTCACAGTGCAGCTACTTGGAGCCATCCTAGATAATCCCGCTGTCTGTGTGGGAAGAGGCAGTGAGAACTGGGAGCACTGAGTATTGCTGTGGAGTATGGTGTGATGTCCAACAGCTGAGGGACTCCACCAGCCTACATAGACAGTTTGCTGCTTGGATCCATGAGCCGCAGTGCCTGCCTGGGCCACGCGTGGGCACGGAGAAATGTCTCAAAATGATTCTCTCATTCCCAGACTGGCGAATGCTCAATCACCCGTGTTGTGGGTGTTTTCAGAGTGTTGGAGAGCAGTGGTAGCCATCACGTTTCCATCGTGTCAAGATTGTTGTCGTCTTCTTAGCTGCAGTCAGACATCTGAAAAAGACTTCATTGTATATCTAGGGTCTAGCGCGTGTGTGAGTTTGTTTTTAATAGCAAGCATAAAAGGTAGATTTAAAGCATTAGAATCATGTTTTAGAGGTCTTCATAGGTTATCAGCTCTTTGTGTGTCTGCAAGAAGTACATGATAAATTGGGAGACAGCTGTTCGATGATACATAAGTTGTTGCCTGGTACTCCAATAGCTTAACATTTTCCAACTGTGATCGGATGTATCTGAAATTGTTCAGCTTTACTTTGAGAGACCTTCAGTTCCTCATTAATTCTAGTCCTCCATTAGTAGTTAACAACTCTGTTTAAGGCTTTGTATTTCTAGAGAGTCATATTTAATTACCTAGTGATTGGCCTTTATGTTGGGGTTTTTGTTAAATGCTGAGAAAAGTTCTTTGTATCAGACTTGCTGGTGTTTTTGCATTGTTTCCCTGTAGTCTCCAAACTGGTAATTCCACTTGTTAAACTGGGTTGGCTTCTGGAATCTCCTTTGTTGTGGGATTCTCCTTTGCTTCCCCCAGTACATTCCAGAAATTGTTTGCTTGCAGGCAACTCTGTTTATAAGCTTGTTTCATTTCTGTTTGATGCTTGAAAAGGTTTTTCATAGTTCTTACCTTTCCTTTGGTTTTGCTATGATGTGCTAATCAAATGTTCCTTAACCTGTTAAAACTGAACACTTTATTTGTTAAATACGACCAGCCAAGGGAATCCTTCGGGCACGCATCCCCATTCTTTGCTCTCTCTCTATTGTGTTGTTGTCAGGATTATAGCATGGGAAGACTAATAAAGTGTGGTCTGCAGTATGGTGGGTGGCTGTATATATGATAAACCTTCTATTGAGGCCTTGATACCTTTAAAATTCACTGTGTTTCTTCTTCTCGAAGCAGAGTTGACATTTAAAGCTAATTGGCATTCTCTGTTCGCTGAAACTTTGAGACTGGGACTACCGTTGCTGAGAAGAACTCGGATAAATACTTGCTGATGAAACATTGGGCTTTCAGTGTGGGATGGTAAAGTAAAATAAATAAAAAGCCCGGTGACATCTACTGGAGGAGACAATTTTCTTTAAAAATGTTAACAGCACTGCTGTAGTCTTAATGTCAATTTAAAATTCATTAAAAGGCTTTTTCCCCACTGGCAGTTTCTTCCTTTCTACTGAAGGTACTTGCCAAGGAGGATTGAAATTATTTGTTATATTCCAGTGATCTGCTGTAGGAAGGCAAGATACTTCTAATCAGTCTGCTTTTAAGGTATCTAAAAATCTACAAAAACAAATGGAACTAAGTAATTGTAAAGCTAATAATGACGTGTTTGGGGTGCATTCGTGTTTAACTCATCTCCAAAGCAATCTCTGCATCGGAGGCCGTATCTTTAGAGGTATAGGGGTACCCTTATAAAAATCTCACTTTTTGTATGTGGTTGGTCTGCCTGTATATATAATCCACGTATCCTGTAGCATGTTGCTTAGGAATGAGGGGAGACGAATGCAGTCCTTCCGACCTCCTGCGTCTTTTATCTGTTGGCTTGTGATCTATTTGGCAGTGCCTGGGGTCAGAGCTTTGCCCTCATATGAAGATGTTCCATCTGGCTTACGGGTCTTCCAGAGGATCCCTAGTGAGTTTTAGGTTCCCTTGCTGTGTTTGTTGGTACCCCTGGTACTCATCCTACAGAGCAGCTTTCATGCCCCCAAGGCTGGCCTAAAGATGTGAAAACATCTTTGAAAGTAGATCTTCGTTTTTCCTTTCGTTGTTTTATTTATTTACTAAGTAGTGTTGTGTAGGGATTTAATAGCCTGAAGAGTGATATTTTATAGGCTGCCTTGTGAATGAGTGGTAGGTGGTAAGTGACGGCCTTTATCAGGAGCCATATCTTTTGAGCATGATTTTATGTTACATTTGACAGAGAAAACCAAACTCCGGTCTTTGTCTTGCTAACATGGCAAAATAGCTACATATGCCAACCTTCATGAGGTCACTGTTGATTGAGAGAGTACTCTCTCTGCTGTGCTGGAAACCCGCGATGAATATTGCTAGGCACTACAGACTGGTTAAAATGGTTAAAATGTTGTAGATTGTTTTTAATATGTTAGTGTTAAATTCATAGAATCGTCTAAACTCCTTCTCAACCTTTCTCCATCCAGACACTGAATCCCCAATGATTAAGCAAGGGAGTCGGTTAAACCCTGTCTAGATGTTGGTTAGTGATCTCATATTTTGGCTATTTCTCCTGATGAATGATACTCATCCATCAAATTTTTCTTCACTGAAAAGCAGCAGGATGGGAAAAAACACTGATTTGGCCATTTAAATACTTCTTTTCCAGACTGTCTGCAATTACAAAGGCTTTTTGAAAAATCTGAATCAAGATTGCTTCAATTGTGATTAACATTTCATACCATACTACATTTTAACCTGAATGTCATTCAGATTGAATTTGACGTGCCACAGCAATTGTAATCACTTTATGGTATGTGTATCAGACAAATAGAAAATAGAAACAAATACTTCATGGTTCCTGACTGTGAAAGAGCCACTCTTTTGAAAGGCATGAAATTATTATGCATTTTTTTCTTCCATAAAACTTTGTTTTGGTTAGTGGAGTTCTAGTTTAATATGTGCTTCAGCCTCGTGACATTTATAAAGAATATTGAAACCAAAGTCCTGCAGTGTAGCTGTGATGAATGGTTCTCCTGGAAATGATGAAGACAGAGTTCAGCCACGCTGCCAGGCCAGGTGGTGAGCCTGGTACCTTCTCAAAATCTGTGTAGAGTTTTGAGGACTCGGTGATTGTGGTCTTCTCCTCCTTCCTGCTCCAGAGAGGAAAGTTCTCAGTGCTTCTGTTCTCTCCACTTCTGCTCCGGAGCAGAGAGGGAGAAGGTCTGTCAACCACAGGTGGTGTTAATCTTTGCCTAGAGTTTCTCACTTGGTTGTTTTTGCCACTTTGGCGTAAAAAGCGGTGATGGAAGCCTTGGCTGCGCACTTGGCTTCTGACTGCATCCTGCCTCTTCCTCCTTGGCACCCCAACAAAGGGAAGCATTTGACAAAAAGATGTTTGGTGGGAATCTCTGTGTTCTGACTGCTGCTCAGATAAGGTGCCGGCAGTGAAAACACTTTACCCGCAAATGAAAGTCATAAATTATATGGCCCTTTTTGGAGGACAGTATTTGAGACCCTGTGGTAGTTTCTCCTGAGAAACAGATGAGAGTGGTGCCAAACCTGTGAAGGCTTCCAGGAGAGAGACACTGAAAGCAGTCAGTTCGCCCCTGTTGCAGGGGAGCCCGCTTGCCTCCTGTAAGAACTTTAAGGGGAAGGAAGAACAAGTCACAAAGGTGGTTCCTTTATCGGAGTGGGTTTGCACGTTTTATAGCAGATCTTGTAATAGCCTGTCAATACTCGATGAACTACTGGTACCTGCTAAGAGTTAGGGTGGGAAGGTATCACCTTCAAAATGCTGAAGAAAACAAATCAGAGAAGTAGTTCTTGTTCAAGTCAAATGGTCATGACTTTTCTTTTTCTTTTTACATAGATTATTGGGGCTTTGCTGGGACACTGGAAAGACTTGGTACGCCAGTACACGATCCCTTTTGATGCAATTTGAAATGTAACAAAGAGTTTGCCTGGAAATTATGTTTATATTCTTACAGGCCTTACATTCTCCAAACATTGTTCGGTAACTCTTTATTTGGTCTGTGGAATGCATCAGCTGGGATGTGTAATGACTACTTGCATTAAAGTATTTCTGGACAAACGGTCCAGCAGATTTCATTTTTAACACATTACTGAATGTCTTGTTTACTGACATTGTGTTTAAATACCTTTTATTTCCCTATAAGTGCTTGGAGTTCCTGCAGTCATTAGCCTTTGGTTGGGTGTGTTGATGAGGCATGCGTGAGTGTTTTATTACCAATAGTGTGCCATCATCATCACCTGGATTTAATCTTGCCCACCATTTTGCAAATAATAATCCTCCTTTTCTGCGGTTTGTAAGTCTCTCAAAATGCAATTATCTGGGCTGAAACATATGAGTGACTGACTCAGTGTTTATTTAAAGTTTCGGTGAAACGCTTCAACCATTTTTGAGAAACAGCTGAGATGTAAATACCTTGTTTTTCCTTCTTAAGCGTTTCTTAAAACTGGTTCAATAATAAACTCGATTTGTCACTTTTTTACAGCTGAACCTCGAGATCCAGCAGCAGAAGGGTTGCTCTGGTATCAGTAATTTGCATCATGCTATTTTTGTGAAATTTCACCCAGATTTGGTCATTTTGTAGGTGTGAAATCTCGCCACCTATGCATGCCTGGCGGCAGCCGCGCACGGGCTGGCGTGCAGATCAGACAGGCTCCGTGTGCACTGAGCTGGCGTCAGACCGAGGACCGAGCACAGCGCGCTCTGTGTTTGGCTCTGTCTGGCGTCAGGTGCCAGTGCCAGGAGCAGGGAAGAAGCGATGCCAAAGGTGAGGAATGATGCTGGAGGTGAGGAAAGGCAGAGGAAGAGGAGAGCTGGGACAAAGTGGGAGTTTGTCCAGGTGGACTGGGTGGGAGCCAAGAGTTGAGGAAAACATGTCAGAGATGTGCTGTCCAGGTGATGTTAGCGTGTGCTCTCTTCCAGCCTTGTATTTTCCTCTGCCTTGGTGGATGCAGGTCACAGACAGCTTTTTGGAGAGGGGATGGCATACGGAGGGGGTCACGTGTCCATCCAAAGAGTCCTGGTGCGGCAAGAGAGGTGGGCAGTTGCAGAGTTGGCAGGAGGTGGCCTCCTGGTCAGGCATTCACTGCTCCTCTGGAGACCAGCGAGCAAGTCCCTGAAACTGGCATCTTCACCGCTAGCCCTTTGGTGGCTGGACTCCCAAAACCCAAGAGGTCTAGTGGAGCACCTGCATGTGCCGTGTGGGTGCAGCGGCAAAGTGGGAGGGCAGAGATCTGCAGCCAAAAACTGCAGGCACTTCTCAGCTTTTTAACCATATTTGGTCTCCATTTATTCTGTGTAGAGTGGGAGTAATGCTGACTAGTCTCATAAGAAGACTGAGAAATCCATTAATAATTTTAACAGAGCCATTCCTAATGTAAGTCTATAGAGCCAGCCCTATGGATAAGCCCAAAAGGAAGAGAATCTCTTGCGTTCAGGCCAGGAGATGGATGAACCTGTGTTAGGGTACTGTCAGCATTAAAAGAAATACCATTCAACTGCCTATTTGCTGTCTGGGAAAGAAGGCTGTGTAAAATAGTAGATGGGGCCATGTAATTGAGGTCAGGATCAGCGCATTAGTCACGACCCTGATGAAGACAGGTACCATGGACATCAGAATACACTGACGATATCATTGCTGTGTAATAAGTGGTAGGGAGTCCAGTGTGTGTGTCCCCCTGAAAGTCACAGATACCTGCCTTGGAAAACCTAGAGTCAGTATTTTAATTTGAGATTAACCTAGAATTTTACTTAGTCAGTGCTGAATCTGTCTTAAGGAAGAGAATAATTATCTGTTCCTTCAACACAGTATTGAGAAGGTATAAGCACTCTCAAGACCACAATCAGGTATTTTAGTACTTAGATGAATATAGCATTCAAGGAAGGTAGTAAGACATCCTAATGTGTCTTATCTTTTCTCATAACCATGATTTAGCTGCCTAATTCTGTAAGATACCATTTGAGATAAATGGAACTGCATTATACATCTTGCTATTTTTGCTAGATCTTCTGGAAGCTTCCTAATATGGGGTGGTGGGGGACAGGTAGCCCTTCAGCAAAAAGAAAGGGGTTTTGAGGGGGTTACTGGGTGCCAGGGCTTAATTCTTCTATCTTGCTTGAATTTCTGGACCTCTTGCCACCCTCCTCCCCTCCTTTTTTTTTTTTTTTTTTTTTGTAAGCTGATCTAGTTTATTGATTCTCTGGGTATTTCTCACTGATAACTCTCATGGCCTGCTGCTTCGGGGCAGGGGTCTCAATGCCTGTCCTGCTAGTGGTGCTGGTTTCCCTGTTCCCAGAAGAGGGAAATCAGTGTGTCGGACTGCAAGAAAAGATAGACACTGAAACGTGTCACTGATGTTAAGAAACCAATTCCCAGAAGAGGAGGAGCATGGACTGGGTATAGAAAAGGCTAGGAAAGGTGCCTGCTTACCTTTTGCGTTTCATGTCGGGCACACTTGATTGCGTTCTGTAGGTGGTCCCATAGTGAAAAGGTGTCTTTTCATCTCGATAATTGGTTTGCTGCTTCTTCTGCAATTATAGATAGTAAGGGGGATTTTACGTGTGATTCTTCTTTGGAAATGCAGATATATTTTCATTTTTAGGAGTTTTTCTTTAATCTGTGGTTTTTAATGCCGTTCCAAATACATGTTGTTTCTAAAACACTGAGAAGTTTCTGTGTGTTTTCATCAACTTTCCCGCGAGTTGAGAGCTGGTGTCAGGCTCCGGCCCTTGCTGGCTCATCCCAGGAGCAAAGCGGATGATTTATTAATAAGGCAGCTGCAGTTCTAGCACTGCCACCAAGGGCGGGTGAATGCTCCTCCTCTGCAGAGGGACAAGACAGCGTACTTTTCACCTCTGCAATTACGTAAGGTGTCCTTGGCAATTTGTGTATTTAACTCAGCCCTTGCTTTTTCCTTTTGTTTGTAAAGCGGTTGGCCAAGAAAAGTGTGAAATACCCAATAGGGAAGAGGCTCAGCAAGCCCCAGCTGGACTGGGAGCCCTAGCACGTTGTTCAGGGCACGCAGGGGTGTGGGGTGGCCTGGCTGGGGTGAAAGCATCCCCACAGGCACGGCAGAGGGACTTGCCAATGGCAGATCAGGTCACCCCCGTAGCAGTTCATGGCTGCTGGGCATCCAGCTCAAGAGCTGGGGGCTGCGACACACAGTGGCCAAGGTGGTTGTTTGCTCCTGGTAAATTAGGTCCACCCTTCTCTGTAGCACACCAGGGGATCTTGGTACGTAAGGGACTTGCTACGTCCTGCTGATGACCTTTTCCGTATGGTGGGACCCTTCCAAATAACAGGCCTTTTCCAAATCTCTTCTAATTGACTGCACCTGTCAAATGAAGCATCATCTGAGGGCTCCCTTGGACAGGTGACTTGCTGTGGGGGGCTAACGTGGTCAGTTTTACAGCACCCTCCTCCTATTTCCTTCTGATCTGGTCAGCCAGGCTCCTCGCTGCCAAGGCATGTCTCCTGCTCCTTCTTGATGCCATATAACTGATTTTATGGCTTTTTCTGAAGCACATTAAGATTCCCGCTGCGTTGTTGAGGGAACTGTTGTCAGCGTACCAGCCTGTTGCCTGGTCCTGGCTGGGCTGCTCACCGTTTGGGCTCACAGGCATCCCAACAACAAAGACTACTTGCTTTTTCTTTTCTAACCTGGTTATGGTGGAGGACGTGTGGTCTGGACGTTGGAGGGTGTCCTCTGCGTGCTGAGACATGGTGGCTTTCCTTCACAGGCCACCGAGAGAGAAATAAGGTGTCTCAGGACTTGCCTTTCAGTTCTGCGGTTATCTTTGCCTACCTTTTCACTGCAAAGTGGTGTTTCCAAACCAAGGCATTTTAATCTCAGTCCTGTTCGTATGAGCAAGCTTGCATTAAAATCAGCATACATCTGCTTGAAGGCTTTCACGGGAATTGTAAAGGAGGTGAGGAAAGAGGTACGTCAGGAAGTAGCGCCATGCCATGCCCATCTTTGTGCTTCGTCTTCTGCTGTTCTGCTACACCACTGTTGCCTTTTCTCTTGGCAGCTGACCTGCAGTCAAACAACTTACCTTCCTTTACTGACATTACTTCTGGAACGGCTATTTTTGTCTGCTCTTGAGATACTGAGAAAAGTTGAAGAAAATTGCCTCTTTCCAAGCTCTTATCTTCTTTTACAGTTCAGTCAAGTTAAACTTAATGGTGGAGTATGTTGTTTACCAGCAAAAAATCCATGTCACCTTGAGTTACTGTGTGGTCCCACCTGCAATTTACACAGCTCTCTTCTGTCTTCCATGAAAACACTTGATCTTTGCGATGAGTGGGTGCGTTAAAGCTGCCCAACCATCAGTTAACTGTATGTAATGCTGTATCGTGAGACTCCATAAAGGTTTTAGACATTTTTTCTGTAATGCAGGAATCTGCAAATACGTTGCCTTCTCTGAACAGGCAGAATTGGAGGGCCTAAATCACTGCTCCACTACTGCAACCCGTCTTGAGCTGCATGGCTGGCTGCATCTAGTCCTTCCACGGGAGGAGCCCTGTGTTTGTTAGAGCCCTGCACAAGGTGACTTCGTGTCCTGTGAAGAGTCTCACCACCCTTGTAATAGAAATCAGACATTTGAGAAATTTTAACTAAATGAGGTCACACTTCCCTCTGCTTTCATTATGTTTGTTCCATAGGGGTCTTCCCCTGTACTACGTGTTGGCTGCCTCTCATTCCATGAAAGTTGCCTGCGTGCATTAGAGTGAAGACCTGTTTCAAGGGTTGTCCACAGTTGCTTGTGATGTATTGATCAATGCTGGTAGCCAAACATGAAGCTAAGATAAAAATAACTGGTTTAGATTTTGAGTGCCAGTGAGGGGGAAAATGGGAAAAGAGAAAGAAAAGGAGCTATGTAATTGGGGAAGAAATAATCTTTATTTCCCTATTATTCTCAAATTATTTTCAAGGCAATAAACACAGAAATAAAATAAATGTATATTAGTTTAAACTGTTGTTTCTTTGTCTGAATTTTCGTTGTCTTATTTGTTAGAGTAATCTCGAGGATGTGTGTCAAACGACTGACAATTTCGTGTCTGTCTTTTTGGTGTTTTCAATATCTGCTTGAGTTCTTTTTCTTCTGAGCAATTTAATATTGAGTAAGCTTCCCTTGATATTGCAAGGCAAATTATTAAACCATTCTCTATAGCCATCCTTCTCAACATTTGTTTGAAAGAGCATCTTGAGAGACTCGGAGCTCTTTGTGCATTGCAAATGTGCTCTTCAGTAGAACATTTTGTCTTTTTCCATTTAAATAAATATCTTCTATTAAGTCTTTAGTGTTAAGATTCTTACATCATTTAGACATTCCATCTTTTTGTGAGACTTCCATTTTTCTTCAATATTTTTCTATTTTTTCTGTCAGTTACAGGCAGTTCTTGTTCTCTAACTTTATGAATAAAATGATTGTTTTTATTTTACCAGGTTTTAGTTTCTTACAAATAATTGAAATCATTAGAAGAGCAGGTAATGGGTTTTCTTAGCTTGTTGGAAACTGAATCAAGCTGAAGTCACCTGAGAATCTTTTGCTTTCTTTTCTTTTTCTGCTTTAAAGTAAGAAAGCGAATTTGCCTTCTTCTTGAAACGGAAGTGTGTAGGTGCGTATAAATATGTATGCACACTCACTAACTTCGGTGGGCGGACTTGCAAGGTGGCTTTAGAAATACAGAATTAACTTCTCAAAGAAGTTTCTAAGCTGTTTTTGTTGGTGATTTTTGTTTAGTTTTTTGGTTTTGTTTTTTTCCAGGAAAACAGATCCAACAGCTGCAATATTTCAAGTGTCATATAAGAGATGCTTGTGGTTTTTTGAAATACATTTTTTCCTTTAGGTCTTTGTGCTGGTAAAGGTGTATGGCAACAAGTGAAGTTTGACCCATTTGAACTCTCCATCAAAAGCTTAATATTTCTGTTACTAGTACAGTTTGGGCCTTTTGAAATTATTCTTCTTTTTCTCAAATAGTTCAAGTATGTCTCATTTTCAAGATAAGGGATCTTATTCCGATCTCCATTTCTTTCTATAAAATCAGATATGATTCTACTGAGGCTAAAGGAATCGTGTTTTCATAAGCATGCATATTTGCAAGTCAACATACTCTAGATGTGAAATTACACAAAATTTAAAAAACATGAAGCTTTTTTGTGTACCTTAAGGAATAAATAAAATGCTAAGTTACATTTTCAAAAATCTATGACTAGTCATTCTTAAGGCTTAACTAAATCCCCTAAGTCCTTGCACATATGCTTAACTCTACAAGCACGTGTATTCCTACAGATTGTGTGAGGTGGTACATACAGCGAGTGCAAAGGGAATACTTTAATGGAGGTGTAGTATCTGTTTTTTTTACTTTCTGAGAGAAGTTAGGAAGCAGATAGACCTGCATAGGAAAACTGAATTCCTGCATTGTGATGCTAGATGAAAAATACTTTTTAACTCAGTCCAAACTCAAGTCTAGTGGTTTTCCTTGAGTGTCGAAAGTGCTGTTGGTGACTGAGCTCTCATGTACTAAAATATATAGGGAAATGTATGAATGCAAGTCCTGTAGAACAAGAGGAACCATCCCTCTCTGCATATGAACACAGTCAGAGTTTTCTTTAGATTTTTTTTTTTTCCTTTTTGATATTTCTGCATTTGAAAAATGACATTTCACCTGGATGTTTTGGGGTGATAGAGTTAGTGTGGCTGGCTGTGGACAGGAGCAGAAGCTTAAGTATCTCAAAATACCCTGCCCTCCTATTGACTGGGTCTATTTTTAGCCCCAGGGAGCCCAGGCTTATTGGAATTGAAAAGATCCTGATTTATGCAATGGTGAAATTGCTAAATTGATTGGGTGATGCCACACACGTCCCCAGCCAGAATTTGCTGAGGGGCTGCGAATCCCAAAGGAGAAGAAACAGTTTCTGCTGTTGTCAGAAACTCTTCCAGAGGAGTATTTACGGCTTAGGTACCTCCACAGCTGCTGACACTGCTCTCTCTGTGGCTATTTCTTGCTGTGTGCTGCTACTGCCCCAGGCCGTGGCCTGTGCTAGCTCTTGCTCTGCCAAGGTTTGAACAGTATGTAATATCTTCAGGTTTTTAATATCAATATCAAGCAGGTGATGTCTAGCTAACCAGCATGCCCGCGGTTGGAAGTCCATCGGTTTGTTAAAATGTGATCTGATCTTTACAAGCACGTGCAAGTTTGCTGAAACAGAAAATTGCAATTTATGTTTTTTCACAGTAGAAGAGGTGGTTGTGGAATCAGGTGATCGTTACTTTTTAAAAGAAATATTCTTTTTAGTATGGCTTTTCTAACTCCAGCAAACGTTTGGATCTTAGAGTGTCTGGCAGGAAACCAGAAAATCTTTTTGCCCTTGTAGAACCAGTTGCTCAGATGCGTTCTAAAACCATTGATGTCTTGGAAGTCATATACTTTTTTTTCTGTAAGACTGCATATTTAATCCTGAGAGATCATACAATTTTGTCTGCATTTGTTAGTTTTAGCTTGTTTTCTTAAGGAAACAGGTTTTGCATAATTGCACTATCCATGTTTTTGCCAGCATCATCCTGGCACTCTAATAACTTTTGAACACCCTGGCCAATTTCAAGCGAAGTTGCTAGAAGCAGACATCCCAAAGACACATCGCGAAGTTCTTTGCTGGTTATGCAAAAATCACTGTCTGGGTAGAAGAGAGAGGTCCAAATTACCACCCTGTTAAGGAAGAGGCCAGAGCGTGTGCTGAGCTGCTCCGGAGCACGGTCTGCCAGCCGCGTGCACATTTTGGCTGGCCCTTCAGGACATGCATGGCTTGTGCAAGTTATATTTATCGTGTGAGTTGTTTCCTGGCCTGTAGTTAGGGAGGGTGGGAAGGTGTCCTGGGGGAGAAGGAAGGAGGGAGGCAGGGTACAGGAGGAGGCTGGGTTTTAGGAAGAACAGAGGAGGCAGGGGGAAACTGGAAGCACCCTGGGGATTGAGGTTAGGAACAAGGGACAGCCATCTGCAAGGAAGCAGGCCTCCCTGTTTCTGCCTCTCATGGGATAAACCTGTCTTTTAAAGGTGATGGGGTGTCCCATGGCAGATGTTAGGCTAGGCCGTGAGGTGGGGGAGGCATGCTCTGTTATTTCCCACTAATAGTATCAATGAATTGTCTTAATGAACTTTGGATTTGTATGTTCAGCTTCAAGCTGGACTTTTCCCATTTCAACTATTTAAGGAAAATAGAAATAATTTGAGTGGTTTGATGATGGATAACACTGCTGCTTTGATTGGATGTCAGGTAACCGTGGCCGCTGCCTTCCCAAAGTATGAGGGAGTCTTAATTCCCAAAGTGCAAAGAGGGAGTCTTAATTTAGCTGCTATGGTTTAAAAATCCTAATGTGTCCCTCAGGGTTCAGATGTGAAGGGGGTTCAGAGCTGAGACGGGCATACTAACAGAAGACAAGATGGCGACATTGCATGGTATGAATATGAGGGAGTCTTAATTCCCAAAGCGTAGAGGGAGTCTTAATTTAGCTGGTACAATTTAAAAAACCTAACGTGTCCCTCAGGGTTCAAAGCTGAGAGAGGCACTCTAACAGAAGGCAAGATGGCGACATGGCGTGGTGATGCTCCTCCTGTAGGAGTGGCCTTCAAGGGCAAGGAAGTTGTCCAAAGGTGTGGCCCAGCTCCTCACAGGTGTGCAGCGGGGGAGGACATGAGGCAGCTGATGTAAGCCGAAACTAGACGGGTTCAAACTGAGTATAAGGAAAATCATCTTTGTCGTGAGGACAGCCAAGCAGCAGATCAGATTGCTTGGAGAGGCTGTGAAGGCTCCATGTGTGGAGCTTTCCAAGACCTGGCTGGAGCAACCTGGAGCAACCCCAAGGCTGACCCTGCTCTGAGCAGGTTGGACTAGGGACCTCTCCAGGTCCCTTCCAACCTGAATTAGCCTCTCCTTTTGCCAAAAAAATCCCACTACATTATGCTGCAAAAAGTGTTTTACAGCAGTTTTGGATTGGCTGTATAGATTGGGGCTGTTACATTTACTGGAGAGATATTTATGGTAAGCATAGTAAGGATATGTATTGACACCCATCTTAAAAGCAGAATTCAGTACTTGAGAGAAACAGTTGTGGATGCATTAGTTGATTCATGGCTTAAGGGAGAAAAGAAGCGTTGTTTTGCCTTTTTTTTTTTTTTTAATTCAAAGATTTTTATTAAAGATAAAGATAATTTTACTAAGTAAAAACTAACTCATCATTGTTATGCAAAAGCAATTCCCAGCCTGGGCCTGGATGAATTATTATTGTTGTTGTTACTATCAGAGCAATAGTAAAATACTGAAGAAAGCTGTGGATTTATAAAATATTCAAGACAGAGATGGGGCCGTACAACTTGTAGACAGGAAATGGGTTCTTAGTATTTTAATATGCAAAGTTATGGAGTGTTACTTCTGCACTCGCCTTGTTTTGCTTATTTTAAAATTACAATTTTTAGCACATACCTAGCTTCTTCTTATACTCCAGTCTGTGGGCTGTCTTGTGCCATTGATTTTAGGCCAACTACCTATTGTTCTCAATAGCGAAATCTATTGATTAAAAAAAAAAAAAAAGTCAGTGGTGTGACATGGCTTGTTAAGGGATGTCATTTTGATATTAAGCCAGTCAGGTAGCAGCTCCCAAAACCATTGCCCCTGTGGAAGCAGAGCCCCTCATTGCTGTGCCTGGTCATGGGCACTGGGGTCCTTTGAGTTCCCAGCTCCTTGGTGCACCTTTTTCCTCTCCCACTTCTTTACTGGAATGAAGCCTGTGGCATGCCCCCGACACAAGCCACAGCACGTTCCCAGTAGAGAAGTGGTTTTTCTGCTAAAACTTTCCATTACTTACCTGAAATGTGGCCCTATGCATTAGGCTAGGCTAGGTGTAGAGGACAAAGGCAGCAAAATGAAAGGTCAGAGGTAGGATTGCAGGACAAGGGGAGTAAAAGAGTGCTGGGAATTTAATCTGTCTGTTTGTCATTACGATCCATTGCAGATAAGGAGGCAGCTCATTGGAAGAGATTTTTTGGGGGGTGAACTCGCATGGGAAGTGCACAACAGCTTATGATGTGCTTGTTGATAACGTTCACTTCACAGGTGACAGGAGTTTCTAGGCACCAAGTTTCAAACCAATCTGTCTGCACCCTCAGTTTCAGGACTTTGACTCGTATGTGGGAACAGGTTGAGAGTTGTATGAAGCAATTATTTTCCTTGCTGCCTGCCTCACCCTGCTGATGGAGTTTGTGCAGCTCCTTGAACTGCTGTGGTTTTAAGAGCTGTGATGAACCAAACCTCGCTCCAGTGGCTTCATACCAATGCATCCCAAAGTTAAAGCACAGGATTTTTGTCTCTGTAGTTGTTTTCAGGTGGCCTGCTAGCATAGTAGTTTTTTTGCAAGAATCCAAAGCGGACTCTACTGTAGATGTTGACCCAACTAGCATGTTGTGTACTAGCCTGTTCTGCTGTTTGGTTGGTATGTGCTGTCATCTCAGTTGGACTTCATATTTGACTTTTTAATAAACAAAAAAAATCCTGGGTCCCCTTTGACTGAGATGACACTACAAGTTTGCATTTTTGTTCTTGCAATGACCAGTAGTTGGGAATCAGCCCGGTTCCTCTCTGAATCTATAGTCTCATCAGGAGTTCACAGGGACGTGGAGCATTTATTAAAAAAGGAATGAAAGGTTGCTTATAGGCGCTTACCCGCAACCACCGCAGGTCCAAAAAGTGAAAGCTGGTCTCAGAAATTATTTCATTTTGGTAGCTAGGGCTGGATTGATCTGCTCACTATTTTCAGTGCTCATTCCACTGCAGTTTATTTTGGGTCATTTCATTTCAACAAGGCTTGATCTGTTTACAGCGCTTTCTATAGTAGCGTGACGGGGCCACGCAGCTCTTTTATAATATGTTCATTGCTAACCAGGAACTCAAAAAACTAGTAAATGAGGCACAGACATGAATAAGTTTAGAGAGGACAGTACGGTTTTGTAAGGATGGATTATTTTGGAAAGTTTTCTGAAATAACTAATCTTTTGTGCGCTGTAGGTTGCTTTGCAGAGCTTGAAGTGATGGTATATGGTAGCTGTGTGCTTTCAGAGGTAAGAGCGGAGGGCTGGCTGGAGGCACTCTTCTGACTTACAGTACTTCAGAAGCCACTGTGGTTGAGAGTTGCTCTCAATCCTTATTTGACAAGCACTTTTGTTTCCATAGGTAGATATTTCCATCAGGTACAGTAGTTTGATTTGATTTTGCTGTTTTAATTTTCAGATTTCCTGTATGAGCCATTCATACACAGGATGGATTAAATAGGTCTCAGTCAAAAATGTCTTAATCAGTTGGCCTCATCAGCCAACACAAAGCGCACGCTCGTTGTCTGTGCTGAGCGTGCTCCCATTTAACATTATGAAGGCGATGGCCTTGTTCCCCCCAAAATGGAAGAGCTGGCCTTCTTCTGTGTCCATCACAGTGTGACTATTTCCGGTTGTGCTCATGCCCGCTGACGAAGTAACGTTCCTTTTGCGTACTTCATTAAACTAGACAGCATTAGTGACTTGCACAACAGAAGTCAGAATCACAGAATCGCAAGGGTTGGAAGGGACCTCAGGAGATCATCTAGTCCAACTCGCCTGCTAAAGCAGGTTCTCCTAGAGCATGTTACACAGGACTTCGTCCAGGCGGGCTGTGAGTATCTCCAGAGAAGGAGACTCCACAACCCCCCTGGGCAGCCTGTTCCAGTGCTCCATCACCCTCAGAGTAAAGAAGTTTTTCCTCAGATTCAACTGATACCTCTTATGTTTCAGTTTGTGCCCATTGCCCCTTGTCCTGTCACTGGGCACCACTGAGAAGAGTCTGGCTCCGTCCTCGTGACTTCCACCCTTAAGATATTTGTATGTGTTGATGAGGTCCCCTCTCAGTCTTCTCTTCTTCAGGCTAGACAAGCCCAACTCTCTCAGCCTTTCCTCGTAGGGGAGATGCTCCAGTCCCTTTATCATCCCAGTTGCTCTCCTCTGGACTCTCTCTAGGAGTTCCTCATCTTTCTTGAACCGGGGAGCCCAGAACTGGACACAGTACTCCAGGTGGGATCTCACCAGGGCAGAGTAGAGGGGGAGGATAACCTCCCTTGACCTGCTGGCCGCACTCCTCTTAATGCACCCCAGGATACCATTGGCCTTCTTGGCAACAGGGGCACATTGCTGGCTCATGGTCAGCTTGTCATCCACCAGGACGAACGGAACGAACCGACCGAACTAACTAACCCCCCCCCGAGCATGACGTTATATGGTATGGAATAGCCCTTTGGTCAGTTTGGGTTAGCTGTGCTAGCTGTGCTCCCTCCCAGCTTGTTATGCACCTGGCCGAGCAGGAGAAGCTCAAAAAGTCCTTGAGTAGTCTGAGCACTACTTGGCAACAGCTGAAAACATCAGTGTGTTATCAACATTATTCTGGTACTAAATCCAAAACACAGCACTATGCTAGCTACTGTGAAGAAAATTAACTCTATCCCAGCCGAAACCAGGACAAGCCCTGGGGAACCCCATGAGCCACCGGCCTCCAACCAGACTCTGCCCCGCTGATCAGAACCCTCTGAGCCCTGCCATTCAGCCAGTTCCCAATCCACCTCACTGTCCACTCATCCAACCCACACTTCTTGAGCTTCTCTATGAGGATGTTATGGGAGACAGTATCAAAAGCCTTGCTGAAGTCAAGGTAGACAACATCCACTGCTCTCCCCTCGTCTACACAGCCGGTCATGCCATCATAGAAAGCTATCAGATTGGTCAGGCATGATTTCCCCTTGGTGGATCCATGCTGGGTACTCCTGATGATCTTCTTTTTGTCTACTTGCTTGGAGAAGACACCCAGAATGAGTTGTTCCATCACCTTTCCGGGGACGGAGGCGAGACTAACCGGCCTGTAGTTCCCTGGGTCCTCCTTCTTGCCCTTTTTGAAGACTGGAGTGACATTGGCTATCCTCCAGTCCTCAGGCATGGCAGGCACGATGTCCTGAAAATGGCCGCACCTGTGCTAGCAGGTTAAAATGGCACCGACAAGTGTTCCTGAGCACCAAGGCTGGTTTTTTTCTGAAATTATTTAGCTTTCTTGAACTCTTCTGACCTTTTCGGTTTAGCACACCCCCGAGCAGTGGCCAGGGCGTGGTTCAGGAGAGGGCTGTTCTCAATAGTTTAATAGTGTGGAAGTAGCTGTTCGCATTCCTGTCGGCCTCGGTGCGGGAGAACCTTCCTGAACACGTTTAACTCACTCACGGGTAAGTAGTTACTACATTCTTATAGCAGATCAGAGGCAGGATCAGCAGTGTTTTGGTGTCTGAGTAAGAAGAATAACATTAACACTGTAGTTCTGGGATGTTCAAAGTGTACTGAAGGTTTTGTAGCAGCATGTGCGTATGCATACCCAGAGTCAGTGTATGTGTGTCCTGTGTCATGTTCTTGCATAGGGATCTTAATGTTTCCTTGCCTATAGGAGGATATTCCCGCTTGGCTACGAATCGTAAAGCCCTTATACCAGTGAGTGGGAAGTTTAAAAAGCGCTTTATAAAAACGTCTCAGTTTGGAAACTTACCTTCTGCAAGTTGAGTGTGTCACATGCAGTTTGACTAATGCTCTAGGTCCTCTGGTCACAGCTCTGAAAACTTTGTGGCTGTTTGTGAGCCGTGTCATCGAGGAGCTTCTGATCTCGGCAGGTTCTGCCCTGCAGCTGCACAACCTGCTGGCACACCCTATGATTTCCCTTCCTGGGGCAAAATGTATCAGCGTGTCTTATGCTGCTCTGTCTGTTTTGGTCAGTGTGTATTGCTTGCAGAGGTGTGCTCCATGTCCCTCTCCTCCAACACAAGGCCACCTCAGAGGTAACTGCCCACCCATGTTTTTATGTTCTCTTACTGTCTCATAACTGTCTAAAAATTCTTGGTTTCAGATGATCAGGAGCTCGTTTTTTGCTGTGTACTTTCAGATTTAGCTCCGTCCACTGCTTCTGAACTTAGGCTGCAAAAGTGCTAGCTTGACTTCTGTTCTTTTATACGTGAATGGAAATAGTTCAATATTGTGCTGATGCAATAAAAACAGGAGGCCAGAAGGCAGCGAACTGAAATAAGGGTGAACGTATGAGAGAACACAAGCAGAGAGTGGCCACTTTAGCTCCTTACTGCCATGAACACACAATTATTTTTTAATACAATGTGCTTAAAAGCTGCATTTCTCCTAATTTAAATTTGTTATTCATGATGTAATGTCATTTATAAAAACATCTATGTTATGGTAACACCAGATACTCTAGCCAAGATACCATGCGAGGCAGTTCAGGCAGTCTGGATAATACTCAGCATGTTAATTGTATAGCAGTGATCTGTACTTAACAATGAAAATGCCATCACCTATTTTCAAAGTCTTTCTCTTTTTTCATGGCTAATAACCTTAATGATCCATCAGAGGTAGTGGGCTGAGGCAGAGCTCAAGGCCATCAGCTCCTCCCAGCCTGCTACATAGTTCCCAGGAAACACCCTGTATTTCATTAGGTCTTGCTTAGTTTATGGTGTAATATTTTGCTCGAAGGCATTAAACTATCATCAAAAGCAGTAGACCAATTAGTGTGACTTCTTTTTCCAGGGTCGTTGTACAAGGGAGAACTGCAAGTACCTTCATCCACCAACACATTTAAAAACTCAACTGGAAATCAATGGCAGAAACAACTTAATCCAGCAAAAAACTGCAGCAGCAATGCTTGCCCAGCAAATGCAGTTCATGTTTCCAGGGTCACCACTACAGCCAGTGGTAAGTATGTTTCTCTGATGGTGTTATTGGTAAGTAAAGCTGAAGCAGAAGGCTATATTGACCTGCAAAAGTTCTCTAAGCTAGTGTCAATAAAAATAGTCCCCATCTGTTGACTTAAGGAATTGCCAAGGTGCTAGAGATAGGTTCATTTATATTTGCATTTGAAGATATAATGGAATGTTGCTGTAGACTTTATGTGTTTTTTTTAATCCCAGACTCATTTGCTTATTTTTTTTCTTAATCTCTTTTGTGTTTCCTTCATTCAGTTCATGTCAGGTTTAGGCTAAATTTGCAGGATTTTTACATATAATCCTTCTGGTGGTGAAAAATATGTATAATAATAATAATAATTGCTAGTAAGCCATTTGAATTGGAATGCAGAGTTCCCCTCTCAGGAGTCTACGGGTTTGAGTGGCTTTAAATAGTGTTTAATCCCAGTGCCAGGAACAAAGGTTAATGTCATTCTGGGTAGCATTTTCTTACTCTCTTGAAATCTGAAGTGTCCCAAAATAAGACAGAGAACCGCTGGAGCATGCACTTTACAAACTCAGCATTTTACCTTAAAGTAATGCGTATGGTGCCTGGGACACTTCAAATCCAGAAGGTAACATAAAACTAGAGTCTTGCAGGCAGGAGCAGCATCTTTGGATATACATGAAAATGATCAGTTGAGGAGCAGTTGAGCTCCTCATTGTACCAGCCTTCCAGAGCATGGTTAGGCAAGTAATCTGAATTCAACTTTTCACACATGGCTGCTAATGATGTTTTCTCAACTTGAATGCCTGGTGTAAGGCACTGGAGTGGGATTTCTTTCTCTAACTTGAGGCATCTGGAGTGTTGGCATCAACTTCTGTGTTGGGCTTCCAAGGTCCATTTATAGTTTATCAAAAGCCAAAGGCATTTCTAATTACTATTCGCTTGGCTTGTTTCAGGCGTCTGCATTCGGATTAGATGATTTGGGTTTTTAAGTGCCTTTGTCTTTCCCCGGGCTATCACAGAAGCCAAGTGTAAGCGTCTCAGAGGAAGACACCTGTATTTGGTCACAGGAAGCTCACCCCAGATGCCTTTTTCAAATGTATTTTTACACTTGAAACATCTGCTGTAAGGTGGGAGGCATGAACAAAAATGGGGTGTCAGGAGTCCCTGAATTTCTGGGACACGTTCATCAAAATGTATCTAGGTATATTGGCATAATGTGTTTTGATACTTCCTATTTCTTTACTGCTTGAGTTTTCACCAGGAAAGGTTTTGATGAAGTACTAGATTCCCCCTCTTAGTAGTATGAGAAAAATCGAAACGGCAAAATTATCCTTTTTTTCTACTCGCCCATTTCATCATTTGAACTTTACAATTTCATTGACGTAATGCCTTCTGTACTGATTGCTGTGATAAAAGTGCCGCGTTTTATTTCTCCGTCTCGTGTAAAGTGCCAGATTAAGTGACTCAGCCTTGACCAAATGCATAAAAAGTGAAAGAAAATTCCACAGAAGTCATTTGACATGTGGATTTATTCTTAAAATTATATCTGATACAAAGCTGTTATTTATATTTTACATAACACGTATTGTCCTCAACATAGCTGAACTGTTGTTTCATATGAATGTTCATTATTATGCTCTAAAGAATTTAGCTTGCTCTTGACATATAAACTGGGCTGTTTGATATCAAGCAGTTTTGATCTCTGATAAAAACAGAGCATTATTCACTTTTAACTCTCTAGGACAGGTAGATGCCATTTCCGTACAGTTGGGTATCCTGGCTAATCTTCTGCTCAAAGCATCTTCTTGGTACTAACTCACAATCATTTATAATTTAGTAATTAATTCCAAAGACAAAAAAAAAAAAAAAAAGCAAAACAGAAATGAACTTTCTGAGTCCTATGCTTTCTCTTGCATATTTTCTACATACTGTGCATGGCTGGTTTCCCTTCTCCAACAGAGGCCGTGCAGGCCACCTTGATGAGAAAGACTCTCCTCCTCCATCAAGTGTTTTGAAGTCTTTCCTTAATATTGTGCTGTTGCGTGGTTCATTTCTAGCTGCCGGCTTATTTGGGAACTTAATTTCTGACAGAGCTAATCAGAGATGTGTCCTGTTTCTCTGCACAGTTTTTCCTCATTTATAATTATAGCTTCACTCTCTGGGGTAAACATCAGCTCTGCAGAACTAAAGCATTTTCCAGGTCTGACCGTAGTCTGAGCATGGTGATGTTCTGCCTCCACCCCCCATGGAGCTGGTGGTAACAAACCCACCATTCTGCCTTGGTAGGGCTGCGTTTTAGCATCACACAAGTGCTCTTTCTTCTGGTCATGACTTCACTGACTCACTGTAGGAAGGCATGAAACAGATTTTTAGACCTGTATCATTCCCTCCAATCAAATTTTTTTCTAAGATGAACTCTAGCTAAGCCTGAATAATCCCTTTCTAAATATTGTGTCCAGCTGAGATTATAATATTTATTCTGCTTGCCACTGGTGACAGCTGAGCACACAAACATTCGCAAAGGTGAGGTTTTTCAATGTGTGAGCCATAGTAACACATAATTGCAGGAGGTGGCAAAATACAGCATGCAAACAGATGGAAGTTACATGCCAAAGAGCTCATTATATGTACTCTTATGAGAAATATGGCTTTAATATAGTCAATAACGCTTCACCTATGAAATCTGGTACTTTGAAAAATAGCCTGTTTTCCCAAGGAAAACAGGAATTGAGAAAAAGCAATAAAGTCTATGTTATTTCTACTTTTAGATGTGTAAATAGGCCTTCAGCGTAAGCTGGACCTCCATAGAGATTCAGGTTCAAAGTACGACTTCCTTTGCATCAGCAGCCTCTTTTCCAATAATCGAGCTGCAAAGGCGGTTCTTCATATGCCGCTGGAATGTGTTACGTGATTAAAAGAAGAGAGAGCATGCCGTGTGTTTTGCCAGCTGTTTGAAATTTTTTCATTAAGAAAATAAACCAGCGCCAGAAAGAACATGCAGAAGACAACTAGTAAGCCCTTGACTGAGGGGTTGGGTTTTTTCATCTTGGTCTATGTTTTCCTTTTGCAGCCCACATTTCCAGTGGGTCCCACAATAGGAACGAACACGGCTATTAGCTTTGCTCCTTACCTAACGCCAGTAACACCGGGAGTTGGCTTAGTCCCGACTGAGATCCTACCCACGCCGCCTGTTATTGTTCCTGGAAGTCCACCGGTTTCAGTCCCCGGTTCAACTGCTACCCAGAAACTCCTCAGGACTGATAAACTGGAGGTACTGTAGACACCACCGTGACTAGAAATACAATCCTCTGTTAGGCTGTGTGAAAGATCCTGGAGGGAAAAATCCTATTGTTTTAGAAATGATGCTTAAATTTAGTTACTACAAATAAAGACCTTGTAACCAGGCAGGATTTCTACACTTGCAGCCAGTGGTAATTAAACACTGTTATTTTTGAAGGTAGTGCGTTCGCTCAAATTTAATATACAGGCATCAACATGAATTTTCATCTTTTGTAATGTTATCTCCTCCAAAGTACCTCAGGTATACAAGACTATAAAGGCATGCCTTGGTGAAATAGCTAACAAGCACATTTTTATTGCAGTATTAATTCTGTCCCAGGTTTTATGCATTGATATTATGGGAATTTTATAGCCTTATGGATTGTTATTAGGGGAATGGTATAGCCCTTCAGCCTTGAGCTACAAATGGAGATGTCGAATGTTACCAACCCTGCAGCAGGCTGCAGGGGCAAGCCCCCAGCTGTGTGCAGAGCCTCCCTGGTGTTGATGGATCTCTGCTTGGCTGGGCTCAGCGGAATCTGTGATCCAAGAATACGAGATGGCCAAATAGCTCTTGCAGAAATGAATGTCCTTTCCCAAAAGCCTAAGCACTAGTGTCTAGAGCACATTGCTTCTTAGGAAAATCAGCATGTTCATTCTGCCCATTTTTGAAAATTATTTTTAAGGAGGCTCTCTATTTTATTTGTAGACTCCATAGAAAATACAGTGCACCTGATGCATATCTTCCCCGGGTCTCAGCAAGAGGAACTCCTTCCCTACCAGTGGAGATGCAAGAATATGAAGTGTAGTCAGAAAGGGACTGAATATTTTGTGATTCCCAGTCAGTTTTGCAGGAATAGTTACTTCAGTACTGAAACACCCTTCCCAGGTGTTTATTAGACAGGCAAAAGGAAAGGCATTTGGGAACGCTTCTGTTGCATGTCAAGTTCATTTAGCCGTCGTACTGCAGAGCTACCTGAGGAGCCAAGGCGCGTAAGGGTAAAATAGATGCATTTCCCTCTCCCAGAAGAAGATGAAAGGTTTATTAAATTGAATTAGCTGAAAAACTTGAACTAACCGGGGAAGGGAGCGGGTCTGTCTTTTGGGGGCGCGGGGCTCTCCCTGCCCTTTCGCAGTGCACCAAGCTCTTCCCCTGCAACGCGTGTTGTTTTGCACGTAGGTGTGCAGGGAGTTCCAGCGGGGAAACTGTGCGCGTGGAGAGACTGATTGCCGCTTTGCGCATCCGGCAGACAGCACAATGATTGACACAAACGACAACACCGTAACCGTGTGTATGGATTACATAAAAGGTCGTTGCATGAGGGAGAAATGCAAGTATTTTCACCCTCCTGCACATTTGCAGGCCAAAATCAAAGCGGCGCAACACCAAGCCAACCAGGCTGCGGTGGCAGCCCAGGCAGCTGCGGCAGCTGCGACTGTAATGGTAAGTGCTGGCATATATGGCTGCCTTTTTTTGACAGAAGCTCTTTGATGCCTATTTTGCTTCAATTTAATGCTGTTTGCTTATACTTTCTTTTCTCTTTTGCCTCTTCTTTTTATTTTCTTTTTTTTTTTTTTTGGTAAAAGATAAGAATTTATAAAATTTTACTATTGCTTGATGGGAGGAAGCACTTTTTTTCTTTATGCCCTTATTTTAATGCTGTATTTCTATCCAAGACAGTGAAGCAAATGACACTCTATACCACTTCTGTTCTCTGCCTTGATTATATGTTAAATTTGCCCCTAGTATTTCCAAGCAGAAATAAAACTGATAAGCTTCAATGTCCCCTGGAAAATAGGGGCACATACGCTGTTTTAGC
The DNA here is from genome assembly GCF_000687185.1 of Egretta garzetta. Taxonomy (NCBI): domain Eukaryota; kingdom Metazoa; phylum Chordata; class Aves; order Pelecaniformes; family Ardeidae; genus Egretta; species Egretta garzetta. The sequence goes on along the minus strand of NW_009259578.1, from coordinate 249,061 downwards.
TCTTTGATGACAGATACACATGTGGAAATTTGGAAGAAAAGGAAGAAAAGCAAAGAGAGAACTTTTGCCTCAGAGCTTAGTAGTAGAAAAGAAACTTGTATTAGGATTCAACTCACGCCACCTTAGATGTCAGACAGTTAGATAACTGAGCCTAGCCTAGCCACCTTGGTCTCACTTTATAGGTAGTGGAGAAAAAACAGCACACTAATCTGATCTACTACTAGTACCTGTCTGAGGATGAGAAAGAACTGCCCTCTGTAGATACATGTCTATCCACACTGACTAAAAAGTGATGGCTATATCTTTCTGAACTTTGGTTAGATGGATCTCACACCTAGAGACTTCTCTTGCCTCTTCCACTCTCATGGGCAAGTTCCCTGATTCTTGCTATGATACAGTTTCTCTATTAGAAAACCAGAGTTTAAAAGTAGTAAAACAAAATGGGAATCATTAAGAAAAAGCACAGTAACTATAGTCAGAAGAGAAGAGATTTGAGGGCTTTCTATTTTCAGATATTTCAAGCTCTTACTGAAAACTCTTCAGACAAGTCAGCCCATCCGTTTACCAGTATTGGGTATCTCTTATGGTTGCTACCAGGGAAGTTGATAAATTTAAATAGACTGGTATTGATAAAGTTAAATAAATCGAGCATGCAGGATCTGACTTGGAAGACAAAATTGCTGGCAGCAAATTAAAGAATCATTGTCCTTATTGCTGGCAGTGGACGAATAATTAAGCAGATGTGGTTTGTGGACTTGTGGGCAGTGCATACAATAGTTACAGACAATGCAGTTATTTTCTGGGTAAAAAGCCTACCAGAAACACAATACAGTACAGTATATAACTACCCAAAGCATTGTATTTAGCAAATTAGCAAAGACCAGACTTTTTGAGGGACAAAGGGTAAGTTATGCAAGAAAGTAAACCTCCAAACAGAAGAACATTTTTTAAGTTTTAGTATTCTTTCTCTTATAGTATCCCCAGCCTTTGTTTCAAACTGGGTGATTTTTAGTTAAACTTTCCTGTGCTTGCAGAAATTGAATACCATCTGGAAATTAAAGCAAAGGAAATTGTTTTTTTTATTCTAATTAGCTTCTACTGTGCAATATTTATTGTCCATTTAGAGAATGTAATATTTCTAGGCAATATACTAAAGAAGAAAGGAGATGAGGGGATTCACTTTTTTTGTGCTTCAGTAATGGTTGGATATTTATCCCATGATTTTAAATAAGCCATACTTGGAATTGCACTAGCCTCAAAGCAAGATGAAGCATCTTTGGAAACACAGAATTGAAATGTTAGCATTCTAATGTCACGGGAGAAGAAGGCAGGGAACTGTAATTCAGGGTAACTTTCTGCAGAAAAATATGTACCAAATATTTTAATGGCATATTCAGACTACCAAACAGAAAAGATTCTTTACGATCCAAGTGTTTTTTGTTTAATATAGACGTAAAACAATCAGAGTGAATGAAAAATCACCAGAATGGCAAAAACAACAAAAAAGTGGTAGAAAAGACATATGCCTGCAAGGCCACCCCAAGAATATCCAGTTGGATCTAGAGAGCAAAAGTGAGGCAGAAATACAAACGCTTACATGTAGGGTTCACTTGCAGATTGCTCCCAGGTTGAAATTGTGTCCAAGAGTTTTTCTTTCCTGGCTGGGGAGCTGGTTGCATTGCTCTGGTCCAGAGCATGCTCATAGAGGTTAGCATTGTGGGTAGGGTTAGAGCACTGTTGGCAAAGCCTGTAAGACCATTGAAGGTCAATGAATTCTGCAGCCTGGGACGCTGCAGAAAGTGCAATATTTCTGTACATTGAAGTTTAGGAATTTTTACTCAGGTGTCTTAGGTGGCCCCATCATTTGAAGTAAAAAGAAAGGGGAAAGACACTGTGGAAAAGGCTGTAGACCCTGTACAGTTTGAATGTGAAGTGCATTGGAAGGCAGTGTACTTGGGGAGCTCCAAATATTCATGTTGGGCATCAGGGAGTATAAAAAGTCAATGAAGAATGTACAGCCTGAATTAAAATGTGAATTCATACTTGGTGTTGGAAAGGACCTCTGGAGATCATCTAGTCCAATACCCCTGCTCAAGCAGGGTGAGTTAGAGCAGATTGCCCAGGGCATGCCTGGTTGGCTTTTGAAAGTTTCCAAGGATGGAAACTCCACAACTTCTCTTGACAACCTGCTCCATGGTTAAATAATGCTTACAGCAAAAACAAAAACAAAAAAATACATTTAAATTTAATGTCTTGTATTTAAATTTGTTCTCATTGCATGTTGTCCTGTCACAGGGCACTGCTGAGAAGAGTCTGGTTCCATCTTTACTCCCCCATCAGGTATTTACATACACTGATGAGATTCCCCTACATCTTATCTTCTCTAGGCTGAAGAGTCCCACTCTCTCAGCCTTTCCTCATATGAGAGGTACTCCAGTCCCTTAATCATCTTTGGGACACTTTATGGGACTGTTTTCTAGTGTGCCCATGTCGTTCTTGTACTGGGGTGCCCAGATCTGGATATAGTGCTCCATATGCGGCCTCACCAGTGCTGAGTAGAGTGGAAGGATCACCTCCCTCAACCTGCTGGTGATGCTCTTCCTAATGCAGCCCAGGATGGTGTCGACTGCCTTTGCTGTGAGGGCACATCACTGGCTCATGTTCGACTTGGTGTCCACCAGGACCTCAAGGGCCTTTTCTGCCAAGCTGCTTTGCAGCTGCGTGGCCCCTAGCATGTACTGGTGCCGGGGGTTGTTCTTCCTCAGGTGCAGGGCTTGGTATTTCCCTTTGTTGAACTTAGTGATGCTCCTCTGTACCTATTTTTCGAGCCTTCCCAGGTCCCCCTGAGTGGCAGCACATCTATCTTGTGTATCAACCACTCCTCCAAGTCTTACACCGCTAATGACTGGCCTCCAGCTGGACTCTGTGTTGCTGATCACAACCCTTTGAGCCTGGCAGTTGAACCAATTTTCAGTCCACCTCACTGTTTCCCATTTAGCCCATGCTAAGTAAGTTTGTCTGTGAGGATGAGGTGGGAGACAGTGTTGAAAACCTTTCTGAAGTCAAGAGAAACAACATCTGTTTTTCTCCCCTCACCCACCAAGTCAGTCTCATCGTAGAAGGCTGTCAGGTTGGTTAAGCACAATTTCCCCTTCTTAAATCTATGCCGACTACTCCCCATCACCTTCTTGGCTTTCATGTGTTTTCAGAAGGGTTTGCTCAGTCCCAGGGACTGACGTGAGATTGACCAACCTGTCGTTCCTCAGACCTTCATTCCTGCCCTTTTTGAAGATAGGAGTGTCATTTACTTTCTTGCAGTCTTTGGGAACTTCCCCTCAGTCGCAGTGACCTTTGAAAGATAATTAAGGGTGGCCTTGCACTGACATTGGCCAGCTCCCTCAGCACCCATCAGTGCATCCTGTCAGCTCCTATGGGTTTGTGTACGTCCAGTTTGAATGTTCCCTAGCCTGTTCCTCCTCCTCTGAGGGTAAATCTTACTCGCTTCAGACTTTCCCACTGGTCTCCCACTGATCTTACCAGTAAAGACTGAGGTGGAGAAGATGTTCAGTACCTCAGCCTTCTCCATGTCCTGTGTCACCAGGTCTCCTGTCTCATTCAGCAGCGGGCCCCCATTTTCCCTAGTTGTCTTTTTGTTGCTGGTATACTTGGAGAAGCCCTTCTTGTTGGCTTTTCACATCCCTTGCCAGATTCAACTCCAGGTGGTCTTTGGCTCTCCTAACCCATCCTGCATACTCAGCCTGTGTGCTTGTTCCTCCTGGGGCATCCGGCCCTGCCTCCACCTCTTGCGTGCTTCCCTTCTCGTGTTTGAGTTTAGTCAGGAGCTCCTTGCAGATCCATGCAGGCCTCCGCTTTGTGGGTCTTGCTTGTATTCCAAGAGATGTCATAGCGTACCAATGTGACATACGGCAGGCAAATACTATGTCTCAGAATGTTTGATCAATTTTATTATTATCTTTATTTCTTTTCCATAGCCTTTTCTTCTCCAGTCTGTAGCTATTGATTTTTTGGGGTGTTAGATATGTAGGAGATCAAATATTGAGCAGGAGAATATCTGACAGAACAGAAAGAGGCAAAGAAGGTTTTATCATCAGGACAAAATGGAAGAAAAGGTGAAGGTGGGAGAGAAGAATGGACAGTCAGTCTGAAAGCCTGAAAAGAGGGAGAGACTACGTGGAAACAAGGTTGATGAGTAGGTCTAGAAACAGATTAAGTTAAAGCCTTCAGGTTGGGAAAACCGAGAGACTGAACTTGCTCTGGAAGAGGAGGGGAGAGCCAGCAAGAAGCTCCAAAGTAGGGAGGTGAGATTAAGAAGAGCATGGAGAAGAAGTGGAGAAAGGCAATCAATCATAAACGCAGAGAAAATAAGTTAACGAGTGAGATGAGATAAGATCTACATTTGGATAATAAAGGTAATTATCTGCAACGCTTTACTCTTAATGATGTTGATTTGAATTTGTGGACTTCGTCATCACATAGTGCTGAATTCAGTCGTCGTGCTTCACCCGTGGTGGATGCAGAGTGGATCTGAGGCTGTGCCCCATGCAGATGGAGTGATGTCCCCCGCGGGGGAGCCCATGGGGGGTACCACGCATCGGCTGCACCGTGCCCTGCTTAGATGCAAGAAGGCTTTCCAGATCCTCACTTTGCACCAGGTGTTTCTTGTTATGTCTGAGTCTTGCACCCAGAGAGGTGAGCGGATCCTGTAGATCAGGGTATGTAATCCAGAAATGTGCTGAAGAGATGGGGAGGGTGTTGGGAAGCCTCATGCAATGTAGGTGCAACAAAGCCGGGAACAAGGAGCAGGCAAAGCAAGGGCTGTCCTGCAAAATACCCTCTTGGCATTAGCTCATCTTGTGACCATAAGTTGTTCATAGGCATTTTGTGCCTTGTCCTCTTTTTTTTTTTCCACTTTTGTTCCCTGTTTCCACATACTGATGTCAAGATAGGCATGATCTGCATATCCTAAAAAAAGAGCTAAATATCAGTCTATATTTAAAAAACAAAAGTAAAAATTCTGATTTCTAAGTTAATCTTCCGTTCCTTTCTAAAGGTTTGTAAGAATAATTAACACTATAAAAATTGAGTGATATTTTATATGAGAAGTGTTTTTACAGAATGCCATCGTATCAGCCATAAAGTTTGATCTTACTATGGAAGTATACATAAATGTATATGCCTATGTACTATGCCTAAATATTTTCTTTTAAAAAAATGAATAATGTTGGACTAGTATCATAACTCATATGTTAATGTTCACTTATGAACTGAGAACAGTATTTTTACTCCCTGCTCCTGAAGCTAGTGCTGAAGGTTGTAGCAAAATTTAGTAAATATGTTTTAAATTCTGAAAGACTTTTTTCCCTCTCAATGTAATGTGGTAAGTTACAAGGAAAAAAAAAAAAAGTCTGCAAAAATGACCCAGCTGTAGGGGGAAAAAAAAGGAATTAATGATAAGTTAGTGTAACTAGACATATTACTTGTTCTGCTTTGTATTGAAAAGGAGAACCTCTCTCATTTTGAACCCCAAATCTATTGAATGAGGCACTTCTCTCAATTAAAGACCCTCACCTTGCAAGCACTGATATTAATAGCACTTGTAACGCATTACAACTTTCACTAGTGCTTTGTATTTGAAAATGTAGCCTTCCAAATTGATTTTTCCACTTTAAAATGTGACTTAACTAACTTATCAGGAATTCTTATAGGCGTATCCTTACAACCTTCTGCATCTCTGTGAAGTGTTTATACGATGCTTAATAGTGTCTGCAAGCTGCTGTTTTACTCAACTTTCCTGAATTTCAAACATCTATATTTTACTCTCTTATATGCTTTTAACTAAGGTATAGTAGATGCATTTTTGCTTCGGTACTAATTCGAAATGTAATATTCATTTCTTTAGAAGACATTTTTGTTGTTGTGCATGCCTAGTGTTTTGTATGTTGTATATTGCATTCAGAATATTTTTTTCCTTCTCACCTATCCACAAATGCAATGCCGTTCCCATGATGCACCTCTGCTTGCTGTTTACCTGTATGTTAATTCGCTTGAATCCCATTGGCCCACTGCCATCATGTGCTCGCTGCCTGTTATTAAAAGACTCAGTCGACTGCCAAAGCAATGAAGCGACCTCTCGAAGCAACTGTAGACCTGGTACTTTGACCTTTCACCTTTTGCTTTGCATGTAGCTTTTTTTTATTTTATTTATTTATCTTTATTTTTTTCCTTCAGAGAAGCAACTAATGAAATTTGTATCGCTTTACTTTTGAACATCAACCGGAAATGATTTCACATACTCGTTAATTTACTGGAAACTCTATTTATCCATCTCATTCTCATACGTAATAAATGCAGACGATTTAGTTTGGTTCCTAACATGGTTTCATTTTTTTAAATATCCTCTCATGAAAAGTCGAATTGAGATAAAACTGCTTCTGTAATTGAAAACGCTTGACGTAATCCATTAATCTGTGTAATAATAGGAAACGATATTTAAATTACAAAAAGAAAATACTTGGCAATGAAACACAAGTGGTTTTTTCTCCCTATAATATTTGAAAACCTATTTAAAGGCAATGCCATTTTTGTTGCTTTAAAGGCCTTTCTTTTCAGTAGTTGTGCTGCTACAGTTTTAGGTTAATAGTACCATGCTTTTGCTATCAATAACAAAATTTCACTCATTTTACATTGCTGTGCTTTGAGTTAATATGCATGGCGAGGCATCTTTAGCCGCTTTAAAAAATAATAAGTTTTCGTATTTATGTATATGTTACAGACAACGTCTTAAAAATGACACCGTTTTAACTAACTTTCTTATTTACAGGCCTTTCCTCCTGGTGTTCTTCACCCTTTACCAAAGAGACAAGCACTTGAAAAAAGCAATGGTGCCAGTGCCGTTTTCAATCCCAGTGTCTTGCACTATCAACAGGCTCTTGCCAATGCTCAGTTGCAGCAACATGCGGCGTTTATCCCAACAGGTATGTTGTACCCACATTGAACCAATTCCGTCTTCCTTAGGTAGCTGGCACTTATCAGAAGGTTTTATTATGCTCCCTGCCCTACTCGAAGGGAAGTCCGCACAGATATTTACACGTTACTTTAATTCCTCCTGCAAAGTACGAGCAATGTCAACATGCTGTTAGGCTGCTTTTCGCATTCATAACCTCGTCCGGAGTTTGCCCCTTTTTTCCTACCTTAAATTGGCTGTATTTTGACTTTGATCTGCCAGTGCTCTCCTAGGAGACGAGAGGGCAAAGTTCCGCTAACAAAAATGCTGGAAAAAGCATCACGCCTCAGAGGTGCCCCAGGAAGTGTGCTGTGGCCAAGGCACATCCTCCTGCTCCCTTGGGTACTGTTTTGTTTTTTGGGGATTACCCCAGCCGCGCATGGGCGGAGCAGGAGGGGGAGCACCAGCTGTAATATTCCAGTCAATACCTGCCTGGAAGCACTAGCAAAACACATCCCATCCCTCCCCACAAGCTGCACTGACGGGCTTTGGGGCATCAGATGCGTTTTCATGGGTTTCACTTTGGAACGCCACCAGAACTTTTCCTAGCATTTGCGGCTGATAGCTGGGGTTGTAATTCTTCGTAGGGGTGATCTGAAGACGAGTGAAGGTAATTTGCATTTCAGTGCTCAGAACTTTGTAAAACTCAGAGCGTTCAGAGATGGCTTGAACTGCACCGTGGCTGGTGGCAGGGCTTCTCTTCAACGCTGCGAAAGAAAGAACGTGCTAGGTACTCATGCAAACAGTAACAACATAACCTTCTAAATTATGTCACTCGCCCCCACTCCAAACTTCCCAAAGGTAGAAATCCTGCCTAATGAATTCTATGATTTTGTTTGTAATTAACAAATTATATATTTTTGTATCAGAATGTTACCGAGTGCAAACTTCCAGAGTTGTTTAAAACTACGTGTTTGCAAATGTGCTTGACATTTCGGCGATGTTATTTTAGTTTATAGAAATAATGTCGGTTAAACAAGGAACGAAACGCAGCACACGATGATTTCCCGATCTATCAGCATTCCCATATGTTTTTAAAGATAAAAACAAACACAGATGGCTTTGACTTCATGGAATTTTGCTATAAGGCCTGAGTAACAACCTTGGAGCCTGCCCCTGTATTTATAATAGTAAGTTATAGCGTGCTGTATTTTTAGCACATTGGTGCACCAGAATATCTCTGGCAGAAAACATACTGACATTTATGGGAGTGTTTGAAAAAAATAAATAAATCGTGAGACTGCCTATTTGGACATGAATGGAAGACTTCCCTGTGCTTACAAACATACAGAAATATCCACAAATTTATTTTACATTGTAACCCTGAGAATTTGCAGTATGATATGCATTATTCATTCTCTTAAACACTCCCTTTCAGGGCTTATCACTATTATTTGCAATTGCCAAGGATTTTAAATTAACTATGGAAAATACGGTAGTTTAAACCTTTTTCAGTGAAATAGCATTTGGATATTTTCCAGACTTTTGGAGTGCTCATGCTTCCTTAAGTAGCTCATTCTTTGTGCTTTTTATTGTCCATCCCTCTTTCCAACTAATGGTTGTAATTAGAGTTTTATCTTACAAATTTCTGATGGTAGGAAGGGTGGATCTTGGAACCAAACCTTAAGGGTCAGGTCGTTGGCAAACCCCAAAACAAGTGCATGAAAAAAAGAAGGATAACATAGCAGATGGAGCCCAGGCCCAGAGTGGAAAACCTTTCTCACAGTGCTGAACCTCCTGCTCTTTGAGCACACCATCAGCACCTAGAAAGGGTATTAGAGAAAGGAGTGGGGTATGGGAGGAGGTTGGGAAAGGGGAACCCCCTCTATATGTGTGGGTGTCACGAGTTTTTCATTAAGGATGCTACGCCTGATATTCCCATGTTTCCTGGGAAAGCTGGATTTGGTGGGTGTAAGGACTGTCATGCCACCCAGGTCTAAGGAGCAACGCATGACATTATCTGTTGGATTTTAAATGATTATGTGATATTTTCTGAACTGGCATAATTTTCAAATGTGTTCCTTGTGTGTGTGTTAAGTTAAATTTTAAGACAAGTTTTGCTGCTGGAATATATATAAAACGTAATTGTTTTATATAACTTCTCTGCTTTCTTAACCACTTGCTCCCCTAATAAAAAGTGTGGGGCTTGACTTAGCATGGCTTACCTCCAAAGTTCTGCACTTTGTTTGTTTTACATCAGTTTGATTGCTTTGTCACCTTCTCCTTATTGTTTGGTGAATGATCTTAAAAACAACAGATCTTTTTCTCTCTTCCCATTGCTGTTTGTTAGTGTTTCTGTAGCCTCTAGAGGAGGAACTTTGTGTATTCTCTGGGGACTGTTCTTGGATAAGGTCATTCATAGTTACACTGCTACTGCTGTGGTCCAAGGAGGGGCTGCTGTAGTAATTAAGCAGGAATATAGGAAGCATATTTGGCTTTGTATCAAATATGCACATAGCTGGGGACTAGTCTCCTTACCTGCTCACCTTCACCAGCTTGCTATATGCACTGTACTGAAAATATGCTATTCTTTTTTTTTTTTTTTTTTCATTTGGTCTTCCCAGAAAGGTTAAAAGTGGGCTAGGCACCAAACCTGAACTGCATGGCAGGTGAGCAGTCCTTCCAGAGCTTCTCTGAGGTGCGCTGGGAGCCTTTTCCTGGACCATTACGCACTCCGAGGTGTTTAGCTTGGGGGATTTGTCACCGGAGTGTTTTCTTTGGTCAGAAACACCTCTCCACCTCAGGTGGTGTGTTAAGAACAAGTACATTAAATTCAGCAAAGCCCCTGCAGAACGATATCCGCTAACTCCGTTTTAACCTCTTTCTCTGCTGCACATCAAAAAGTTGGTGAACGTTGATCTGCGCAACACTGAGCTGTCTGAATTATGCAATGAGTTCTAAAATTCCCAAATAACGAGATAAGCAATGTTTGTATAAACAAAACCCTGTTGCTGCAAAAGAAGTAAGTGAAAGGATAAAAGTACTAAATAAAAAAGTTTATGAAGTATCTTGTATATACACAGAAACCTGCCCAAAGTCACACAATATACTGAGGTAGGAGTTGAGTAAGAGCATAATCACCTTTGTTTTGTGTTAAAGCAAAACTATGAATGACCTTACAGTTTCATTTAACTAACTTATTTCTCTGTGGTAATGCTTGAATCTCACTTTGAATGTTAACTCTAAATGGCTAACCTGTTTCTTCCCTTTATCCACTTTTTTCACCTATCATTGCATGACACGCAGGGTCAGTTTTGTGCATGACACCCGCTACCAGTATTGGTAGGTTCCAAATTTCTTTATTGATCTCTTTTTATACTGTATATGATGTATATTCACTTGTTTCAAAACTCCTAGGCAAGATTTAGACAATAACTAGAATTAAAGGTTCGCTTGTCCTTCTGGTTGACTTTGCAGAGTGTTTAGATTTGTAGATGAAAGCCGCAGTTTAGATGTGATATCACCTGCTATAACAACTACACTGCAAAAGCATAATACCATGAATTCCAGTCTGCTTTTCAGTTTTCAAAGTTTTATTTATCTTTATATTTTATATTGTCTAGTACTATAAAATCATAAAATACTGAAAAAAAGCCAGCAAATTTCATCAGTGTTTTAAAGTTTCATAGTGGTGTGCCTATTTCTCCTTTTTGCTGTGTGTTAGAAAGTTTTATCGGCGTTTCCCAGAAATGCCTGCTTTGATCCACGGAGGTTCTGTTGAAACCCGTGATCTGAATCTTGCTCCTCCTTTAAATATATTTGCAGCTTGGAATTAACATTTTGGGCATGCAAAACGGAAGTCCAGTGCAACAGTCTCTAAGACAGAAAAGTAATCTTTCTTCTATTCTATAGCCCTATCCCAGTGATTTTTTTTTTTGTGGGACTACTCAGATAAGCAGTTAAAATATCAAGCCTTTAAAACATCAAGTTAATAATTCTCCCATGAAGATGCTGATTAAAAGTCATTATTAAAATGAGCAAAAGCAGCAACTTCCACAAAATCGATGTTGCTTTTTTAGATCAAACGAAGTAGTATTTAAACTAGGAAAATTATTATCATCCTTCTCCTGATTTTTGCCTCAAAGCAGATGGTAATTTAGCTCTGATAAAGTCTAACAGTTACGCCATGCTAGTAGAAAAAAAATGCATAAATTGGATTATAAAGGAAGACAGCAAGTATCTGGCTTACTTCAAAATGAAGATACGGGAAAATAATTCATTTTTTAATTGTGTTTAAAAATGAAGATAAACATTTATCAGTTTCCTTCACAGTACAAACCACTGTAATTTTTTTTTTAGCAGAATTTTATTTTGGAGTGCTTTATATTGATACTGGGGGAAAACAAATTGCCCGTGTAACAATTCTCAGGTAATTCTCAGGGCTATTTTGGTAGAGACCTCGTTTGCACAAGTAATCCTGTTCTTAGAGATAACGCCCGCGTTTTCGATGATCCTTGCTCTTTTTTTTTCTGGGAATCGCCGATTGTGTTGACAACCTTCCTTTAATTGTACTTGTAATAAGCTATTTTCCCTTTTTTTTATTTCTCCGCCACGCTTTCTCGCTTTGCACTGTGATTGCATGCCATCTGCCGGTTTAACCCATGACGATGGCTTGCCGCTCTTGATATTCACCATGCCAAAAATACCACTTCTCTTACCATAATGCTGCACCCTCCTGTTCATTGCTTCCATGGTTCCCCTCCTGAAAGTACCCATGATGCACAACGCTACGGCCGCCACTGTCTCTGCAGCAACAACTCCTGCAACAAGTGTTCCCTTCGCCGCAACAGCCACAGCAAATCAGGTTTGCTCCTTTTAAAGCTTTCTTTCACAAGATCCCGAACTCTAAATGAGTGCTGAGATTTTTATTTTAATTTTTTTTTTTTTAAACAAAAAAAATTCTCCCGGAGAATTTTTTTTTTCCTGTGTTTACCCCATCAAATTTTACTTTTTATTTTTAAGTCGTTTATAGCAAGTGTTTGTGGGACAGGTTGCACTTATTTAGAGTTAACATTTGTTGCAAATAATAATGTAGCTGTGTTTTGTGTTGCGATGTTTGTACCTAATGACTGTGTAATTAACCCAGCTGGAGTTAGAATCACCATAGTACTGGACTACTCACAGAAGTCTGTTATTAACTCCTAAGTTCAAAAGGAAGATCATCACAGTTTTCAAACGGTTCAGGTGTGTTAGCATAGCCTTCTCCATGCGGTATGTGGAAGTGACTAATTTGTAAGCAGGGAAGCTGTCTAAAATCACAGGTGGGACAAGGTAGCTGGGCAAAAAAAAAAAAAAAAAAGAGAAACAAAATGGAATGTTTTCTGTAAATGCTAGTGAGCAAAGCAGCACTCGAGATCTATTTATGACTATGCCTGCTTTATGTTTGAAAGTGCACGTTTAACCTGGGAATTACATTTCCCTGAGGAAGGACGTTGTTACAAAGAACCCCTAGGGTTATTGGCAGAGGCAGGCTAGGAAAGATGATACGTTCTCCTTTTCTTCTGCGGTTTGTTATGTTAATGGCAGCTTTAATTTTGGTAGGGTTTACCCCTCCACCTGTAGGACCTAATTCCCAGGCAAGACGTATCTCTTGCAGCTCTGGGTGTGTAGCTTTGACTCCTCCGTTGGGGCTGTAGAGATTCCCACCCCGATGGGCCCGGCATCTGCCAGGAGATGGGATTGCACGGAGGTTGGGTCGCTCTGGCTTTTCTGTTGCTTCGGGACCACACTCAGGCACTTCCTCCTGAGAGCTGTTTTCCCTCAGATTTTGAGAGGTCAAATGGAGGAGGAAGCAAGCAGATTTGCTCACCGAGCAAAAGCAAAGGGCTGTGTCCCTATCACCTTCCCTCATGTTGCTCCTGGCCAGACCAACAAGCTGTTGCAGACCTAGCAGAAACACTTGCCCGTTGATTCACTCCTCCCCACCTGCCGAGGAATTACAAAGAAATTGGTGAAAATGTTTTGCTTAATCATGTTACACCAGCAGATTTATTTTTTCTTTTTTACTGTCAGTCCCCACACTGTTTAAGTATTCCATGGAAAAGCAGAAGTTGCCGCAAGAATTTTTTTATAATAATTTAGGAAAAATATACTACCTCTGAAATACACTCTACTTTCTTAAAGAAACACAAACCAGTCAGTTTTCTCTATTTTTTTTTTAAAGGCTCGTTTGCCGACGTTGTGGTGTTTGTGCTTCTAGCATTTTCATCAAAAGAGAGTTGTCATTCTGTGTGTTCTTTTCTGAGACCTATCTTGTTCTAATAAAAAAATGCTTGGGATGAGGAGGAAAGTGCAGCAGGCAAATGGTGCATTTCACTGTCCTTCACAGAACCACATCTGCAGCAGAAAATTGTTTGGTGGTATCCGGTGTAGTTTTGTGATCCCAAAGTGGTGACAGAGGAACTTGAAGATACTTGAAGGGACTATGAGAAAATGGGGCAGTTTGGGGAGGGGGTCAGCTGGAGACCCTCTCCAGCACAGGAATGCAGCTGCAGCAGCTCCACCACCCACACTCCTGAGTGCCAGGGGGGGCGACTGTGGCCAAAGTAGAATGAATACATGTACACCTACAAAAGGACCAGTAAGCAGTCTTTTTTTTTTTTAGTTAATGGGGATACTTTCACATGAATAACTGGTGCCACTGGGGAACACAGGTGTGCCTTAATGCACTTTCTTGTCTAGCAGGACAGCGGGCAGAGCCCCTCCTTCCCCAGTGCAGATTTTGTTTGCATTGGAAGATTAGAGAATTTTAAATTTATCAGGAGTTATAAGAAGCATCTGTCCATATTTATTTAGCTGCATATATTTGTGTGTGCCTATACATGTAACTCCATGCTGAAATTGAAGGGTAGTTTAACAGGGAGGTGGGTTTCCGCTTATTTAACTTCAGCCATTTGGAAGTTCGGCATCCGGTTCAACTGCTTTTCTGGAAGTCTGTGTGCCCTGGAGGGTCCTGCCTTTTTCTCTTGCCAGTGGGAGGAGCGTAGATGCGTAACCAAAGCTCTGCACCACTGCACGTGGAGATGAGTCCTGCCCCAGCAGCTTTTCTTGTTGGCTTCCATAGCGTGTGCTTTTTCTTCTCACTCCTGTCTTTGTTTTAGTCACGGCAAGTCTTCAAATGCTACTGTAAAAAAACGTGTATTTGAAAATAAGGAAAGTAGTACTAGTTACTTCTTCTTTGTAAGAGGCAATGCTCCAAGTTTGCTGTTTATTTACAACCTCCTAAGAGGTTGGAGACAAAGCTACAACACCAGGAAAGGCCCCATAGTAACTCTGTAGTCCTAACTCTCAGTAGTTCTTTAGCCCAAGAAACACAGAAGGAGCAGGTAATTAACTTGGATGAAGACTTTTTTCATAGTCATAACGTCCTTTGTTTATGTCCTCTTGTATGGATTTAAACTCTCCTGTGTATTTCAGAACAGGACTTTTTTATTCCCATCTAGATAAAATTTCCTCTCCTGGTCTGTGCCACACAGCTTTACATATCTGTGGGATACAGTTTCCTCTTCCCAGTTGTCTCTATCGCACTTTTTTAATCAACCTGCAGCCTTCAGCCCATCTCATTTCAGCTCCCACAGCTTCTCCTCATGATGCCAAGCACAAAAAGGAAGTTGTAACAGGGCTTAATCATTTAGCTCAACATCATCTGGCTTAGTATTCTGGCCTGGGGACAGATCACTGGATTTCGTTGGGTTGAGTGTGATGATCCCGGTGTCCTTGAAGCGCCAGTGGAAGGAAAAGTCAACATCTCAAAAGTTACCGAGTCTTGGCTGACAGCTAAAAAAACCCTGACAACTCTGTTGGGTCCAGTAAATTATTTAGTATGTGCTGTCAGCTTGTATTTTGAAAAAAGATGAACTGTGTCTCCTGTCTTCTGTATGTCCTTTCTTCCTGAAAATAACATGAGTAGCAGCTCAAAGTGCGCCTGCGTTGACACACGCGCAGTCGGTCACGCTCATCCGGCAGCGCTATGCATTGTGTGTTCAATGTACGGGATGAGGCACATGAGAAGATTGTGTAGGGTTAAACGCTGTACCATAGTACATGCATGCAGAGTGACACCAGTTAGGAATATGTGGAAAATTGGAAGTCTCTTGCTTTTCCTGACCTATGGAAGTTAGGTTTTAAAACCAAAATAATTATCCTGCAGCGTACTGCAGAGAAGAGGAGAATTGCTTTGGCTCAGTGCAATGAAAACAGGATGAAGCAAAAGTGCTTTAGCAAACCCTGTTTTACAAATCCTGATTAAAAACTGACTCAGTTGATACAAGGGCTGGTGATGTTGCCATTCACTGAGTGTAGACATCTTGTGAGGGGGTGTCCCTGCTTACTCTAGCTGCCAGGCTGTGATGAGAGGGGATGGAGGGGGGACTTCAGCTTGGGATTTCCAATGAAAGGCAGGTGGACTTCCAAAGGTACGTGAGGAGTCCGGGACCATGACCGGTCAGAGGTGAGAGGTCCTTCCTCTTTTCCTCTTCCCCCCCTTCCTAACTCCTCTAGCCATTCCCACCGGAGTGGGGCCGGAAGCTGCAGCTGCTTAACCTCACTTCAGGGTTAGATCCTTAATGAACTTATGTTCAGCTGGTTTTGGGCAATGCCGACAACCTTTTGTTGGAGGATGGAACCAGCAAAGTTCCAAAAAGTGTGAAATGACAGTAAGAAGCAGCATTAGGGCACGTATACAGAGGGTTTGGTCCTAGCTCCCTCTAGTGTATGCGTGTGAGCAAAGGTATGTAAAACATTTAAAACATTAATACAGTAATTGCGTGTAAATGTATACTTCAGAGATCTTTAACAAAGCTTTTAATTACTACTTCTGTAGCTAATGGACTAGCAGTACTCGAACAAGCAAGGAAACTGTTAGCTGCTCAGCTTTGCTCACGGGTAGCCATAAGATTTCACAGAGGATGATCTATCCTAGCATTTTTTGAGAGGGGTGTTATTCTGAATTCTGGGACTGAATTTAAATTTTTAGTAACACCAACACCTGTTTTGGGGGCCTTTAAATTTCTAAGTAAGAAAGCCTTACTATTGCTTCATTTACATATATGCGTTGGTGAGCCCTAGACGGATTAAAAGGTTAGGACTCAGCCCGAAATTAAGACACCTAAGCATTGGTGTCTGGGTGTCTGTGTCTACGTGCACGCTCAAAGTTTAAGTGCGCATTGTGGACTGTGAAGGTTATCAGCACAGTCAGATGAAGTCTGGAGAATAGTCTGGCTCGCCCTTCAAAAGTCACGCAGGGTTTGGTTCAGTTGCCTAAACATGTGTCTACTGACATTTAAGATTGTCCCAAGATAACCTTGGATGTCTAGGTTATCCAAGACATTTTGACAAGCTTGGCAAATGCAATTCAGGACCTACAGACAAACCTGCCCAGCTGGACAACAGGCAGGACGCCTTAGCCCAAACAGTACTAAAAGCCTGGTGAGCAAATGACCTGAGCCTGCAGTGGGTGATCACATGAAGTGATCTCCGGGCTCCGCTGGCACGCTGCCTAGGTTGTGTCACCCTGTTGACTGCGACGGGAGATTAGACGTGAGCATTTCTGTGTCTTAATCTGTGTCCTCAGGCTCAGCGGGTGCTTCCTTAGTTCTTGGTTATTACAGAGCAATTACAAAATTCCAGATTATTTTAGAGAAAATAGTCTTGCTCGCATCAGTACAGAACAGTACACGGCTTTATTTTCCGTAGCGATGAAAATGGGCCAGTGATTGACAGTATAAAAATAGTATTACAGGGAATGCTGCTTGAAGATGTTATTTAGTGACAGCATTATTCTACTGGTTATATGGCCTTTAACCAAGAAGGGAAAATTAAAAGGCAGATCCAGTAGAAAAATTAAATACTCATAGGCCATGCCTGAAAAAAAATAGAAGATCAACAGGCTGGCTTGTGCTAAGGCTTGTGATTATCGAGCACAGCTGTTTTAAATTATGCATCGGCATTTGCACTGAATTAGGTGGCAATTATGCAGATATTAATTATGAAATCATTCAGTAGCCTTCAGTTTTGTCAAAATCTCTGAAAATATAACAAAGTGAAAATAAAAATAGTTTTGTTACATTCGAGTGCCACAAACTAAAGGACAATTAAAATGTTTGCCCCAGAATTTAGAAAGTAGTTAAGATAGTGTGAAATACAAACACACCAAATGTTTGGTGGGGATTTGAGACACCGTGCGTGGCGGCTCCCTCGGGAGGGAGGGAGCGGAGCCGGGACGTGCAGCAACAGGCACCTCTCTGTGCCAAGGTGCCCACAAAGGCAGATTCCCCGTAGGTACCACATGGCATTGTGGTCTACTCAAGCTATTTTCTCCTGCATAAAGTGAAAGCGCCAGTCACTCCCTCTTGCAGATATTTCCTGGTGTCCCCAGAAAGGGCTTCCTCTGCAGTCGAATCCCGGGAAGACTTCAGGCAGGGCAGAGGGCTGTCATCAGCGCCTCTGAAGAGTGACAAGGCTTTTTTGGTCTCACGTTCCCTTTCCTCCTTGTGGAAACGTGCAGAACCTCCAAACGGGGAGAAGAGTAGCCGTACATTGAGAAAATGAATTGAAAAATCTGGAAGGGAGTAGGAAACAGCCTTTCTTTGTTGGTTGAAAGCAAGCTTTTGAGAAGGAAGGTGGGAAGGGGAAACAAATGTTATTTACATCTTTAGTGCCAGTATACAACAACATTACAAATAAAAGCCTGTTCAAAATCCTTGTTAGTGATTTGAAAAGCTTTAATTGCAGTTTCTGAAGGAGTAGGGGAACAGGTAGGAAAGCACTTCTGTGAATAATAAGCATCTAAACAATTTTTGTCTTTTCCTTTTGACTGAAAGTTTTGGTCTAGAAATTCCATAAAGTCCCACGTTAAATACTCCTATAGAAAGTTCTGTTCTAACAACAGAAAAGGCGATTTGAATAAAAAATTCCAGCAAAGGAGCTAGAAGAATAGGTTCCTTTCTCAGACTTACTATCGGAGGGCATGCTTGCCCGGAGCGAGCCCTGGGAGGAACAGTGTTGGGCATCTTGTGAGCCCATCTATGGTGCCGTGCTGCTCCACGTAGAGGTACTGGCAAGCCATGGCATCTGGGATGCAGGACTGGACATCTCACCTTGTATTTGCACCAGGCTGGAAAAAATGAACCTAAACGATCCTTGATAGTGAGGAGTCATTCCTCTAGAGAAGGTATTTGAATAGCAATAGCTTGTCACGGTAGGAAAGGCAAAGGTAAACCGCTTCCTGCCTCTTTCGTGCTCGACACCCAGGAATCACAAGGCTCAATTCAATCAAGTTACCCTGTCTGAAGACACCGAGTTACGTGTAAGGAGCTGTAACTTTCCGAATTGCAGACTCGAGAAGTGAGAGTTTCCAATCTTAAAGCCCACAACAAATCTCAAGCAGTGTCAAGAAAAGACCCTTTGAATTGCCTTGAAACTACTGACAGTATAAAATAGGTGGCAAACCTTTGTTTGCTTAAGCTGTAAGGCAGCAAAGAAGCAAAACCAAAATATTGCCCTGGAAAATGTAAAGGAACTCTGTTTTAGGTCTCATGCAAACTTTAACCAAGTCTTTGTTTTACTCTTAATAACATTTCTAGGTCTCTTAGAGTGTTGTTGCTGTGTAGATGGTGAAGTCTTCTGGCACACTTGCTTACAGAGTTTTAGATCACATGCTCCTATACAAGGAGCCAGTGGAAAGAAATGGAAAAATCTCGGGATTTTTTTTTTTTTTTTTTTTTTCCAGAAATTGCCCCCTCACACACCCTCACCCCTGCAGAGGACTGAAAGTTGACTTCCTCTGATAGCCTGCTAGATGGCAGCATCGCATAACATGAGCAGCAAGCAAAGGCAAACACCTCCTTTATGTAACAAAAATCAAGACATATTTCCCTTTCCCGTTATGGACGGGTTTAGCTTTCATATCATCACAATTAAAAAAAAAATGTATTTATGTTTGAGATGATAACTTAATTTTGTGCTCTTGCTTTCAATTATTCAACAAACGATCCCTTGACAAGTTGAGTAAGTGTCTTTTGGGGCATATATTTATTATTTAAACATAGGAAAATTTTTCTGAGGTCAACTCATTTTGTAGGCATTAGGGGGAAAATTAGTTTGTTTCATTGCGCTTAGCATGTACACACAGCTCATGCGAGTCTGTTTTTTTCCATCATAAAATTTTAACAACACAGTGCAGTGCAGAGCTCCAGATGTACTTGTTTGGGATTCTGTTCTTTGGAATAATTGGATCTGGACATCCCTAGCTGCTCCAACTATATTCCCTTGAATCAAACAAAGATCATATTTTTATCTCAGTGTATGATTTATCACTCACCAGAAATGCCAGTCTTTGGATTTGAGTGTTCAAGAGGCTACCCACGTAACTGCAGCAGAAACATCTATTTATTTATTTGTTTGTTTGTTGTACCTGTCGTGAGTTTCAGCTTGAGGCAGAGATTTGTTAACTTTGGCTGACTTCATTTTTGGCGCAGTACTATCTGCAGTGGCACACAATAGCATGCATGTCTGCTTATGTGCGAGTATTCAGATAAGAAGAAAATTAAGGAAGCGGTTAGCAGTCGAGAGCCAGGAATGTTAAGATTTCCTCAGAGAAGTTATAAGCATAGTGAGTTTTATAAAACTGACACGAGTGTTACAAGCGTGGTATCTGATGAGTAACCTTGATGAACATAAATTTGGTACCTTTCTGTTTAAGTTCTGGATGTTGCAGTGGACCATCTCTTGCTTGGAAGGGAGCCTGAACCGAAGCGCCAGGTTGAGGGAGAGGGGGGGGTTCAGAGCGGTGGTTATTGCTGGGGAACCTGCAGAGCCGTGCTCTGCATGTAGTGGCAATGTTCGCCTAAAAGGGATGCCATATGTGTAAAGCGTGATTTGGGCATGCCTGATGTGTAAGAGGAAAATATAAAGCAGGTTTTGTTAAAAGAACAAAAAAAAAAAAAGCTAGGTGAGGACAGCTAAGAAAATGCAAGTTTTGAGAATTAGCACCCCCACAAGAGGAATACGGGCACTTACACAGGTAATGCACAACTGGTACTTGGCCTTTTGCTCCTTTGTGCTCTCAGTTCCTCTGAGTAAACCTATTCTGGCAGTTGCTAAAATTCAAGAAGATGAAGGAAAATTACCTGAAAGTAGGAAGTGAAAAACACAGATGACTGCAGTAGCTCAGACCTGCTGAAAGGTAAAATTGAGTGGCTATTCAAAACAGTCGCTGTACGGGTGCCCCTAAAATATTACAGCAGTGATTTTCTCATTTCTATGTAGTCGGTCTGCTGCCTGTGCGCTTAGTTAAAAATAGATTTTGGTAGAACATATTAGATGATCTTATGATCAATTTTTAGTACTGCATTATTTATTACTTTAAAGAAGAATTAATAAAGCCAGATTGCTTTAATTTCTAAAACAACTAGTCCTGTTTCTTCAGAGTGAGTAAATACCTATTAAGTTCAACTTAAATATTATACGTCATTACTTGAGTAAATACCTATTGAAGCTCATAAGCATGCTAAGGAGTTGGCAGCACAAGTGGCTTTGGACTCTGTTTCAAGACCTTGTGAGTATTAAATGAGAAGAAAGATGCTGTTGAACCCTTGAGGCCTTTGGGATCCCGTAGGTGCCTTGATCTTTTCTTAAGATCATTATGAAGAGCTGGATTCAGACAAGGTCTTTGTCAGCTTTATGACACCCCGGCAGCCAACAGCTTGTGCCTGTTGGAATGAATATGTGCCAGCAGATGTGTCCACTTCAGCATGGACGTCTGACCCTCAGCCATTTCCAGAGGCATATTATCAACGTTAGGGACAGGCAGAACCGGGCACGCTCAGATTTAGGGAAGAAAAGAGAGGATGGAGCAGGGCACCAGAATTACCGCGTCAGGGTAAGAGAAAGCCAAGCAAATGGGACCTCTACCCCTCAAGAAACAAAACACCTGATGCCCCCTGTATTAGTTACTGTTTGGGCAGGCAAACAAGGAGATCATCTGTGGCCTAGGCATCTCACCCTCTGTATACAAATCACCTTATTGATGAGCAAAGTAGGCAGATGCATTGGGGATGCATTGGATTAATGGAGAAGCAGTAAGATAAAAATCGTCCTTCACCCCTGAATTGAGGAGAGGTCCACAGTTGGTGAGAAAAATGAAGCACGTATACATCAAACCGTAATGTGCGGTAATGAGAATGAGGTTTCTGGCCATCAAGAGAGGAGGAGTAGCAAAGGAAAGAAGCCAGCGATGCATGGCGGAGCTCAGTGTGTTTATGAAAAGTGATGAAGTGATTGGCAGCGATAGCAGGGGTCACAAATTGCTTTCAGCAGATCCCTCCAACCTGGTAGTAGTTCCTTTAGGTTTTGTTTGGAGATACGTTTATTCAGATTTTTTTCTTTCCAGTGTTTGCAGATGACCCTGTAGAGGGATGCTAGTTTGACATTGGTTTTACAGGGGTACAAACTGGCGACCATCAATTTTGAAAGCGGAAGGGGACAGAGGAGTTGAGATTAGATGATGGGTGCATGAATGTGCAAATGTGTACGGTGAAGAAGAGGAGGAGAAGCTCTTGCGGCAGTGACCGAGGCCCACAGAGTAGTGCAGGCAGTAGGCCAGGAAGGGAATTCCGGTGGGGGATCGCAGCTGGTGCCAGGGCCAGGAAAAGGGGGCAGGACAACAGCCAAGGCGGGAGAGATGAGGCGTGCGTACCCCAGCACCTTTCCACCCCCAGCACTGGCAGCAGGCGGGCTGCTTTTAATGCAAGTGAGAGTTGGAGCCAGCTCAGCTGCTGGCCAGTGGAGGACGGGGGCAAGTCCCATCCCTTGGGGGGGTCCTGGGGCGGGGGATTGGAAAGCTCAGTTACCGAGGTGCCGCTGCTGAAGCCATGGAGAAAGAGAAGGTGAAGAAGTCCATCTCTAAGGCTATGTGAAAATTAAGTAAGACCAAGCATAACTGGTACGATAGCGGTTACTCTCAGTAAATGTCTGAATATTTTAGTCATCTTTTTCCACTTTGGATTAAAAAAGAAAAAAAAGATTTATTTTGAAGAAAAATAACAAGGCGCATGCCACAAAAGAGCACTGTAAGAGAAAATGAAAAATAGAGATGGACACATTTCCCAAAGGCATGGAGAAATATAAATAGTCTTGGGTTTCATGTCAAAGGGAAGAAATACTTGGTGTTAGTTTTATTTTTAGAAAGCAGGAGAAGTTATGAGACAGCCTGATACGAGTTGGCTGTCTGAAAATATCTGTCGTTTTTAGTGTATACCCTAGATATATCTGACCAGTCTGCTACTCATGTGAAAAATGTGAAAACAGAAAATCTCGCTGTGGTAGGATTCGTCTGCCCTGACGCAGGTGTGTAGAGGTTAAATACCTCAGTGTGAACTGTTTGCCACAGACTCTTAAATTTGGTGGAGGGGGGGAACAAGCATCATGAGTTGATAATCTGTCTCGTGCTAAAATAAGTTGCCTGAGGTAGGCTAGGAAGATGTAAAATAGGGTGACCAGCTGAGGCATACATGTCTGAAATAATCTGAAATGAATCTTGTCTACAGGAAACTCCTGTTACTACATTGCTCTTAAAATGAAAAGCTGAGCAGTCTAAAATGCTTACTTTGTATGAGTTCATTTTTGGAGGGACGAGTGCTTCACGGTGTGGAGGTCAAATACGATCTTAATCCCCCCTTAAAAACGTATTAGCGCTGATAGAGCAAAGTGTAATTTGGAGAAATAATTTCAAAACTTCTGAAAGAGAAACATCGCAGAGGTAGATACAAAGTCGTGTTTTCCAGCTGATCCACTGTGACAGGTCTTTAGTTGAACAAGAGTTCACATACACTGAATTCATGCGGAATGGTACATTTTCTGTACTCATCGTTGCATAATAAATCCGCAACTGGAAACAGAATTTAAGACACAGGGAATAAAGAAGCTTCATGAGTTGTCGCTTCAAAACAGAAAATCTCAAGGCAAATGGTATTCTTGAAACTCGCAGTGCCCAGTCGTGATTCTAGGTAACATGGTTAATTCTCTGAACCCTATCAAGTAAAGCAGTGCCCATAGTAACCTGGGTGTCAGAAAGGAGTTCACAGGGGTGGAATTTCCACCTTCATTTAAAAGAGATTCTCAATTTTACCTTGTAGGTCTTGAGACAGTAACCAGTTGCAGCCACCTTTGCTGGGTCTGAGGAAAGCCCGAGCTGATGCCGATTTGTCTGCTGCGTACCGTGGGTTGGTAGTTCGGCGAGAAGCTGAAACTGTTGACAGCAACATCTCTCTTGGTTGCCATTCCCATGGACCACGCTGCAGAACTGTATCACCCTTAGGAGCAACCCTGGCTGAATTTAGGGATGTTCTGTGTTGCACAGGGGGCTTAATGACCACTGTGGTCATTCAGGGGTCCTGAAGGTAAAGGTCAAAAAGAGCCATGCTCTGATGGTAGAAAAAGAGAGAAAGTCTTGGCATTTGGGATCTGAAAATGCCACCTCTAAAGAGCTGGAAAATTTGGAAGGGCAAATGCTTCTTGGCGGTTAGAAAGTAGTTTGCAGAAATTTAGGTTCACTTTGTGTATGTTAGGTCCAGTAACAAACATTGGCATAATTTTAGTGATTTTAGTCTAAAGCGTAGCCAGCTCTCTGGCACTTCAAACAGGTACCAAGCAAGAAGGCAGTGGAGGAGAGGGTGCCCTATGTCTGTGATTGCCTCCAAAAAATGCCCTTTGCTGTTACTAAATCTCCTGTGCGTTACTACCCCAGACTGTAAGTGCCAAGCCAATTCTCCTTCTGCTAGAAATAGTGTGCTTATTAGATCTCTTAACTGCAGCAGCAGAAGGTGTTTTCTGGCACATCTGTATCCACACCTGTGGATCTTATTCATACGGAGCACGAGAAAATGCTTTCCCGTGCTTGACCTGTAGACCTTTGTACATGGGACAATGCACCCTCATTGTGTAGTCTTATTTTTCAGGGTTTTATGCTTACGTATACTATGGTAAAAGTGTCAGTACATTATCTCAATTTGCTGTGAAGTATAGTGATATAATAGTATCACTGCAAATATGACGAGTCGTACATATATCCATTTGAGATGTATTTCAGTAGCGAATATGAAGGTTGTTGGACCTATTCACAAGTAATGAGGCAGGGCAGACTCCCTAATAGACTCTGTTTTGCAGGAATGTGCCTTGGTTGGTTTGTTCTGTACAGCTTCTCCTTTACCACCACACAAGCGATGGAGCAATTAGCAGCGATGCAGACTTAGATAGCCCCCATCTTCCATCACAGTTTATTAACTTCGTTTGTAGATTAAACAGAAGAGGTTCACAGTGTGTTTTCCGTGTAAAGTACTTTAGCATTTTATGTTTCTCCATCAGGCACAGTGGAAAAAACAGTTGCAGAAGCTGATACATGTGGCTGTAGCTATGGCAGAGTTGTGATATCTTTTGAGAAATAGGGTGTGAACATATAATTAAAGACTACAGGATACGTTTTACACTTCGTGGCTGAGGTTTGGAAAAAAAAAAAAAGTAAGTAGCTCCTCAGGTCTGCATCTCCACACTGGAGAAGCTTGCTCTGAAGGAGAGACTTGAGTTGGGGTTTTTTTTTTTCCCTAGGAGGACTCCTACGTGTACTAGAAATAGCCAGGGTGCGACATGCCCTAGTTACAGCCCCGGCACGAGCGGCGGGGCGGCGAGGACGATGTGGTGGGAGCAAGCCAGCTCCACAGCCACCGCAGCGGGGAGAGCTCCAGCTGCTCCTCCGGTACCCGCAGCCGGGTAAACAGGACGTGCTCGTGCACAAAAGGAAAGTGTTTACATTGTCTTCGCTGTTTCCTGAGTTTTGAGAGGAGGGGAGAACCGGCAGGAATAGGGACAGGGCGGTGGAAGTCCTTTACCTGGGCTCTGTGGAGCTGCTCGGGGCCCCTCCATCCCCCCCTGGCACGCAGCAGGGTGGCTTGCACTTGGGTTAATCAAGGCTCGTGGGATGGTCCTACCCTTTTCCCGAGATACAGCCTGAGATCAGGCCTTCTGCCTCCTCTGTCACCCATTTTTGGAGGAATTAGGAGCCTCATCAGTCTTGTGGGGCTGTTTGACCTTTTTGAGGACATCTTGGCACAAGGGGCAGCGATCTGCCTCCCTGTACAGGGAGAAAAAAGCCATAGGAAAATGCAAGTTCATCCCCTCAAAAGTAGACAGCTGCAGCGTTTGAAATTCTGTTTTTTTATGTGGAGTAGATTTCGGGCAGTGTCCCATTAAATCAGACCTTAGGATCCTTTAAATACACTCAGACCTTAGGATCCTTTAAATACATTTGCGTGATTATGGCTAACCCAGTATAGCTAAAGCTGCTTTATTAATTACATTGACATGTTGGGTTGTAACATGCTAAAAATATCAGCGCTGATAATCTCGGTCGCTTCTTATTTTCAGCACGGCTACGTTCCTTGTGCGTATTGTCAAACGACCGTGCTGTCGATAGACCAGGGCTATCACAGGCAGGGCTGTATTATTCCAGTGAAGGTATTTCTTTGTTATTTCAATAGGAAACAGAAGATAGGCGATAAGCTAACAAACTCACAATGGGTGGAAGTTCATTAAAAATATATGTCCTTGTTGTATGTATGATGTATTTAGAAGTTAAGCCCTTTGGAGCAGCAGGTGTTGGTACAGTGTCATTACAATGGGGCCTCGCGTGTCACCAGATTTTCAGTGCTGATGGTAATCAGAGACGACTTTTTGGCATGCCAGCAAGTTAGGTGGGGTCAGGGAGCAGGCGGCGATGCAGACCCGGTCCCTCGCCTCCCAGAGCAGTGCGAGTTGTCACTCCTGCCGTGTCGGTCGGGTGGCAAGCTCAGGCGGGAGGGACAAGTTGTAGGTGCTGTAGGAATTGGGGTTCAGAGGTTTTGTGTATCCTGCCTCTCTGCAGAACCGGGCTCTTCCCCTCCTCCTCTGGGCGAAAGGAGGGCGCCTCTCGGGTGCGACAGCATTTACATCGTGCCTGCAAAAGCTTCACCTCCTTGCTGGCAATGGTTTTGTTGAGCCGAGGTCTCCAGGCCGTTGTCTGTAGCGGTTCGGAGTCCTGACGGCATGCCACGCCGTGCTGTGCCTCCAGCGAAGCAATCCCCCTCTGGTTTCAGGGCGGGCCTCGTGCAGAGGCTTGCCGGTGTGTTAAAGTGGGACCGGGCAGAGGACTAGGACAAGCGCCTCCTATGCAAGAGGCGAGCGTGTTTCTTTTCAGCAATCTGTATGTCAGAGGTAGTATGTTGCTGAAGTTATTTTCAAAACACCAGTTTTTTGGTTTGGGGTTTTTGTTTTTTTCCTTTTAAAATAAATATTGCATTAAGCAGCGGTCTAGCTTTGTAATACGCAAGTAGGTCGAAGTGCTGTCATGTCTGTCTTGCGTACCACCTACAAATACAGCTTAAAGGTATGTCGAGTGCCAAATCAAACTCGAAGAAGAAAGAGCAGGCGATGCACTCTTGATTCCTTGACTTGCCCTTCAGTCTGGAGCACAGGTTAGCAACGACATGATAAAACATCAGCCCCCTGGCTTTTGACATCGCTTTCACCAGCAGCCGTCTCAGGCAGGTGATGGAAATCTGGACTGTTTTCCAATACTGTGAGCAGGTTGCTGGGCACATTGTGCATTTAACCTTCGCAGTATTGGAAGCACGAGAGTTTGCGTCCATCAAATGGTCGCTTCGCCCTCAGATTGAGACCTGGTGAAGGTAAAGCAGCAAGGTTAGCGACTAGGTTAGGAGCACAGAGGTACTGATACGATCAACCTCCTGGACCTCCTGACATAAGGAAGCGTGAAAAGCCTCTCGGGTTTGCTGACCTGCAGATAATTTTTTTAGGAAATAAGCAGCTGCTAAAAGTGCATTGGAAAGACACTCCAGCTTGTTGAAAGCACCCAGCCCAGTATTTTTTTTTTTTTTTTCTTTTTGCTGATTAGTAGCGAGGGGCCCTGCCTCCACCGTTGCCTCTGGTCATTCCTGACTTTGTGGGAGCAAGGTGGGAGCAGGCACCAGTGTGCTTGTGAGCCTCTTCAGGAGGCCAGGGCTGCTTCCCCCTCCTCTGGCAGCCGGGGCGCTGAGGGCATGCACCCAACCTGCGGCCAGCCCCTTCCTTTGTGGGCTTCCGCGCGGTCTCCGGTATTTTAATACAGAAAATAACCCCTTCTGCGTGTTCTCACGCACGTGACAACGTGTGCGCGGGAGGAGGACAACCAGGTTTGTGAAACGCAAATGGCCTCCCAGGTGGTGTGAGGATACGGGATGCTGTCCCGCACGGGATGCTCCCGAGCTTAGTTAGTCCAGCGCCGGCCGGCCGGGCGACCTGCTCTCCTCGCCTCACCTTAAAAGCGCGATCACGCTTTCCTTTCTCTTAACAGATAATCCTGAAATAGCCGGCAGGAGCGGAACGGAGTGTCACGAAGCCTCCCTGCGGACGGCCAAGCACGGCTACTGTACATACTACCCCGTCTCCTCCTCTCTAGAGTTGCCACAAACTGCATGCTAAGTCAAGAATTTGTTCTTACGGACAAATCACAAACTCGAAAAAGCTAGTGCTGCTATGTCATATATGAATATTAAATATGGTATGCTTACTATACTCCAACCTAAAATAGTTAACTACCTGATACCAGCTGTGATGTTTCAAGACATAAAGGGTAACATTTAGTTTTAAAGATTTTCTAAGCATAGTTTAATTCTTGCAAATATTGTCTTTTCTCCATAACTATACCTAACGGGAACGGTCCAGTTGAGTTAATCTCGCGAGATTCAGTGTTTACGAATCTTTCGAGCTCAGCAATAATTAAGTTGTATCGGCTAAAAACTTACCCCGGTTGCAGGTTTAATTTTCACCCAAACTATGATTGGGGTTTTTCTTCTCGGTTAAAAAAATAAATAAATAAATAGTCTTGGGTTTGTGCTCCCCTAGGGAGCTGATTCCAAGTCAGAGGAAAAGTGAAACGCAGCCCGGTGTCGTGCACATCACCCTACCAATCTGAATATTTTTAGCCAGAAGTCCAAAGCAAAGCACAAATTCTTTTAGATGCACATGGTTGGTGTTTGACTTGTATGGAGAAGTTGCATTTGAATCATAGCAGAATAGCAGAAGAAAATTTAAAAAAATTTGCACAGTATGAACTTCATACCCCTTTCAGTCCCCAAAAGAACAAAGTCTTGAGAATATTATTTTACAAGTATATTTATAATGTTTTTAAAAGAGACTTTGCAGAAGTGCCTAAATTTTGTCACATCAGACTTGATGAAAGTGAGCCTGATGCCAACAGTCAAATCTCACCAGAAGCGAATAATCTTTCAAACTCATGGTCAGGTTACCAAAAAGATCCGAACTTGTTAAGAAGTAACTTCTAGAAGTGTAAAATCAAACAAACAAAAAAAAGACCAAACTAACAAAAGAAAAGGCAAAAAAGAAGGCTGTAGATGAAGAGATTTGTATGATACTCTAATTTAACGAAAATTCAGTTGAGTCACTGAAACGTCATAGGTGACTTTAATCTAGGCTATTAACTGAACACTAAGAATGTAGAATGAGATTCAGTTTAATAAATCATTACTGTATTTGCATTTTTTTTTAATTGGATTATGCGATTGTAACCAGATTAGAGTGGAGAAAAAAATAGTTCTTTTAATTGTTTTTCTTTAAAAACATATTTTATGTCACAAAAGTATGAAGATATCTTTAATACAATTATATACATATTATATATACATACATATATATGGATGAAGCAGATTTTAATGTTGTTTACTTTTTTAAATACTTTGTTGATTTACAAGGTAATTATATATGTATAATTAAAATTTCATTTGTTTGATTTGAGATTTGTTTCAAGCACTATTGTACCAAATATTTCATATTTCACATTTTATATGTTGCACATGTATCACATAAATGACATAGTTTTTAAATTATTGTTTAAAAAAAAAAAAACAAGACAGCTGTTATAAGTGGATATTATGTATAATTGTTTGCAGCATAAGTTTTCTATGTGGACATTATTAGTGATTGCAGTATTTTAACTTAACCTCTTCAGATTGATTGTAAACTATTTTAAACTTTGGCAGCACTGCCTGTTCTGAACGACTGAAGGCACTAACCATATAATTATTTGTCTAGGAAATTATTTTCCGGGCTAAATCTTGTTTGTCCGATGTCTAATTACTATCTATTTATATATAAAGCTGGAGATCTGATCATCCGAAAGAAAAAAAGAATCACAATTCGATTGTAAAATTAACATAGTGCTTGTAACGTTGCGTTAGTTTTAATTTGTGGAAAAATAATGTATCTTAACTTGTTACTTTAGCAGTTAAGGTATCACCATTATATACTATTAAAACACTAATATTTGTAGACTTTCTCAGTCATTATAACTAGGTAGTTGACACTGCAACTTGCCTATATCTGTCAAAGTTGTTTTTATTTTTTTATAATAGTTAATTTAGGCATTTGGGTAGCTTATTGTATAATACTAAATGGTAAATTATCCATGTTGTTTAAATATTTTATGTAGATAACTCTTCAAGACATTGTTTTGTGTGAACTTTTTATGTTTCGAAATAACTGTTATTCTATGTTTTTTACAATTAACCCAGTACTACTATTTTTTGCCCATGGATGACGAAGCTTCAGATACATCAGGTCTTTCATCCAGATAAACTGACAGACAAAAAAGAGAAAATGTATTTTTAATAAGAGATCCACTTTCCGACTGTATGACTTTGTAATATTCCTGAAAACTGTACAAGTACAAACCTATGCTAACAGTAAGGAGGCAATTACAGAGATGTGCAAATACGTGTACAACAGATTCTGCATTTTATTTATTTATAAAGTAATTTTATAGACTATTTCAAAATTTGGGAAGATCTAAAACTATTTTTCTGTATAAATATTATTTGCCAAAACTTTGTTTATATTTAAAAAAAAAAAAGTCTAATGAAAATGATTAAATTTTAAATGCTTTGTTTAATTAAAAAAAAAAAAAAAACCCAACAAATAAACCCCCCTAAAAGAACCATGAGATGGGCCAACACAGAGACAGCGAATACTGTAGCTGGGACACGGTTTCAAGTTACTTGAGATGTCTCAGTGTTTATTTTCTTCAAAGGATACAGCACCTCACCAAAATACCTTTTCGTTTGCCTCTCTCATCCAGCATAATTGACAACGCGTACGATGAGTATTTCGGTAACAGTTAAAAAAAACCAAGCACCCTCCATTCACTCTTTTTCAGCATATAACTACTAGTGGTCTGTTAAATAGCCATTCTATTTCTGTTGTGACGTTAAATCCATTCACCCGATGTACAACCACTGAAATAAAAAGAAGCATTTTAAAATGAGAGCGGAGTCGGGGCGATCCTTTCTTGTGGCGCGGCTCTGGGCAGAGGGGCCTGGGGTAACAAGAACAGTCAGAAGAAAGTGGAGGAGTATAAAAAAAAAGTATGAAAAGTATAGATTTTTTTTTTAAGATTTTATTTTATTCTATTCTATTCTTTTTTTTTTTTTTTTCTCCTTAATCGCATGTTCAAGTAACGAATCCTTCAGTGCGGTCCCCTGGCCGGGGACACGCGCGGATGCTGGATGAGGAAGGACGTGCTCTCCTCCTGCTGGAGCCGGGCTGACGAGGACGCCGCGCTGCGCGGCTTTCGCCCCAAAACAGCCGCCTCCTGCCCTTTCTGCCTGCCCGTCCTGCTGGGGTGCAGGCAGGCAGTGCTTATCTCAGCGGTGCGGCTCGCGGATGCCGGGGGAATTTTTTTTCGCCGGCGCATCCTCTTCTCTTGCCTGCGCCTCGGAGAGTGTCACGCCAACCAGTAATCCCCGGTATCTACTGCTGCCTCTCCCCGTCACGGGGGAGTTGCGTGCCCACGGGCAAGCTGGTGACCGAGGAAGGATTAAAACCTCTGGCTCGTTCTTCCCACCGTCTTCTCTGATCTATGGCTTTTTCGAAGCGCTTTGAAGAAAGGAAATACAATTCCTGCAGAACTGAGAACGACTTTGCGACTGAGAAGCCGCCCGCGTACGTTGCGTCAGCACGGGGCTGGTTTGAAAGGAGCCCAAGGTCGCCGGTGATGTGGAAAGCCACCAGGTGGACCAGTCGGTTTGGACGTAGCACAAACGTACTGAGCCAGAAACCTGCGGAGAACGATCGTGCGGGACGGAGAGGAGATGCGGGGATGGCTTGGGGGTAAGCCTGCAGGGACAGGCGAGGGCCGCGGCGTTAGAGGGCTGCGAGGGATCTGCAGAGCAGAAAGCGGCAAACGGTTTGAATCCAACTCTGAATGATTCGGGAGCGGAAAGCCTGTCCGTTCGTACTTCCTTATGTTAAACCCCACCCTGGACAGTCATCAGCTGCCAAGAAGGGTCAGAACATGCTGATTTTTCTCATCTAAAAGCTGCTTTGTTTCTTGTCAACTTCACTTTTTTGGCAGCGGAGAAGCCCTCGTGGAAGCCGTGAGCTTTCGGGAGCCGCACCAAACCAGCAGTCTTTGTACACCTCTGTGTGTGGAGTGTACCCCCTTCAGATAACGTCAGTGTTTCCAAAATGAAGCAAGGTCCTTCTAGAGAGGAGGCTTCAGAAACCTTTGGAAACCCCTTCAGAAACCCCTGCCACGCACGTCCTCACGGACAGTGGCTGCAGCTCTGGTCCCCAAGGCTGCTCCCCGGCAGGCAGCAGTCCCTTGCCCCAGGCCAAGCGCCACCGCAGCATCGCCTTGCTCAACAGCAGCCTTCTCCAGAGCTGGCTGGCCAGGTCCACGCTCTCCTCTGGCCCCACGTGGTGTAGCCCTGACCGTAAGGCATAATTATTATTTTCAGTGTGTTTTGCTTGGGTTTTCAGTTCAAAAGTCTGAAGGAATCTGAGGGCTGGGTTGGGTTTTTTGGTTTTGGGTTTTTGGGTTTGTTTGCAGCCCACTGGAATTAATAGCATGAAACAAAAGGGGCTGTGACATTTGAGGGATCAGAGCCTGCTGGGATAGCTTTGCATGTTTGTATACAGCAAAGGAAGCCAAAACTGGTTCAGCCTTGTCCTCGCTGCATTTTGGGAGTGCCTGTTGAGCAAGTTACCGAAACAGCAGCTGGGTTTTGTTTCAGGAGGAGTTGTTTCACTCCAGCAGGGAGCCTAGGAACAACCCAACATTTCTGTACTGGGGGTGACGATGGAAAAAAGGATTTGTGGGCAAGGCTGCTTGACAGCGTGGGCGTTGAGTCTTCTGCTGGTAGCATTTATTGCCTGAATTCATGGGACCCCAAAAAAGTGCCTTGCCTGGGGTTGCCGACAACCTTCCTTGGCATCTGATCAGATGCGTACCCTGCTCTTTGTGCCTGCAGTCGTTTCTCTAGCCAAGCCTTTTGTCGAGTAACCTGCCTTTTTAATGCCATGTGATTGACCGTTCTGGAGGCTTTTTGCATGGGTCAGGGTGATTTTTTATTGCTGGAATGGGGG
Source organism: Egretta garzetta (assembly GCF_000687185.1). Classification (NCBI taxonomy): domain Eukaryota; kingdom Metazoa; phylum Chordata; class Aves; order Pelecaniformes; family Ardeidae; genus Egretta; species Egretta garzetta. The sequence goes on along the minus strand of NW_009259578.1, from coordinate 216,570 downwards.
GGTTGGTTGGTGGCAACACCATCTCAGCTGTTGCATTAAAGCAGTTGCTGTTGCTGGTGTGTAATGTATCCGAGCAAATAGTGACAGGTATAGAATACAGAGTTAGATTATCTGTGAGTGAATAGATGAGAGAAACATCTTCTGAATTCTTAGTCTTCTAATTCCACAATTATAGAAACCATGGAAATTGTAAAAAAATAAATTACATGTTTCACTCCATGAAAATACCTTCTGCTGTAGCAGAGGGAAAAAAAGAAAACACTAAGAAATGTGAAAGGAAGATACTGGTGTGAGCTGCTTATGCAATGTTGTGTTGGAGTTGCATTACTTCCACCAAAGCTTCTGACAGAGTGAGGAGAATACACTTGGCTGTATGACTTAGGAAAATCACTACAGGAAAGACGCCCTGGTCCTCTCCTCTTCAAAGAGCTGGATTTGGATGCTGCTTTTAAGGAAAACAAATTCTGGTGAGTGTCCTACTTAGTCTAATTGTCACAAAACAGCCAGGGTGTTGCCTGCGTGGTGGGTGGTTCCTCAGAGGGTCACCAGACCAAATAGAGGCTGGGATGTGGTGGTGACGAGGGTGACCACAATGGTGTAAGGTTCACCTTGTAGGAACAGCCCCCGGGTTTGGTTACGCAGGTGCGTGCCTACGCTAAACCCGAGCTGTGTTTACGTTTGCCATGAATGCCCCTCCTTTCCACAGAGGGGTAGAGGGAGGAAATGCTTTTATTTCCTTGTTTTAGGGTTGTAGTCACCACACTTCATGCCAGTGGAGCACATTCAGGGATGCTGAAGTTGGCAGCTGACAGCCACAGCTCAGGACTGTGAGCAAGTGAGTTTTTCACGCTTGGAAAGCTGTTCGGGTGGGACCCAGCTTTCTCTCTGTAGCTGTCAAGCATCATTTCAGACACCGCAGGGTACCCGCTTGGCCTGAAGCTGCTGCTAGGAAGGAGCACAGAGTCTGAATGGATGTCTTAACTCCTCTGCCAGCCCCATGCAGGTGTCTCAGACACCCTGCACCACCTCAGATGAGTTCAGCCACTGAATCCCACCTGTTTTCACAAGGGCCTGGCAATCACAGCAGCGGTTTTGATGGATTTTAAAATACCATCATGCACACGAGATCACAAAATCATGAGATGGGCTTAAATGGTCTGATAACTTAAACCTCCTGTTCTTCTCTGTAGGTATTTGGTGCACATTCAGCTTGCATATTTAAGCTTTTTCTCTCCTGCCATGATGCCTAGAAATGTTTTTCATGTCGCCTAACATGCCCATGAGCTCGTGGAGGTAAGGAGCAGCTCATAAAATTCTTGAGAAATTCATGAAAATTGACAACACAAATTTTACAGATTTGGTGAGTTCAAGATGTTCTTATCTCTTACTGTGTTATCCAGAGGAATGAAGAAATACGGTAGCCCTTTGGCACCTAATATAATTTCTTCAGGCTTAGTCTTCACATGGGCTTTATTCAATCATTATGCCAAGGAAGGTGTGATGTTATCAAGTATAACTTAGTCTGAATGCAGTTGCAATGGGATGAACTGTCCCTGTATGCAAATAAATTGTTTTGTTTAAACGTTTCATGTGAAACGGTTGTACCCTGCTCTATCCAATGTAGTTATGTTGCTTTAATTTCTCTGTAAGGCTTGATAACAAGCTGTCCTCAGACAGGCGTTAGGTAGAGCCCACACATTTCATTTCCATGTTTAAGATAAATGGTGAAAGGCAAGAGTCCCACTTCGTGTCCTTCCTCAAGCCGAATGTGCCCAAAAGAAAAGCTATGTAAGCCGGTACAAGTAAACGAGGACTCATGTGGGGAAAAAAGTGGTCAGCCTTGAGCAGATTTCAGCACCTTTCTAACTACAGGATGTGAGGAAAGCATTTTCCCTTTCTATTGACCTTAAAAGTGATTACTTTATACTCATTCCAGAGGGCATAATTGAGGTTGAACTCCTCTAATAGAGAATCAGTGCCCTCCTCTGTGAACGTGAACTTTCCAAGACTACTTGCTGGAGAAGTCCCTGGGCGGATGGCACTGCCCATTCCTCAGCCGTTGTCTCGAAGTCCGTGGTAAGTGCTTATGGGTGGCAGTAGAAGCACACTGGCAACTCCTCCTGTGGCCTGTGGACTTTTCATTTTATTTTCTTTTGATTGGATGATGGGAGAGGCTGAACTTACTTCTTCAAGTCCAATTTTATTTGGAGTTGCAGGTATATATGGAGATTTTTGTTTGGTGTTTTTCTCCCCAACTTACTTGTTAGATTGATTATGCATCCTTTGTAGCTTTTAAGGGCCAGGCTACTTATATTTCAAGTTTGCTTCCGTCATCTTTAAATGCACATTTCAGATGTGCTCATTTGTCATCTAAATCAGTTGCTTTTACTCTTCACAGAACTTAGTCTGCAGCAAAGTATTTCAAATATTCTGCTTTATGAAGTACAACCTAAAAAATAATTTATAACATACAGATCCTCCTAGAAGCTATACTAAGGCACATGGAGGACAGGGAGGTGATTCAAGACAGCCACCATGGCTTCCCCAAGGGCAAGTCCTGCCTGACCAACCTAGTGGCCTTCTATGATGGAGCAATTACATCAGTGGACAAGGGAAGAGCCACAGATGTAATCTATCTGGACTTCTATAAGGCCTTTGACGTGATCCTGGAGAAGTGGGACCCTGTGAACCTCATGAGGTTCAACAAGGCCAAGTGCAAGGTCCTGCACCTGGGTCGGGGTAACCCCTGGTACCAGTACAGGCTGGGGGAAGAAAGGATCGAGAGCAGCCCTGCCGAGAGGGATTTGGGGGTGCTGGGGGATGAAAAGCTGGACATGAGCCGGCAATGTGCACTGGCAGCCCAGAAGGCCAACCGTACTCTGGGCTGCATCAGGAGAAGCGTGGCCAGCAGGGCGAGGGAGGGGATTCTGCCCCTCTACTCTGCTCTGGTGAGCCCTCACCTGGAGTGCTGTGTCCAGCTCTGGAGTCCTCAGCACAGGAGATATGCAGATGTTGGAGCGGGTCCAGAGGAGGGCCACAAAAACGATCCGAGGGCTGGAGCACCTCTCCTATGAGGACAGGCTGAGAGAGTTGGGGCTGTTCAGCCTGGAGGAGAGAAGGCTGTGGACCTTATAGTACCTGAAGGGGCATTACAAGAAAGATGGGGTCAGACTTTTTAGCAGCGCCTGTTGTGATAAGACAGTGGGTTACAGTTTTAAACTAAAGGAGGGTAGATTCAGTCTGGATACAAGGAAGAAATTCTTTACAATGAGGGTGGTGAAACACTGGAACGGGTTGCCCAGAGAGGTAGTGGAGGCCCCATCCCTGGAAACATTCAAGGCCAGGTTGGATGAGGCTGTGAGCAACCTGCTCACTGCAGGGGATGTGGACTAGATGACCTCTAAAGGTGCCTTCCAACCCAAGGCATTCTATGATTCTGTGATTCTACAGAGAGAACCTGTAAGGCAAATGAAACTGAATGACATCAGATAGTCAGCCAACTCTGCACTTTCTTACTTGCAGCACTCTGTTTGCCAGATGTAGCACAGTATGTGTATATATGAATTGCCTAAACAGTGGCAATAGTTTTCTTCTGAGCATCCTTTTCTGTGTGCCAGCAGAACAAAACAGAAGCATGCTTTTACCACACAAAATTCAGGCCTCCTGCATTCAGCCCCAGGCTTCCTGTATAAGCAAATGGGGAGAGAGCAAGACCAAGGCTTTGCCTGAGGGCAACAACATTCAACTTCTAGGCAGGCTTGCTTCTTCTGGAGCCTTCCCTGCCTGGCTGCCTGTGGAGATGCCGAGGGTGCACCCTCCTCCATCGAGCTGGGGTGCATGGCGAGGTGCTGTGCATCCCCATTCCTGTCCCCAGAGATCCAGATCCTTCTTGCTCTGGCTTTCACCTGAGCTTCTCTTCTGAGCATATGTGCACCACGGGAACCCCATGCCACCTGCCAGCTTCTGCGCCTTTATTTTTGTCTGAGTGTGGCTGCTTTTTTAAAACATCTCGTTCCTCTTTTCTTCCTTTCATTCTAGAAATGACGTAGGCTTTTTTGCCGCCATGTGGTTGAGGAGCACGTTTAGGTCCTTGCACCATCACTGCGCTTTAACGGGTCATTTAGGCCCATTAGTTGCAATGGATTGATTTCTCTTTGCCAGCACAGATTGAGCATGCTGTCTGAAAGGCGAGGAGATGATTTGTAAGTAAGTGACCTGTTCTGCAGTAATCAAATACCTTTCCCTGCCACTACACATGCACATTAATACAAATCCTTTACTGCTGAAACTCCAGAGGGAAAACGCCCTCTTGCTACTTATGAGAAGTATTAGCCAATCCGGTTTTAATCTGTGCTTTTATCTTCACCTACTTGATTCTGGTGGCCTTCCTTAGGAGACCCTTGGATCCAAATTAAGAGCCATGCTGCTCTTGACCATGCAGAGAAGTTCCTTGCAAGCTTACGAAAGCCTGTGTGAGAGGCACTTCCAGTGGGACTGACCAGATGATCCTCATTCTCATAACAAAAGCGGGAAACCACAACAGTCCGAGCATTTAAAGCATTGTTTAATTACGGATTTGCTTTGAGTGGAAGGTAGAGTGGCCTAAACCTTCCTGGAGAGGATCCGGCTTTCATGCAGGCAGTGCCTCGCCTGCTCCGACTGACGTTTTGAGGTCAGGGAGAAGATGGAGAGGGCAGGCTGCAATCCAGGCTGACTGCAAGCAAACCCTGCTTCAGCAGCAGAAGCAGCTACCTGCTTACAATTATTTGGCCAGAGAAATTTTCCAGTCTTTCACAGTGAATGCTGTCCACAGGAAAGGTTTTGATGAGAGCTCATGGGCATGGTGGAAACCCAGTGGAAAGCAGAAGGTGTAGAGCAGTGAGGGGACATCGTACAGCGAAGAGCCGGTAGGGATTCCTTTTCAAGTGGAAATCAAGTGTGGCATAATTATTCTCTTACTTGCCTCTCACCTCCGTCTACATCACATGTTTACTCTGAAAGACGTTTCACCACTTCTTGGTGGAAAGGACTTTTTTTTTGGACCTGGCATTTGGGAGTTTTATGTCCTTTCTTGTTTGTTTCCTCTCCTTTTGCTTTAATTTTAGCCATAATGCAGAGACCAGCCTTCAGGCTTTGGTGAATGCAGCAGATACGTTCCTCTTCAGGAGTAATTATCAGAGGAACTGCTTTCAAATCCAAGTTTCCCGTGCAATATAATTATTCCTATTTAAATAAAGGACTCCGGCAGTGCTACTCAGCAGCACCTCTCTCTACAAAGTGAGGGTTGTTTCCTCGTCACACAGCTTTCTTCTGCTCTTCTCAGAAAATGACTCTGTTAGAATCAAACATTAGTCGGTCAAAGTGCCTAAAATCAATGATCATTTTATATTCAGTTGAATCCTTACTTTTAAAAAAATATCACAATGAAACGGCTCTATTTCACTTCCCTTTATTGTTACTATTATTGCCTCATGAATACTGCAGAGAGAAAGAGCTGCCTCTCCTTTATTTTTTAACTTCTTTCTAAGACGTAGCTGGATGTGGCTTCATGCTCCAGGAGTCCACGCACTTGAGCCAATTTGCAGCAAAACTGATAAAGAAAACAGCCCTGATAAGATGTGGTATTTGTAGAGCTCAGATTTAGTTTGCTCAGTGATGGAAACATGTCCCAATGTGAATTTTATCTAGAAACATGCGCTGCAGCATCGTGGTGTCAGGAGCTCCCGTAAACAGGGCTGATGCCCATTTGAACCAGCTGGAGTCGGGGGAGGGGGGGGCTCCTGCAGCAGCTAGGCTTCACTGGGATTAGAAACTTATTACTGGAGCTGGATGCACAGCTGAAAGGAGTAAACCTGGGCTGGGTTACTTGAGCAGGGTTTTAGGATAAGCTAGCCTGTGGATTTTTGGAGACTGCCCACGTGCTTGTGTTCTGCAGGAGCTGTGGGTAGCTGCTCTGCAGCGAGAAGCACCGTGGCTGTTGGAAATGGAAGCAAGCATCTCGTCTTTTTAAGTGTAATGATTTTTTTTCAGGATCCCAGGGTGCCTGTCTGTGGCACACGGATAACGAGGTTGGCTGTGAACAAACCATAGAAGGTCTCCTCAGGTGCCTGAGTAAAAGAGAGCAGCTTTGTCCACCAGCCAGATTACTACATTTACTACAGGAACGTCCTACAGCCTCCTGGCATAGCTGGAGGCAGCGGGAGGGCCCAGAGGAGAGGACTCAGAGGCACAGCCCGGGGGATGTGTTTTCATCCTGAGGAGTCTGGCACATCCCTGCAGCAGAATCCTCATGGCCTCACCAGCTATCCTGTTACTCCACAGGCAAAATAGCACCACTGTTCAAAATTAAACCCAAAGTCCCCTAACCTGTGGTGTCAGCAGTAGCAGGACCCCTCTGAGGCACTAGTAAGCACAAAGAAGGAAAGTCCGTGGCCTCTGCAGCATGTCCTCTTGTCTTCTCCTTGTTGGGAGTCCTTCTGCCAAATCTCTGGTGGATGCCCGTGCTGGCTGCCCTGGAGCCATCCCTTTCTGCCACATTTCCTTCTTGCTAAACACAGGGGAATCGGAGCACGTGCAAAGACAGAAATGTAGAAACATCTGTTTCTACCACGCTCAGAAAATGCCCTTATGAGGGACCCAGGGGGGGAATGGGTGGCTTTACATGGCCTGCTCAGCCAGCCAGGTTATGTGGGACTCTCCTCAGCTACAGCCCCTTAAGGAGCCTGAGGCTATTTTTAAATCAATAAAATAAAGGCCTGGGCCCTGGGAGGTTGATTAGCTCCCATGGGACACCTACAGCCCTTGGGGGCAGCCGAGGTGAGATGAGGCTTGCCTGCAACGTGCCTGCCTCTTCCTGCCCCGAACTTCCCTTGGCTGTTGATGCCATCTGCTCTGCTTCTGCCACTGGCAGCCAAGGTCCTGCCGAAACTCCTGCCCCTTCAGAAGAGCGACCTGGCTGGATTTGTGCACCTGAGGCCCTCAACCCTGCAACCAAACCCCTAACTTACTGCTAGTGACACAGGCTCACGTCTTCAGCTGTTCGCCCAGCTCCAAGCAAGCCCCCAGCAAAAGCTCCTCAGCTCTTCCTGGTGTCCCCCCACACCCCTCTCCTGCACAGGCACAGGACACGGGGCTTGGCTCGCCATGCCTTTCCCATCTTAAGAGTAAGGCCAAGACCCCTGTTTAGGGGCGAATTTTGCATTTCTTTTGGCGAAATGAAAATAGCTGGAGGTTTACGATGACAGCAGCCTGCAGCTATGCCCGTTGGTACAGCAAACCTGCTGCGCCTGCCGCGGGGAGGAACTGCTCTGCGCTCCGCTGCCGGGAGCATCCCTGGCACCTCCCAGACCACCGTCTTCTTCCTCTGGATAAAGCTCAGATTGGCACCGTTTGCCAATCCTCAGCTCCCAAGGTTTGGGTTCATCACTGTCTCTTTTACCTCAGGGGAAAAATAACTAAAAAATCCCATTCCTCAGGCATTTACTTTCCTAACAATTTAGCTTGCCCACTTTTGTCCTTTTGTGTCCACCTACCCAGCCACTGCAGATGGGCACGATTGCACAGCTAGAGCTGGCGGGGGCCTAACATTTAATTTGTTGTGCCTTTGCACAAACGAAGCGGCTGCCGGGGCACGAGGGGAGCGCCGCAGCGCTGCAAGAGCAGCACCTCACACCTCCAGTTTTAGCCGCTGGAGGACGTGAACCTTGTTGCTGTCATCCCTCTTCTCTCCACCTGCTCCCACGTCACTCCAGTGGCAAGTGAGGGGCTTGGAGGAACAAAGTTTTCTCGCCCTGCCAGAGGTTCCCCAGGAGAAGCGTTTGCCCCTCACTTAGCACTGGAAAGCTCTACCACTGCCTCTTTTGGCTAAAAAAAACCCCAAACAGTGCAGTTTTTTAGCACGGCAGTGAGGAAACGGCATCTTTCTTCATCAGTTTCCTCATCTGCAAGACAAGAATGCAACAGCCTGGCGGGGGTTTTGCCAGGGAGAAGCGCAGAGCTGCCGGAGGCTCCCTTCTCCCCGCTGCTGCTTCAAGCGATGCTGCTTAAATCAAGGAGCGACACGTAAGCACGGAGCCAGGACTGGACCAAAAGCATTATTTATTTTGACCCTGGCAGGTTCAAAGCTCTGGTGTTTATACAGCAGTCCCACAAATCCCAGAGGTCACCTCCTCGGGTCACATAAACCAATGCAGTTTTGGATATTGGAGTTTATGACGATTTATAGCAGCTGAGACTCTGGTCGAAGGTTTTCAAGGCCATGGAAAATGCTGCAGCTAAGACTCTTCTTGCTCTTTAATTTCCTTTACATGTTGTTAGATGTTTCTTCCTCTAATCAAATAGCTCCATGTAACAATATTTCAGCATCAGAGACAATCCATTTCTTAGGCCCTAGCTACAATACCAAAGTAAAGAGAATAAAAAAGTGCGAAGAGAGTAGTAAATAGTCTGTTTAACCAAAACACACTGCTTTGTCTTTTCTTTGTAAATAGGTTTTGTGCGTGTGCGTTAGCTGTATTATCATCACTTTTATCTGGACAGCTATCTAATTTAGAACATGATAAAATATTATTTCCTGTTCAAACAGGCAAGAATTAACCACTCTAAAAAATTCTTGATCATGACCAGGTTTAAGCAAAACTCAGTGGGGTTTGAGCCTGCTTATATACACACACACACGCAGAGGGAGAGAATACACTTACATGTATACACACACTGGTACTTAGATAATATATGCAAAGTGAATTATCACTTTTTAAAATACAACACCAATTTGTTTTCCCAGCATGCTTTTAAAAATTTCAAAACTTTGCTCGTAAGAATCTTTTATTAAAAGCTAGTCCTTAACTAGGCTTGTGGTGGCTGATTCGTACAGTTAAGAGAACATTTCAGGGCCGCAGGTGGCCAGTAACTTTTGCTGCTCGTATCTCCCTCAGCGTAAAGAGAAATACAAGGTTACCTGACAGAAATGTATTTTCTCTGGGGAAGCCAGCACAGCGGTTACACATACAACCACAGCTGACATACATACACATGCACCCACCTCACCTTCAGACGAGATGGAGCTCCAGTGCCCACCGCGTGTAGCCCTGTGGGGAGCAGGGGGACACACATTTACCCCCCGCCCCGGACACACAGACGCACCAGGCTGCATCGCCAGGGTCCCCACGCGTGCAGTTAGCCCTAACAGGAACTGCAGCCCTACCTACACCACAGTGGAGACATATAGGTATAGCGCTGTTCTGGATACATCACCATCATCTGACGCGTAGCGCATTTGGCCATGGCTGATCTGGAGCTACTACTGGCTCGGTTTCTCTTCCTCCCACGTTAAACTGCAGCTATTTCTTCCTGTAAAGAATTATATTGGAGACCTAAATGGTTATTTTCTGGGTTTTGTTCCAAACAACTTTTAAATTACTTCAGGGACACAAATTCCCTGCTGTGTCCCGTTAGAGACCGTAGCTGCAAAGCTATCTAGGACAACATTTTTCAAACACCTGAATGACTCGGGGGCTCCTGAACCACCTTCACAGGTGATTGAGGCACCGAAGGCCAAGAGCCATGGCGTGGTACTGCAGGAGACCCCTCCATGGAGCCCTGGTATGGAGAAGAGGCGTCCCTTACCCTGTGCTCTCCCAGCTCAAACATGCATTGATTTACTGCCAGCTCTCATCCATCAAGCAGATTTCATTTGCTGCACGCTACACATGTGACGATGTCTCTCTGGGCCACCACTTCCCACGATTCCTCCCTGGATACTTATGTGCTCTCCAGGTTATCTGCTGCCTGCATAGCATCTGATGCCTTCCCAGCTGAAATGACCAAGAACAGCCCGTTAAAATGTTTTTAACTTAAAGGAATGACTGACATAAAGCACAGGAGCAGCAGAGCAGTCTCCAGCAAGTACTGCCTGCAGACTTGCCTCTGCATTCGGGTGCCCTCACGTCCCACCAGGGTGAGGAGCGCTGACGGGCGCCTGGACCAAGCCCAACCGAAGAGCACCTTGCCCGTGTGGCACCAGACCTCTGCAAACACAGCACAAGCACCACTGCATAGCTCTGGGCCCCAACACAGCAGATTTGGGGGGAGTGCAGGGGTCTGAATACCCTGGTCCCAGGCCTGCAGACTCTGCATGGGTCTCCCACAGGGCTCCCATAGATCTCTGCGGCCTCTGTATGTACAGCAGAGTCTTGCATCTTTCTCCAAAGAGAGCGGTAAACACAATTCTGGGCTCTTCTAGGATCTTCTTTCCTTTGCATGGACACAAATCAAGAATTTGATCTGTAAGCGGTCAGTAGCTTTGATGCAAGAGTACATCTGATGACACTGCAATGCAAATTTTAGGAAGGAAAAGTAAATATAAGAAAGTTATATGGGGACACATATTATTAATTAGGCTTTTTTATTAAACAATTAGATTTTACTAACTGCTGCCTGGATGGGATGTGGCTGTTGAGGTGAATTCTGTCCCACCCCATGCAAAAGCTGAGCCATCACGATCGTCACCTGCATGACGACTTTTTTTTCAGCAGGGGCATGATGAATGGTGCAGCCGTATCTAAACAGGCAGCAAGTTTTTGCAGATACAAGCTTCTCGGGGGGAAAACCCCAGCCACTACCTAAAGAATAAGATGGAGCAGTGCAAATTATGATACTAATAACTATTTCAGGTTTAGTGGGTATTTATGTGCTACCTAGGCTAGCTGGCTCAGGTCTCTACTCTGCATTGCCGTCACTTTCGTGGTCACAGAGCAGATACCTCTAAGCTGTACCTGATACACACTGCTGCTGAACTTGCTAAAATCCAGTTTCTTATGTAATAACAGCAAAGATAATAAATACTTATTTGATTAGGGAACAATCCAGCAACCACTCACTTACTGGTGCATTATGTCTGTTGGAACAGATGATGCTTATTAGATGTGAGGATGATACAAAGCTGAGAAGGACCTGCAAGTACACTGGATGACGACATTAGAATTCAAAATTGTCTTGACAAATTGGGGAAAAAAACAGTATGAAAACCATGATGCAATTCAGTGAAGACAAGTGAATGGTACTGCACTTACATAAGAATAACCGGCTTCACAAAATCAGGATGAGATGCAGCTAGCTGAGCAAAAGTTCTTCATGAAGGAGCTGGGTGGAAGGGGCTAATTACAGATCATGAGCTTAAAACAAATTAACTACACCATGATTTTGCAGTAAAGCCAAGTTCCAGGTTACACCAGTAGGTACAAACAGAAGCCTACCCTGCCAAGAAGGTAAGCGAGTCCTACCTACCCAGCTCCGGGAAGGCCTCAGCTGAGGTACCATGTCCAGTCTGGGATGCTCTGCTTCAGGAAAAGGATGCTCTAGTCAGAAAAACTCCAGGGAAGATACAAACTTGATCAGAGGTCTAGACAGTGTCGCCCATGGCACTTCTATCCTGGAGAAGACTGTGGGGAAAATCTGATTTTATTAAAGTTCCTAAAAGTCTGCTGAAAAGGGGACATGCAGCTTCACGACCTGAGTGAACTGGACAAGGTGTAACAGGGTTACATTGCACAAAGGGAGATTCAAGTTGAAGCTTGAACTAACACAGTGCAGGGAGCAACACAGAGGAACAGGTTGCTTAGGGCTGTTGTGGCACCTCCATCGCATGAGGTCTTTAGGAGGCGGCGGCTGTGCAGATGTCCATGAGGACAGACCCCGGTGCACTCCAACTGCCTATGTGATCTCCTGAAATCCATTCATCAGCCTATTTCTCCTGTGGCTGTAAAGAAATTCCAGGATATTTCAGCTGAAGCTGCTCATGGCAGTCATCTTGATGTTTTTGAGTAAGATGCTTCAGTGCTGTCCCCCTGTAGGGCTGGAAGTAACTCCCTTCATGGGTGATTTCAGAAACTAAGGGCTATACCCACCAGAGAATATTTACAGGGCTGGGATATCAGGATGTGCTACAGCCAAAGAATTTGCAAACACTGAACTTCTAATCAAAGTGATGGTGGGGTTCTTGCACCAAGAGGTAGAAAATACCAATCACATAAATGCAATCACAATTAAAAACCAGAACAGTGCTGACTTCCTTCCTACAACTCCTCAAACTGCAGCAATAGTCCCACAGACAGTGACTGAAAAAGGAAGAGCAACAGTGTTGGTGTGTGCTGGAGCCCAAAGGCTCTGTGCTAACTGGATGAGAGACCACCGGGGGATGATACAGGGAGTAGCTAGCAGGGGGGAGTAGGAATTCGGTCAGCTAGTTTCCCCGTCAGAGCTAACGTACCATGAAAGCTTGGCACTGGGGAAGAGGACGCTACATTAAAAAGAGAAGGAAGCCAAGAAGAAGCCACATGAGGAAGAGAAGTTTGCAGCAAGCGTAGAACCAAGAATGTAGAACCACCATGAAAAAAAAAAAAACCGACCAAAAGATAACCCTCTTGCTGCATTAAGTAAATACAAAATGTTATGTGTCTTCTCCCCCACTGCTGAGTAACTGGAAAGGAGATCCAAGTGTGAGAACAACATTGACTTGGAAGATGACAGGGGAACCTGACAGAAGAGAGAAACTAGCAGACACTGACCGCCTTTGAGGAGACTGTCACGGAGCAGTTCTGGCAGATTCATCAGTCATCGAATATGCCCACTACATTCATCCCAAACCCACGAGGAAATCTTGTTGGAATCTGCCCCAGAGAAGCTATCCTGATAAAGTGGGAGCAGATCTGTATGAAAGCTCCTGAATAATTCCAGAAAACCCTATTTTATGGATTTGTTTGGTGTGTTCTGAGTTGCTCTCATTTATTTTGCAAGAATCTACCTGCAATTGTATCAGCCTTCACTGAACTTCCAAGCGGAAATGAAAAGAGAGGCTGGAGCTAATTCTTTTTATTATTTTCCTCAAGCAAATGAGCTGTGGTTCTTCTGTAAAGTAGCATATGCATATCTTGCACTTGTAGGATAGGCCTCCCACTACAACACAGCTCTGAAAGTTTGCTCAAATGCAGCAGTCATGGGGTTGCATTCATGTACAGCACTGAAGACCTAAAGAAGAGTACAAGAGCTTTGTACACCTCACAACCTCGGTTCCTTTTTGGTTTTCCTTTACACTAATCTTTTCTCCAGGCTCGGAAATCATTACTGAGCTATTTTTACTCCATCTACAGTCACTGTTGCCCAAACTTCCGATTTTATCACAAATTTATAATATTGTATCTTCCTAAGGCACCAGCTACTGGAATCAAGAACATGAGACTCCTGCCCTCTGCTAAAAAAACCCCAAACGCTTAATGTATGAGGAAGCAGCAAAAAGAAGCAGCAATATCTAAAGACTAAAAGGCAAATCCAATAGACAGTGTTGGGATGCAAACCCTCATGATTTTCAGACCTTTAATGTTTATCTTTGAAGGCCGGCAGTTAGCAACTCTTATGTTGATAAAGATCATACATAAGACTCACAATTCTGAAGCATTCCGTTAAAACTTCCTGCTCCGCTAATTAGAGGTTGGGCTCAACAAGCTCCTAGAAGTGGGAACTCCAGAAGACCTTTGGGTAGAAAGAGACAAGTTACTCTACAGGTGAGACCTGCCTCCCCACACCCATATCCCCAAACTACCTCTGATCTACATCTGCGCGTTCACTGAGGGAGGGAGCGTGGGCCCACGCGTGAGCTGGGCAGACGTGTCCATCTCTTTGTGTATGGAGACAGGGCCAGTGTTTGCTGACAAACTGGCTGCCGGGACTTTTTTAGGGGATCTCACGTCTCCCAGGCAGTGGCCAGCCCCCTTAAAACCTACCTCTCTGTGGTCTGCCCTTAAAACCTGCCTCTCCTCAGGGACCTCTCAGGGGTCTTAGGGGGTTTGCTTTGGATATTCCACAGCAGCTTCACTGCCTAGAACAGATGATGGAAATACAAACATCCAGAAGAAATGTGGCTACTCAGACATACACCAAAATGACCAACACAGTTTTAGGACACATACTGAATTGAACCGATCTAAGTTACGAATTGATCGCACACGAGGCAAGGATTAAATGCTGCCCCTTTTAACAAGATGCATGTGTAAGAAATAAATATAAGAAAAGTGTATTGGAAATCTTATTTTTAAATTACAGTGTAACTCACAGCAATTAAGGCATCTTACAATTTAATTCCGTTCTGAATACTTTTCTCAAAATAACCATGTAAAAAGAAAATATTATTGTAACTGTAATATTAAATTTTTATTGACACCTATGAAATCTAATGCTTGTGAAATACAAGCCCCTGATGCTTATATTCTGGTTATTAAAAAGGAGTAGTTACACTTATTTCCTTTCAAGTCTGACTCAGAAAAAAAAAATGGCTATGATGTGACTTGTGACAGATACTGCAAGACTTTTGTACCTTAATAAAAACAGACTATAATTATCTTCACTTTCTCTCAAGTCTCGCGATTGAATGGATTTGGTTTTGAACATGATAAGGAGAAAGAAAGAGACAAATGGAATAATAAATTAGCTGGTTTTAGTTTATTTTACCACTAGTTTTTATATCCTGAAACCAACTTCCCCTGTTTTGAAGCTACATGCAAACAACAGCTATTTAACTTTATTGGCAGATGAGTATTTCTTACAAAACTTAGACATGCAATGGAAGCTTTTCATTAAAACTGATAACACCACCCAGGTTTCCTGTTTACTTTGTTGTGAAATGCCATAATACATTAGCAGAAGTCCACCAAAACTCCACTAAAAACAATAAAAATCAGGTCACAAGCTACATCATAATCTTTTCACTTAGATTTCTTGGTGCTTTGGGGAATGGTTCGATCAAATTTTCACTCTTAATAAGAAGAGGGGCCAGGAGCAATTATGCTTTTTAAATTTAACCACCATCTTCAATTAAACATTACGACCTTATTACATGACAGGGATGGCTATCTGACTGCATAAAGTAGTTAAAAAAACCACCAGCCCTACCCCTTGAGAAGTGATCCCCTTCCTCTGAATGGTTAATCTGCAATGTCAGGAAATAACATCAGTAAGATGGTAACAACAAAAAGCTGTCCCGATTTGCAGCACTAACAAACCGGCCATCCTCTGAAATAAATGCATGGGACCGAAGCCTCAATGTTCCTTTCTGGTTAGAAAATTAAACTATGGCTGAGAGAAGACATTGGTATGCCTACTCCTATCATCTCCATCTCTTTCAAACTGTAAAAAAACAAAAAACCCAAACCTTGGGGACTGGAGCACAAAATTGAAAATAGCAGGTACAGCAACTTAATGAGCATCTGTTGGTGGAGCCACAGTAACTGTGTTCACACTTGTTGTCCTCTCTAGTTGTAAGGTAAAACGCATTAATTGAATCTCGTTCTGCTGGAATGTAATCTAGTTTGTTTTCCTTCACAACACAAAACAGTCGCTTGGGAAGCAATAGGTGGGGGTTTAAACTGTTTCAAGCTGAGGACGGTATTAACTCTGTTCCTCTTTCATGGCCGAGTTGCTGGCAGCTAGCAATTATAAAACAATTTGCATCTCTAGTTTGGATTTGTTTTCTACAAATTTAGTGAGCTGAACTGGCCCAGCACAGGTGTAAGAGGGAGAAAGGCAGTATGGGTCTGGGCAGAGCGGGGGGGCCAACACAGCAAGCAGGCAGGGTCTGCTTACACCCCCATGGAGTCGCAGAAAGTGCAAGAGACCATCTCAGCTTTTGGCTCCCCGACTCTACATATGCTTAAATGCAGGCTACAAGCAATTTAAACTGAGAAGAGCTGCCCATGCAACATTCCCGATCAGCTCGTTTAAGATCTCCCCGCTCAGCATGCTCGACTGCTGGGAATCCAAGTGCTAAAGTCTCAATTTTGCCAAGAATTTCCTAGCGCTTACCTCAGCTTTGTGAACCATCTTCCTAAAACTAGGTACCAGAACTAAAGCACGGCAGTGCTGATCATCATCACACTCACTACACACGGTGGATCACCTGAGCTTTGGCCCCCACGCACCCTAGTTTACCAGCTTAGGGTGCTAAGCCCAGGATGGTACATGGGCAACTCCCTGCGCTTAGAGAACTGTTAACCCCAACCAATGCACACACTGATGACTGCAATTCATGACAGTGAATTTTGATACTGATCTTACAATGAGGTCTATGGTGGGCCGCTATCTCATCTTTGCACAGAGCACGCCTTACTGAAGTCAGGAGTACGTAACACAGACACAAAAGCCATCTCACTCAGAGCTCACACTAGGCTTCACTGCTACAAAACAACAGCACACCTACCATACCTTCAAAAACAAGCGCTTAGATTTCCTTAAGAACAAAGCAAAAAACCCCAGCAAACCCAAACTGGCCTGCAAGAAGTGAAGTTAATGAAACCTAGCTTCCGTAACATGCTCTTCCAGTGCAGTAAATTAAATCCCACTCCACGCCCTCCACCAGGCTGGAGACGGCACTTGCTGTCACGGGTTGGGCTCTTGGGCGGTCAGAGCTGCCACCCGACTGCTGCCAAACAGGACGGAGGAGGTCCAACCTCCTTTCCCTTCACGAGCACATTCAGGTGGTTCGTGCTCTCCTCTAGAAAGCTGCTGTTTTCATGAACGAAGATGTCAAACACCTACAATTTTGCAGTCAGTAAAAAAAAGGGACAATATTATTGCTGGGATGAAAGGGCAATTAACAGTGTGATCACCTGAAAATGCTAAGGACAGGGCAAGACAAGTCAGACACCCTTCACTCCAGTTAGTTGCATCCTGAATCTGAAAACAACATTATGGACAGTTCTAAGATAATTAATTTAGCAAGAAATGTTACGAATCTGAAAACAACATTATGGACAGTTCTAAGAAGATAATTAATTTAGCAAGAAATGTTATAGACTAAACATAATCTCAATCCTGAACACTGGCTACACTTCCTAAAACAACTGTAATGACACATGGTTAGGAGCAATCCATGTGATGGCAGAACTGCATTGCCAGCCTGAATGTAAAAATACGACAGTAAGCAAGGACAGGAAATCACTGTTGTCCTACTAACATCCACTTAAAAGAGCTCTTGACCATGGAAAACAAATATACGCTAGAACAGTTTGTAGAGTAGACAGGCTCTATTTCACACGTTCTCTTGTGCTTTGGTGTCAGGAGACCATCATCAGCTCTCAGGGGAAGGGGGCTATGGATTTCCCCGTTTTTCTTACTGCTCCAGCTCACATCTTGCCACTGACACTGTTACTACTTAAGAATTAGCAAACCCTGGCTTTGGAATGCAAATAGATGTTAGAGGCCTTGTTCCTCTTTCATACACATACCCTAACATGTAGTCAGCAGCTACAATAGCTAGCAAAAAAAATTACGAAACAGTATGATGGTTTCTACGTAAGATAAAAATTCCAATATTTATTGAGAAACTCCAGCCTATCATAAGACAGTGTGGTTAGCCGCAGACTGCTGAGTTTGAAACAAGATAGTTTGAAGTAAGACAGAAAAAGACTTGAGAAGTGAGCAACAAAACTGAAGTTTCTAAGTCCTAGGAAGCTGGCAAAAACCCAGCTGTACAGCACAGAGGGACTAGATGACTCCCGAGTCTCCTGTGAGAAGCTGCAAAGGAAGTCACGCTGGGAAAGCATGCTGCAGGCTGAGATACTTGCCTAGCAAGCCTTGCCCAGTTCAATCTTTTGTGGCAGGAAGTTTCTTTTCCACTGAAATTTACTACTTCCCTCCCTTTTTTGGTAGAGAATAGCAAAAGTATAAGTGATGTGCATAAAACAAAGACTGGCAGCACCTAAACGGCCCCATGTTCTCCACCTCGCTATAAATAACTCCACATAACCGATACTGTATTTGTTTTTAGGGCTGAGCCTCCAGCATGTATCAGCTGAACTTTCAATGTTGTTGGTTTCTCCAGATGAATCAACATCGCCCAAGGGTGCAGGCTCGAAAAGTACAGCAATAGTAAGGTGTTCAGCCTCACAAATGAAGTGGCTGAGATCCTTGGGAACAGTCATCTGTTCGAGGCATCCAGCACCTCCTCCAGTTGACCATCCTGCCTTTCCCATCCTCTGTGCTATATATACCATCCCTCTGTACTTCAGTTTTGTACATGTTTCTTTAGGCCCTGCACACATCACCCCATTATCATTAAGTGAAAAAATGCTTTGCTGCCCATCAAACTCAGCAAGCTACGAGACTGAACACCCGGTGTAAATCTTTCCAGCGGGAGTATTCCTGTTGCCTCTTTCTGAACCGTTGCCTTCTCACTCTAATCATCATCCTCATCACCAACCAGCAGTCAACAGCTTCTTTCTGAGAAGTACTGAACATCAGGAGATTGTTCCAGTCTCAGGATGAGTAAGAAGGGAGGCCCAAATCTCCCCCCTTCAACACAGACCACTTCAACCTGCTTTGTACAAGTGTACATCATCTTCCTGTTCTGAAGCACAATACATTTTAGAGCCTGCTAGACATGTTCATCTTTCATTGTTCTTAACGAAAGGCGAAAGCCTTAGTCCTCCGAGATAGCTCTTGGTTTTCTATCTAGATTATAATCAGCTTAGATCCATGCTCTTCTGTCAACACTGTTCATTAGCTTAAATGCCTACTCGCTTGAGCTTGACTCTACCCTGGCTTAGTGGTTACTCATAACCCTCCTCCGCATTTGCTTTTCCTAGGTTAATCAGACAAATATTCCTAGTGTACTCTTGCAGATAAGCCTTGTTCTTTTCCAGTAAGCCTCCTGGGTGTATTTCTGTGCAAGTTCCTCTTTCCTGGACACAGTTTGTCAGAACCAGACACAGTAATGTCTCACTAGTCACCAGAAGCTTGACTGTGTGCGCACCACAGGTCACATTTGTTTTTTTCACAACCACATTAGATCGGCAGCTTCCTTTCATCGTCAACTAATAACCCCAGGTATTTTCCCATTACTCTGCTGGAGGGTTCCCAGATTTATACTACAAATACTTATTAATCCCTTCCTGCCGTATCTTGCATTCTGTGCTGCTACATGTTCTTGTAGGCTCATTTCTATTACTTGAAGGTCTCAAGTCACCAAAAAAAAAAAAGGGATTATTCATTGAAATTATTTCTCATTTCTGACTGACTGACCAGGCTCTACAATATCTACAAAGGGAGCCTGACAGTCCTGTAAAAAATGCCATGTATCTCTCTAGTATTGAGCGTTTTTACATCACACAGATGTGGGGGGGGGTTGGTTTTGCTTTGGTGGTTTTTGACTACATAGGCATCGCAAGAAGCCAGCAAATAAGCTTCTTTCTTCTAGACAGACCAAAGCTATGGGCATCTTACTAAAATAAATTTGTTTTGAAGCTTTGCAGTTCAAAAAAACCCCAAACAACATGCAGAGGAAGAGCCAAGTGATGATAGCAGAAGGCCCAAGCAAAACACTAGAAAGCTTGAAACACTGCACAGGGCAAGCATTTAACCAAAAGACTTGGACAGAAGACAAATGGGCTCCCAAAAGCCAGAAAAACACATCTGCCACTCAAAACCTCCCAGTTAGGTTTGGAAATGTGAAAACAAGTCAACAAGGAAGCAGAACTGGACTTGCCTGGAAAGCAGGCTGACACCTTAGGCCTTACCTAAGATGAAGACGTGACAATACAGAGGGAAGAACAGCACAATAAGAAATGCAAGCCCAGGAGCAAGCTCCTTTTCTGACAGCTTTCAGGAAGTACCTGAACAGCAGACTAATGGCTGTGGGTGAACCTTAAGCCTTTAATGGAAAAAAAGCCTTTTCTCCCTATATCAAATCACTCTAACCAGTGATGTTTCACAAAAAAAAAAAATAACGAAGGTGTTAAGGAGTCTGTCTCATAGTAGAAAGACAAGCATACAAACATGAGCATCTTTCCAGAGTGATACTGGTTCCCATGAGAAATTGTTTGTATCTTCTCATCAATCATCCTCATTTTCGTTACTGTTTACATGGAGTATTTTTCTCAGACTGTATCACCATCCCTCCTGGCCCTCAGTCTCTATCAGAATAAGGAGGCAGGCACTCACAGGTAACAAACACGTAACGGCAGCCTTTGTAAGTGCATGCCAGCACGACTATCACAGTGTATTCAAAGAGGACGCTCACAGGATCGGCGCGTTAGATTTTATGAATCCCATTTACTTTTATATACACGAGCGGGATCAACAGGATGGCCTCAGGCCCCCCGCAGACGCCCGGCCTGGCCGGCCGCAGACACCTTCGGCCTCCGGACAACCGCCAGGTTTAAACCGGCAAGAACTTACCACGCGAGAGCCCCCTCCCCCAGCACACCGGGAAGCGGAACCGGGGAGCCTACACTGG
>NW_009259578.1:178411-194756 GCF_000687185.1 Egretta garzetta | reverse complement strand
GGTGCCACGGCTGTAACCGGGGGGGGGCTGAAGAGCACTTCCCCGAATATTGTATGGGGTCAGCCCTCCAGTGTACTTTCTTGGTGGGTGAGCCGTAGCTGGTTTGCAAGGGAAGCGCCTGGGTGATCTTGTGCAGCACACGACAGAGATCTGCTTTTTCGGATACCTGCATAGGTATTTCCGTGAACTTCCCACTCCTCTTCAAAGTGCAGAGCGCAAAGCCTCTTTCTTGGTAAAGAGATGACGGCTGGCAGCATTAGGCCCTACGTATGCCGGCGTTTCTCTTAGAATTTCCCACGGTCGGGTTGCCAGCCACTCTATTAGGAGTGAATCCACAGTGGCGAAACACCGGTGCGTACTGCCAGTTTGTTTTTATAACCGCTATGTTGTTTAGATATGCGTCAATCAGTTAGATGTCAGCAGCTGATACGTAGCCAGTCAAGCTAAAATACGGGGAGATGCACCATCTGAAATCATAGCAAACCGTTTGAACCATAGCGTGGATGAGAAAATGCCGCTGGCCAGATCATCGCAGACCGAGCCCTGTTATTGCCCGTGGAGAGAGGTTGTAATTCTGTCACGGAACTGGTTGTCGCTTTGGCTTGGACATCTGAAAGGGAAACCCTTGGAAATAACTTAGTTGGACCACAGTTGTTGGATTTTCATCTTAACGTAGAGTGGAGCATAGAAGGTGATAATGGATAATCATGTGGTTGGGTATGGTCTGTTCACAGAAACTACCGTTCCAGAACAAGGCCTGGGGAAAACGTATTTTGAAATTGGGGAGGAGGGCGAGTGGGGGAAAGGGGAAGGAGGAGACAAAGCGCTGATATTTTTGGACACTTGCAACTTTCTCATAGTGGGTGTTTCTTAATGTGCATCCTAACTTTTGCACTGGGGATTTCTAAAGACCAATGTAATGAAGCTAATTTTGAATGTATTGTGGAAAATGCATTTTCCATATCCTTGCGATCCTTATCGTTCACACATACCTGACAGAAGAACGCTTTTTCTTTGAGTAGATAGACCTTATTCATCAATAAATGCTTTTGGTTTTCCCGTGTTTAATCAGTGATATAAAATCACTTAGTCTCTGAATTTCTAGCTGTGGCTTTTGCAGCTTGCATTGTGCCTTGCAATGGAGCGCCTGCAGTCAGACCCCATCTGGCAAGCTGTAGGTAGGTGAAGCAGAATAGGAAGCAACTTGTACTTCCATAGTTAGATTGACTCAGCACGGCTCAGAACGGGTCTAAGTGCTGCTCTTATTTTTCTTCTGCCATCTCTCTTACTGCAAGACTTCAACTTTTGGTTAGGTACTTTGTGAAAGGTATATGAGCAATGTTTTAATCCTAAACGCAAAGTAATCTAAAAGCAGCGGAAATCCTGAAAACTTCAGCAAGTCCTGAAAATTTTGAGTTGTAGTTGAAAGGGATACACTGTTGACTCGCAACATTAAAAAGATGTTGTTTCAGCAAGTGTACCAGGTCTTTCCTTGTCAACTTGCCTCATCTACTTATGGGTTTTGTCATTGTTGTTATGTTTTAGAACTGGACTTAAGTTCACAGGTGGTGTAAGACCTAATGTGCTGTTGACTTAACTGGTAAAAAGGATGCAAGCTTAAACTGGAAGAATGTGTATCTACAGATACCGTATGTATCTCCACAAGATTTCTAAATTATAATTTATAGTTGCACAAATGCATTTAATCCATGTTGAGAGGCAAATAAATATAGTCCTGTTAACTTAGGGATTTTGGATGAGACGTACCTGAAAACAACTTCTATATGCTTATATTGATACAAAACCATGATCTGAAAATCTCCAGACTTTCATTGTACCTGAAAAGCAATTGGCCAGGTCTCTAACTGGTAGGTATGTCTGTGTTTTACATGTTGTCCTTGCTATTATTTTTTTTTTTTTTTTGGATTAAAGAATCTCTGTATTATTATATAATTAGAGAGTAATTAAAATTACTCTCCCAAGAAGTAGAAAAGCCAGGTGAAATTACCTCTTCTGGTTAAGAAATGCACGCTTGAGTCTTCTGCTTCCCTGGTCTAACCACCACATTCCAGGCCCAGCGAAGCTAAGGGAGTCCTTCCCTCCGCCTGATGAAGTGTAGTTACTTTATAGGAATGAATGACATGTTTGTGAATGCAAGAGAGGAAACAACTGGATCTTTGCTTAACTCTGAAGCTCGTGGTTAGAAGAGGTTGAGATCACGCTTGCCAGTATAGTTTCTGTTCTCATTAAATGACTATTTAATATTTAAAAATGCATAAATAGACTTAGGACTGAAATCCAGGTCTCCCAGTCTGCAGAGAAGTCTCCTAATGGCAAAACCATGAAGTCAGGCTTCCTTGTGTAGTGTGGGAGCCTTGCATCCCTTTTGGGCATGGTACACAGCTTTAACAAGAGTGGAGGATGTCTCCATAGCTTTTAAACAGGTAATTAAAGTTCTTTCCTGGGAAATGGTTTAAAGGTAATCCATATCCTTCTTTTCAAAATGAATACAACATTTTTGTATAGATTTTTTTAAGAATGAGTCAAGGTGCTTTGCCTTCAGTAAGGGAGCACGGTCAGTTCCGAATGGATGGATGCACCCCCAGCAGTTCTGCCTAGATACAGCGTGAGGAGAAGGAAAAGGTTTCAGTAGTGCTCGCTGTACTCTGGGCCAGAGTTTCCCACTGCGCAGCATGCTGCCAGTGTTGGATGAAGGATCTCGGTGGTACAAAATCACAGCTGCTGTTCTTCGTCCTCCAGATGCTGCATCTTACAATAGCTTCTACCCAAGGAGTGGCTTGGCTGTAGCTTGCATTGTACGAAGCAATCGCTTCTGCAATCAGCTGTTCTTGCAGTGCCTGCTCATCTGGAACGTGTCCCTTAGTAGCAGAACGTGGCGGGGCAGGAAACTGATGAAAGGTGATGTGCCCTAGGAGAGTGGAACTGTTTTGCTGGATAAGGAGTGTAATCAGAAGGTAGGAGAACAGAGGGGTTGTGTCCTAATGTAGGGTGGTGGGTTGTGCAGGATGAGGCCAAAGGTATAAGGTTGGCCTCTGGGTTTAGGAACTTGAGAGTGCCTCCATGCTTGTTTGAAGCTGTTATCCCTGATGATGATGGCTAAGTAAACAGTTTGGGAGCTCCTAGTCACTGTACAATTGACTGCTTATCTGAAATGCATTGTTCCAACCCCATGATATTAGTGTTTCAGGCACCTAGTACCAGTCTCTGGATCCCAAATATGTGCCTTCAGTATGTGCCAAATATGTCCATTAAGCCTTGTTTCTTCTGATTCTTGCAAATGCTTAGCGTTTGTAGTGTTGGGAAGATGGAGTGTATGTAAGGATAGTATTTTTCATGTGATAACTTTGAAGGATACTCCTTGCTTTTAGTACACAAGAAGGATAAAGGGAATCAACTGCTGCTTTACTGCCTTCTGGTGAGATATTACACAAAACGTTACCTGTGCATTTGTAGGTGCTGCAACTCTTGAGACCTTTCGGTCCAAAATGGATCTGCAAGCTTGGCAGCAAATAACTGTCTGTTGCTTATGTTGCAGACAGAACTCACTGTAGTTTGAGAATGAGCTGTTTTCTGGAGAAACCTTTTTATTTGTGAGAGCAAGGCTAAACTGGATCAGTGGGCCCATGCCACGAAGGTCTGCGATGAAGTAACAAGAGGACCTGTCAAATGAAACAGATTGGAAGTGGTATACCCCAGTTAGATATCAAGGTTTAGAAATAAGTAGTGAGTATACAGATTAAGCAGTGTAAATTTTTTGTGTGTGTGGAAAAAGGAGTTAGGTAACTTCTAGCAAATTTGTGTTTGTTTGTCTTTTGTGTGATTAGAAAGCTCTCTGAAGAGAATCTGCTGATATTTACCATACACTGAATTTTAATTTTGGATATGATTTTCCCAATGTTTTTGTCCCATGAAGGTATGTTTAAGCCTCGTTGGGTATGTATTCTAGGTGCTTAGGTTGCCTTCAATAACATAGTTTCTCAATCTGTCCTGTAGACTTTAATATATATATTTTTAGTAGAAACCCGTGAAATAGAAAGGCATTATTATTTCTATTCAAGAAGAAAACTAAAGCACAGAAATAAGAAAGAACTTGCAAAGTTAACTCAAGAGTTCTTTACTTGCAATAGTTTCTGTAGATGTCTGACCAGTGCTTTACAGGCAGGACTGTTGTGTTCATGTTTTGGAGAACCTAACAGATTCTACTTAAAATAGTATTTTTGAGAAATGCTTTATTTCAAGTAGTGAAAAAACTTTGCATTAATCTATTGCTTTTTCTCTAGGAAGCAAAGACCAGAAAATGTATTAAATTGGCTGAAAATGCAGACTAAGTGTTGTATGTGTATTGTTATGAAATACCACAGAAATGTGTCTCAGAGTTAAGCATGTTCTTTGTGGTGGTGTTTATCATCAGTATGAAAGTCTGCCTCCCAGTCTAGGGATTCTGTGTGGTAATTTAAAACATACAAGAGATGTAATTATTGAAATTTATTAATTGTGAAATCAGCATCTTGAGTCAATGATAATTGATGTATTTAGTGACTTAATGGTGATTAAGTCTGAAAAACTATACTTGAAATTACAAATTGCTGAAATGTCTAGTTTGAAAATGTTGCTTTCCAAGTACTATGAAAACTAAGTATTGTTTTTATTCAAAGACCATGTAGCACATTGGGGTCCAGATCCTCATTAAAACTAGATAATAAGATCATAGAAGTGACTGTCAGTAAATACAGAGCATTGAGGAGATGAAATAGTTTTGTTTGTTCTTTAGCTCTTCACTGTAATAAGTACTCTTTAAGCAAGGTTGAATTTACCAGTTTTCTGAAATTCTAGGTATTTCTCTCTTAATTTTAAGAGATTTTTTTTCTAATTTTGAGAACTATTTAGAGAATTCTTCATAAACACTGCTATGACGTTATTCAACCACAAAAGTGGCTTCAGCCTTCCAGGAAGAAATACCTGAGTGTTCCAAAGTGAGACTTGGAAAATACCGTTCCTTCTGAAGTACTGTATACCAAAGGATGACAAATGTCTAGGGACTTTCATAGGTGCTAGCCATGTAGAGATGTTGTAAATAAGAACAGACTGAAATCCTGAAATGTTTTTTAGCAAGCGGGTTCTTTTCTTGCAATAATGTCAATGTAGTGGATTGATTAGAGTACTCATCTTTAGGTGAAAAAGGCAGGGCAGGTATCTGCATGACCCCCATCTTCCACAGGATGTGTGGTCAAGCAGCCAGCCACTCTTGTGCACCCACCAGGTGAAACTTAGCACTTTATTGCAAGAACAGATGAATGGATTTTAAATCCTGTCAAACGCTTGTACACATTTCTAAGAAAATGTAGGAACCGGAACAGAATTCTGACATGGTGCAGATATCGGCCATTGTGTTAAAATATTTAAGTACAACAGAAGAGCTATATCGGTGCCTCTCTCCTTCTCTCTCTCTCTTTTTTTTTTTTTTAAAGGGACACCTGTGGATAGCTGTTTCTCAGGTGAGAATCTTATTGATTTACAAGAAGACAATGCAAATTTTTTAAGCATCTGTAGAGATACAAAGAAGTGGTAAACACAAGTAGTCAGTCGTATCAAATTGACCCTGTATATAACATCAGAGCCTTCAGCTGTATGGCTAGCTCCTGTGTCTTATTGGGGAACTGATATATGTAGACCGTTCCCTAGGAAGTGTCTATAATAGAGTACAAGTTTTCAGGGTACAGGACATTGATGTAAAATTTATTTAAACTCAGATTTTTAGTTCCTCTATGTGCTCTCTTGCTTTTAAAATAACTTTACAGGACTCCTTTCTGGCTCTATAGAGTTTAGACTTTTTTTTTAGTGAATCTACCTCTGTCTTAATTTGAAATTAATGAACTAATTCTGTCAGACAAAATTATAGGTTTGTTGATTTAACTGGTGAATGCATACATAGACAAACCTCTAAAAAATGTCTGACAGCATGCAATTTTAAGCTATAGAAGGTTATTTTAAGTTGCCTGGCTTAGTCTTAAACTCGGATATTTCAGCGTGTTCATGCATCTTCAGAACTTACCTTGAATGCTTTCTTGTAGATGCTTTTGAATTAAATTCCATACTTGCAGAGTTCTCTTGACTCTTCCCCTCCCCCTGCCCCCCCTTGATAATCTGAAATATTCATGCTACTTTGAGTTGCTTTCTGTGGAAACCATGAAAATTTGAGACAATGATTATAACCAGAGTCTTCTAATGGGTTTTTTGGCTGCTTCCCCCTACCCTGCTCCCCAACTAACTGTGTAGGTGTTCCTTTCCAATATTTATTTATTTTAATCTGTAAGGTAAAGTGACATGATAGCTTCTGTAAGCAGGCACTGAAAATAAATCTTTTTATCCCATCCTGCTTTTTAGGTGTTCTTTGGACATTTATTGAAAAAGCCAGGTAGGCAAGCTCCTTTTGTATGTGTGTTTAGTTTAGACTGTGCTAATTTAGAGTATAGCATATCTTCTTTTATGATGCTCATATCACTTAGCATCATCTTCTCTTTTCAGGTCTTAACTGCTGCTGTAGCTCATGTTGTTGTGGGGGTCTGTGAATAAATATGGATAGCTACAATTGTCAAATAGTAGAATAGTATGTGGCAAGACTTCTTAAATTTGTTTTCAGTTGTGCAGTGTTGCTTGATCATGTCTGTGTTGTAAAAATGCTATTTAATGTGTTAAAGACCAAATAAAACAGTGACTTTCATAGCTTTCATAGTTTAGCACAATAATATAGCATTAATGCTTGGGGTTGAATGTTTTCTATCTTGCTATTCATTAAGCTGTTTTCACACAGATTTTTGCAATGAATATTTGGAAAATTTTATCAAAAAAAAAATCATTGCTCATTAGAATTTCTGGTTTGCCTTTGAATTTCTGTTTTGCCTAGAGGACAATAATTCTTTAAATACTGTTTTTTATAGCCAACACAGTTGGCAGTAACTTGCATCTCTTCTTTCAAAATAACCACGATTCTCTACTCTTCAGTTGGATAGTATGTGGATAGAAACAAATTTTGTTGTTTGGTCATACATAAAACATTCTGGGTGGCAGTATTTTTAGTTAAACTCTTGTGTTAGCAGGCATATTTTTTGGACTGAAACTTCAAATATAGACATTCTTTGGTGATTGGAAGTTTTTAGATTAATAAAATTTGAAATGCTGAGTGGGTGGCTCTCCCCAAAATCATTAAACCCACTCCTTTTCTAGTTTTCCGCTTAATAATCCAGTGTCAGATTTTTATTTTTTGCCCCCAGGAACAAACCTGGGGTTACTGGTTATTTCATTTCTGAAATATTGCAAGTGTGGCTCAAACTTTTTTTTTTTTCCTCTTTTGCTTCTTGTAAATTGTGTAGGTGGTATGTGATGATAACATTTTGAGAGAGAATAGGGAAGCAATTGGGACTGCAGTGCTAAATTATCCTGGCACGCAGTGACTTGTACAAAGATTATGTGATTGTTAAGGTAATAAGAACTATAGCTATCTGCTTCTTCATACTTTCTTATTCATTAGCTTCCTGCTGGTCTGTTTTTGTTGGTTTTGTTTGGTTTTTTTAGAGGTTTTCAGTACAGGACTAGTATTTAGTTTTTGCTGCAGTAAGGCAAACAGTATAGTCTAGGTACAGTTTACAATGATGAGTTCAACTCGAACACTTTCTTTGTCAATAGGTTGCATTTTAGCAGCTGTGTTGTCTTAAATCCTAGTCTAGACAAGAGAATTAAAGGTGTGATATGAGCATGTTATCCTTTCTCAACATTAATGTCATGGGGCTAGCTCAATTAGTTGGTGCTGTGCTCTTTAAAAATGCAATGGTGACAATATTTTAATTCTTGTCTTGATTAGGCCTAGACTAGGTGAAAGATCAGGTGAAGGACAAAAAAAGGAGTGTTTTTAGAGTTGATTAGCTTGTTTTGAAGCATTGCTTGCGTCCTGTAGATAGAGCTTTAACATCTTTTAAAACTTTGTTATTATCTTCTGCAAAAAGTCAGGGTAATAAGGCAGACATTAAAGCATTTTAAAATATTAGAATATAATAGCTTAGGGTAGGGGTCTGGGGTAAAATAGAACATAGCTCTTACTTTATAGAATGGTTTGGTGATTTCCCGTTATTGTTCTGGTTAACAGGTAGCCCCCTTAACTAAAAAATTAATAGTGTTTGAGATTCCCGTGTGAGTATCAACTCAACTACAATTTAATTTGAACTGGAAATTAATTGGATAAGGGCACTGAACTTGAAGTGCTCATAATGTTGTGAAGAAGAGCTTTGGTCCTGGATTTCTGATTAATTGCAAGAAAAGATGCTTTCAAGAAATAGTTGTGTAGATCGCCTCGAGGCTATATGCACGCTTGCAGTGACAAGCAAGTTTTGGTAGGAGAATGTTTGTACTGTTTGCCTTCTTACTCCCAATATATTTTACAGTATAGAGGATAAACCAGGACTCATCAACCTACTTTATCTGATTAGATCTGGTTGCAGTTTCCCACATTGCTATATCATCTTTTTAACTGCTGTACAAAATCTTAGTTGAAACATTTTATAAATGTGCAAATAATTGGAATGCTTTTTTCTTTTGAAAAAGCCATGAACTTTATAAAACCTATCTAGAAATGCATAAATTAAGTCTTTCCTCAAGAACTGTTTTTCTTTTGAAATTTCCTTACCATGTTTTTAATTTCTTTTTTTTTTTTTTTTTTTAATTTTAGAAGCTTGTTGTTTTTGTCAGAACAAAGCAATGAATATGAAGTGTTTGGGGTTTATACCATTTTCCCTAGAAGTTATAAATGAATGGGGGGAAAAAAAAATCTTTTTTTTTTTTTTACCCACCTCTGTATTTAATTGCACTTGGCCATGACACAGAATCTTGGATGTGTGTAATTTGTTGAACTATGTGACAGCAGTCCTTAACTTGTTTACTCAGTTTGTATACTTTGTAAGGAGGTGTATTTTCAGTCTGTGGATTACTTTCTACTGCCAAAAGGACTTCATGTTGTAAAGGGTTTTCCTAGTAGTAATCTTCTACCTCCAGGTTCAAAATTTGCACCTCTTCTGCTGTAATAATTCTGCTGAAACCCAAATGGTGGGGGTTTTGTGGTTTAGTGTTTTGTTTTGTTTGTTTGGGTTTTTTTAACTTTGGGAATTCAATTTCTTTTTGACAAAAATTTGGAGGGCAGAAGGTGATCACCTTAAATTACTTCTTCTGGAGCATTTATCAGATGCCTTTCATACACACCCACCCCACCCCCAGAAAGAAAAAAAAAATTTAACTAGTCTGATTGCTTCTCAGTCTCCGATCAAATCCAGGCTCTCCATCTCGCTGCTTAAAGAGGGCATCTGCTCTGCTGGTCTCAGAAGCGGTTAGATTCTTGGTAGCTGACACGCAGGTTACTCCCTACAATGCCTGGAAGAGACAAGCATGAGTCACCTTCTGCTGGGTTAACGCTGCGGTCTGCAACCGAAATCCAAGCAGTAATTTGGAATTAATTCTTCCATTGCTTTCGTCCATTTGGGTGTGGTGTTAGGTTTGGGGGGGTGGGTGTGAATGTAGTACCACTTAAATCTGTTTGACCTGCTCGGGTTCTTTAACAGATCACCTCCTCAGTGTACAGTGGGGGGGTTGGGGTGTAGGAGGGGTTGGTTTCATTTTTGAAAATGCGTGCAGGATGCTGTCCAAAGCAGGGAATCCTGGCATTGATCTTCTGAACGTGCAGTGCACTGGAGGAGATGCTTTGCTCCCAGCCCCCAATGTCAGCCTTATCTTTTCTTTCAATTCATTGAGAAATAAATGAGAAATGGGTCTTGTAAAATAGCTTAGTGTTTCTTTTCTGTGTCAGTTCTTTAAGAATCTGCTTTGCTCTGAGGTGTGTCATCCTGTTGCAGCAAACTACTTGAACTATCTCCTTATGTATGTAGAATCTCTCCTTTGGAGAGGCAGCCCCCCTCACTGATCAAAACACTTAAATTCTAAAAGAACAGGAGAAAAATGGAAGCCATTATGTTGTTAGGGAGCAACAGCTGACCTTTCCTGAAATACTGTGTCACCTGGACTAGGCGAGTCTTCTGGTGACTATTCACTGTGTGGGATATTGACTTTGCATTTCTGGAGTGACTTCTTTATCTTAAGTGAATAAGCAGTCCGGAGAAATCCCTGGGTTTCAGTCCCTAGTATCCTTCTTCAGCTTGAACATGTCATTTTCTTCTGTTACTGTTGTTCTCTCAGGATTTGTGAATTTGCCTTCATGTGTTTATGTTTGCCTTCATAGTGGTTCATCTTCAACAGGAAGATTGAAGAGTATTTTCTCAGCCACACTACTAGCTTAGTGGTTGGGGCAGTCTTCTGGGAAATGCAGATGTGAAACTCCTATGACTAAAGAAGGTGAATGGAGCGGGTCTTTCACCCCCTTGATCAGTGCAGTAACAGCTGTACTGCTATGTTAAACACAAAAAACAGCATTGCCACTACTTGCTTTTATTCCCATGGCTTTGTGTGGAAGTGGTATCTGTTTTGTTTGTTATTGAGTATCTTACTGTTGGTGTGTTGCTAGAGTCACAGAGGAATGTTCAGTGAATTAGGCCTCTCAGGGGACTTGGCTGCTTGCATGCCTCATCTACAAATCCCAAGAGAGCTTAGGTGTGTGACCCTGTTGTGGTTCCAATATATGGCTCAGCTGGGCTTGCACAGCTGTAGGCCTTCAGGCAGCTACCTTGTTTTGACAAAAATCTTAGATGGATGTGGCCTGTCAAGAAATTAAGTGGGTAGGCAGAAGTTTTGTGGAGCAGTCTCTTGGGCACGGTTCCCTAAATTCTTCTGGAGTCCCAGTGTATTTACCTACCTCAGTTTTGCATTCAGGCCCAGAAATATTTGCTATCAGAATGTTCTCTTCTCTTTACCTCCTGCTTTTTCACATGAGTTTCATTCCTTATGTTCTGAGCAATGAATTCCTGAATACCTTGGTATGGATCTTGTTAGTACAGAATATTAAGTAGACCACAGACTTAATGTTCGTATCATCCACAGCATGGGCTTGACAATTCTTGTACTCCAGATGTCTTCCTTCTCTCAAAAGGGAGTTCTATGCACGGGTTATATTATATAGCTGATTATAACATTATATTTGGAGTAGAATCTGCTTAAGTGGCTATCCATGTACAAATAGTTATCTGAGGGATGATAGACTATTTCCTAGGAAGAAACTGGAGAAGCAGATGATATGAAGATAGCCTGCTGAGAGTCCACAGAGTTTTAATGTTAAATATCAAACATGAAGAAACTTGATTAATTAGTCTTCATAGGCATCTCTTCTGTGTTTCCCCTAGTTTTGATCTGCAGCCTCACTTAGCATCAAAAGCTGTGGACAGTCAGCAGGCTATCTTCGTATCATCTGTTTCTCCAGTAGTTGTTACAGGTTGGCCATGTGAGAATAGATTGCCTTCTGCTCCTTGATCCTCAATGGTGTTCCATAAAATTTAGGTATGATGGCATGTTCTAGAATTTCACTCAATCCAAGTATTCCCAAATTTGGTTCAATTTGTGGAGTAGCTAGGCTGCCTGTTGATGTGGTGAATGAGTGGCTATGTTTTGATGGGATTATGTTTGAAGAACCCTCTGCTGCCTTCAAAGATAACATTATGGATCAGGTGATAATTTTGCGTGGACTGTGTGAATGGATATCCAATGGTCTTGCCTCTGGTCTGCTACTATATACATTAAGGTCGTTCTATCTGGAGTTGTGTAGTCTCTGTTGCTTACTGAAGTATCACTGTCTTATTTTGTAGCTGCTGCAAATTTCTGAGTCTGTTTACTATCTAGCAGGTTTTAGTCAAACCTCTTGTAACCCTTTTATTTCTAGTGCTCTCTGCCACCAGATTTCATAGCAACCAAAGTCAGATGCTTGCTACCCATCAGATGAGTCTGTCAGCAACTGTTGGCAAGGAATGCTGTTCCTATTACCACTCTGAGTACCAGTTTTTACTTAAAGGTCTGGCGTTACTGTGGAAATAGTCCTGCTGCCACCAGGCCCTCAGATCCTGCAGTGACCACGTAACTGGACTTGCTCTGAATCTGTGTGAGGGTGGTTTTCAAGAACTACTATTCTTTTCATCTTTTTGATTTACACTGTTGGTTATGCTTGTAATTGCCCAGAGTTCAACTCGTGGGCAGCTGAAATGTTTTTTAAATAGGATGCATAATGTGAATGTTTTAACTAAAAGCAGGGCCCTTTCTCAAGGGAAAGAAGTGACTGGCACTTGCAGACCATATGAACCCTCAGTCATACTACTAAACTACAGCAGACATGTTCAAAATACCATTATCTGTCTAAAAAATACCACAAGAAGCTCAAGATAAGCATTGCGGTGGTCCGATCTGATGATGCAAAGGTGGTTTCTCCTGACTGCCGCTTCTTACTGCTTTGATTAAACAAATCCACATAATTCAGTTTTTACCTAACAAATTTTACAATATACTTGTGTTCTGAAAAGGAAAATAAAATATATGGAAACCTGGGGTCAGGATACTTGAGCTTAAAAGGTCCATATTGCTCTGGAACATAAGGAAGAGGGTAGGAGGGTGATGTCCACACCATGTATTGCAGGGCTTACTGGTGTATCCCAAGGCCTGACAGGGACACTCTGAGGGGAAAAAAAAAAAACCAAACTGTGATTACAAAGTTTTTGCCTGTGGGAAGAATTGCTACCTTGTAGACTCAATATAGGAAAGAAAATAGGATTTAAAAATTAGTTTACCCTGTATCCTTTCCATGGATTCTCAAGAACTTGGTCATTCAATATAATTTGCTGTTTATTGCAGGATACTGCTTTTTTTTCCTTGTCTTGTTCTAACCCTAATAAACTGTATTTAGCTAAAATATACAAAAAAGCATCCTTTTTAAATTGAGATGAGCATATTCAAGGAAGAAAACAAATCACCTAAAGGTGTGAAATCACTGAATTTAGCCTATGTTGAATTCTCCAGATAGTTTTTATTCAGAAATAGTGACTGCCATCATGGTAGCTTCATCTGCCAGAAAGGGACAACAGAAAGCTCGATCTTGGATGAAAGCTGAGAAGGCACACCTTGAAAGTCCCTTGTTACTCTGAAATTAAGCAATTGTATCGCCTTCCTAGCTGGGATAATTGGACTGGTAATTGAAGTCTACATTCTTCTCTCAGAGATGATCAAAACACCTTCCTTTGAAAGACTTTCTGTCTGTCTGCAAGAGATGTGGTTAGATTAAAAGGACTGGGAAGAGTCTGGGCTTCACGCCCCTGCACACACCTTCATATTAATTGAAATGGCCTTTCTGCATAGGACAACTTATTGTGGAAAATATAATTAGTGGACTATTTTCAGGAAATTCTAGTTACCAATTAGTGATTCAACAAAGAAGGTGTAATGGACATTAGGGTGTATGGTACCTTTAAATATAGGTTCTTTCTTAAAAGAAACCAAATTTTCTCAAATATTTTCTTACAATTATTACTGTTGCTTTTGAGGGTTAAGTATATAAATTATCATCTTTTCTGTACCTAGAACGTGATAAATGGACATTTAAATATTGGGGTGAGATTTTGTTCCTCAGAATAAAACAAAGTACATTATAGTTTACCATCTTTCACAAACTGTTGCCTACCTAAATGCTGCCACTTTAAGTTTACTCGGAAAGAGAGACAGCTAAAATGTACATGTATACACAAATATATACATGTATGTGCAGAGGGGTTGTTCAGTCTTTCACTCTGTGGGGTCAGGAGTCAGGACAAAAAACCAGGTTTTGCAGTCGTCTTGTATTTAAAATAGGCTTTGTCCACATACGAAAATTTTGTCACTAAGTTACTTTCTGAACAAGTTTGGTTAATCCAATGTAAAGCCACATTGTTTATTTCCTACCTAGTTGAAGCAATATTAAAATCGGTGTCCATGTGGGAATTTGCAACATTTTAAAGAAATTATTTACGTTGGCCTCACTTGCTTGTTTTTTTTCTCCCTCTGAAAAAAATGTCAGCAAGAGACAGCCTCTCGTTGTGAAGGTTTTCATTCTCTTTCTCTCTCCCTCCCTCTCTCACACACGCATGCACACGTTGCTTTTTTTTCTGTCAGCTAGCAAAGCCCATCCTTTCTATCAGCTGGGTAACTGTCTCTTTGGGTGACACAGGCCATCAGCCAGCGTACAGCCACCGGCAAAATGGCAGTGCGGAGGCGCTCCAGTGCCCGAGGGATGCTGACAGCCGGGAGCCTTGGGCTCTGACCCCGCTGCACCCACTCAGCTGCTGACGCAGCTTTGGTGCTGGCCAAAGCAGCCAGGCACCTAAAGACCCAGAGATGCAGTGGCATGGGCAGCTGCATGGTGATGGAGTCCTGGAGAGTAACCTTGCTGGTGCAGGCAGGCATGGCCTAACAGTGGATAGGGTTCACGTGTGCAAGGTAAAACGGTCTTCAAGGTGACTGACTGCCACGGAATGTCTTCGTAGACAATAAAATGGCTGTCATAGACAGGTTAGTAAAACTCTTCTGGGAAAAGGGAGCTTTTTTTAACTTAGAGTAGACCCAAAGAAGTTAACATTTATACAGTAGTTAAAATATAAATAGCTCAACATCTGAGATTATATCTGAGCTCCTCATTCTATCTGGCTTCATTTTTAACAGTTACTCAAACATTAGATTTGAGATACACACACGCATGTAAGGAAGAATAAAATGTTTAGTTTTACTGTTTTATGTACTAGATGCCCTGTATCTGATGCCATTTTGTAAACAAGTTCTTACTAACAAAGTTCTGGATACTACAATGGGTAAAATCTTAGTTTCAATCTTCCAATATATTCAGGATGCTGATTTAAAATGAAGTATTCTGTTGGGTTTTTTCTGTAATTGGTATCTGTCTTATAGGAAGAATGAAAAATGTTCCTAAGAAAATTATTCCTGAAGTTTATGCTCAACATAGAAGAGAGGTTATCAGGAAATCGTACTTTATATTTGCCACATAGAGGTAGTATGCTGTGAGGCAATATTTTATCCTTGAAGATGAGCCAAAACTTAGTTTAAAAAACCCCAAACAAATAACAAAACCAAACAAATGACCCCCACATGGTTTTGGAAGCTCTTGGTTTTGTATATCCGTGTTTAGATTTGGAAATGGTTTCACTTGACTAGCTGCTGTGCTCTTTTTGAATCAAATTTCTAGAGTTGCAAAGTTGAGTTGTTAAAGATGGAGGTCACTTCTGAAAACTGTGGAGAAGAAAACCTTGGTGCTCTGGTCATTCAAACATTCCAATTACTTAAACCAGTTTTATGGTAATTAGATAAATTATTCCGTAAGATGAGGGCCACTGACTTTCTGAAGTCATAGCAGAATGTTTTTCTTTCCCAAGTTAAAGTCAAATGTTCTGGTAGAAACTCAGCAGGAGTGAGGAGGCTTTCAAAGCATCTGCTAATGAAACTAGTCAAGGCTTTCGGATTCGCATCTGTTTTTTCTTTGGTGGTGGCAAATTTTATTTTGGTAAAAGAGGGCTTGATATGAAATCATAGTACTACTTCTGAAGTAAAAGAGAAAATGATAGAGCTTCCACTGTTTTCTCCTAAATTGGCTCGCTATACCAGCATGGCCACTGGCTTAGAGTTTCTGTAAAATAGTCTATCTTCTGAAAAAATACCCAGAGTGGTAACCTAACCGTACTGTTTGTGAGGAAAATCTGTCTCAACAGAGCATTTCTTGCAAAGTTTTCTTATAAGCATTGTAGGATATTTTTATTAGCTTGAAGGACATTAAGCTGTATTCTTCTTTGGTTACTAGGGCAACAAAAGAAGTCTCTGCTTTGTACTAGACACAAATTCTCTTCAGGCTGTGCAATACCATATACACTATGGTATCTGCCTTAGATTCTATTTGGGGATTGATGAGGGAGCAGAAATTTATGCCAGGTTGTTTCCCTCTTAATCCCATTATTTTTATTTTACTTAAGTAAAGTTAAAGCAAGTTTGCGGATGACACCAAGCTGAGTGGTGCGGTTGATACGCCAGAAGGACGGGATGTCATCCAGAGAGACCTGGACAGGCTGGAGTGGTGGGCCTGTGTGAACCTCATGAGGTTCAACAAGGCCAAGTGCAAGGTCCTGCACCTGGGTCGGGGTAACCCCCAGTATCAGTACAGGCTAGGGGAAGAAAGGATCGAGAGCAGCCTTGCTGAGAGGGACTTGGGGGTGCTGGTGGGTGAAAAGCTGGACATGAGCCAGCAATGTGCTCTGGCAGCCCAGAAGGCCAACCGTACTCTGGGCTGCATCAGGAGAAGTGTGGCCAGCAGGGGGAGGGAGGT
>NW_009259578.1:158745-178189 GCF_000687185.1 Egretta garzetta | reverse complement strand
GACAAGGGGTAATGGTTTTAAACTAAACCAGGGTAGGTTTAGACTAGATATAAGGAAGAAGTTCTTTACAATGAGGGTGGTGAAACACTGGAACGGGTTGCCCAGAGAGGTGGTGGAGGCCCCATCCCTGGGAACATTCAAGGCCAGGTTGGCTGGGGCTCTGAGCAACCTGATCTAGTTAGCGGTGTCCCTGCTCACTGCAGGGGGGTTGGACTAGATGACCTCTAGGGGTCCCTTCCAGCCCAAAACATTCTATGATTTAAGTGACCTGAAGCTAGGCTCATTGCAAAAGGTCAAATTCTTCAGAAAGTAAATAAATAAAAGCCACTATGGAAGTGCAGTTGCTTTTTACGTGGTTCTGACTGGATGGCACGACAAGATCATTCCTGAACTCTAATCCTTTGGAAGCAGGTGATGCTGCTAAGAAGGTTTTGAATTAATTGTTAGGCCTATTCTTGAAGACTGTAAAAGTGTAATTTTAATGAGCTAGAGAAAATCCTATTAGAATAGTTTAAGTAAGTTTTGCAGTGGGATTTTTATCAGTGATTATAAATTGGTTAAAGGACTGTAAGAAAGTGTTCACTTTGAAGAGTGAAATAATACCTGACAGGACTATAGTCTTCTGGCCCTTTTAAAATGCATATGCATTTGACTCTTTTTGCTAGCCAAAGTTTTTACTTTGTGTATCCACTAAAAAGTTTTGTTTTCTATAGTTTAAATAAACAAGGATGAAGAGATTGAAGTTGTCATTAACTTACACTTCAGCTTTAGTTAATTCTGTAAAACCTGGTTAATTCACTTTGCTCTCATAATGCTATGATATATGTCTATCTTGAGTCCTGTAAGTATGGTTATCAGTTCCTCTACAGAAATGAATAGCTATAAATATTTGTATAGCTTTTGGCATTTGTTTCTCAGCCCATTTTCTATGGAAACAAGCCTTATGCAACTCAGTCATTTGCTTGTCTCATCTTCCTCCATTACTTGCTGGTTAAGTTTTGAATTCTGTGGTAAAGTTAAACTAAATTAAATGCTGGGACAAGTTCCCAAAGAGGTGTGGAAGGTCTGTCCTCGGAGGTTTTCAAGACTGAACTGTAAAATGACCCTGAGCGAACTGGTTGAGATCTCTTGGCTGACCCTGCTCTGAGCAGGGGGTTGGACTAGAGACCTCCTGAGCTCCCTTCCCGCCCCAGTGGTTCTGTGGCTTGAAGTCTGGAATGAATTAGAAATCTAAATAATAAGTTCTATCCAAATTGTTGGTGGGAAAGAGACCCTGTCAGTGCTCTAGTTGTGGAAAAAAAAAAACGTGGCATGTGCTCAACCCTAATTATGGACTGGAGAATGGTGAGGGGAAGAGTTGTAGGCAGAAGGAAAAACTAGAACTTTAGGTAACAATTGACCGAATCTGTAAGAAACTAGACCTGCCATTGTCCTCATAAATTACTTGCCAGACTCTGTGCTTTGCAGAAGGGCTGGATGCTGCTTCAGCTTTTCCAAATGGAATGTTAACAATATGTTTGTCTTGAAGATTTTTCTTTAACTCAGCTACAGGCATAAACTTTGATACATCTGAACTGGTACAAATCTGTTTGGTCACTTCCCTTCTCCTCCCCCACCTTTGTTAATGCTTCCTTGTGCAGTAGGTTTATGGTATGTTTTGAAATATCACAATAATTCATCTAAAGGTGTGCATGTCAAGAGATATGCTTCTGAGAGAAATTTCTTGTGACAAAGCAGGTATTGATAGATAAATGGTAATGCATGTTAGGGTCCCTGTTAAGTTCTTTGAACACAGCAATGTAATCAATGAAAACCATGAAACAATTAGAATCCCTATATTTGCTGTATGATGTGCAAGAGGCTTATCTTGCTTTTAATAGGTATCTGCATTTTTCATTGCCTTTGCAAAGGAACCTATTCAATTCCACATCATCAGAGCAGGAAGGCTTTTTGGCCTTGTAAAAGTTTTGTACAGAGAAGAAAGGACGAGGAGAAATCCTTCAATGTCAGCGTGTTTTACAATATTGTGAGCCCTTGCAGTTTCCGCTCAAGCTGGTGGAGTTGAAGTGAGGTAACAGCCTTGGCTTTGTCTCCCATGCTGGTGTTCTTGCTCCTGGCCTGAGGCACGCCTAATCCAATAGCTTTATTTGTTCTGCTGGCAAGCTTGATAGTGGCGCAGAATCTGCCCTAACGTATCTCTTCTCAATACTTGTAAAGAAAACCTGAAGATTTGTGGTGTTACATAGCCTACTGCTCAGAATAGCTGGGATGCAGAATGTTTTTCTCTTGAAGAGCAAGCAAAACTGCTAATGCATCCTTCAAGATGTTCAGGTTGCCTCCATTGCTAAGGATGGAAGACCTCAGAAGTGTTTACGTGCCATAAGCATTCAGAGGTTAAATCTGATAACTTGTTTTCTTCAGATGGAGGGCAGAGGTACAGAGCTCAAGGGACTTGCTATAAATTGTGCAGGAGGTCTGTAGTGGGGTATGGAACTGAACCCACATCTCTTGCATCATGTGTCAGCACTCCTCTCGCTTGATGTTTAATGTGTTTTCTGCAAGATATTAGAGGATAAACTTTAATTAAAAGTGGTTATGTCTGAAAAAATAGTAATTCTAAAGAATTGTCTTTTTTAAGACTTTAAAATACAAATAAAAGATAGATGGTAATCTCTAATTGTAGTATCTTCCCTATGTTGTACATCTGGTAGGTACTGAAAACCTTGACATATTCAATCGTGCTCATTATATTGGAATAATCATTAATATATTAGCACGGCATATAGCTTAAAAATATTTAAGGTTAGAAACTAATATGGTCATTAATTTTCAATTATGGACCCAAAGTTTAAATACTTAAATATGAGGCCTAATTTTCAAGATGTTGAGCCATTCCTACAGCTAGTAGCAGCAATTTCTGAAAAATTAGATGCTCAGCTTCAGTGTCTCAAAATTTTGAGCAAGAACTTTGTCTTTAAGAAACCATACTGTGTCTCAGAATCTGTTCATAGTTTTCTTAACAACTAGACTTCTTTTAATGCAAACTGAATATAGAGACAAGAACTAAGTGAAATCGATCCACCTGGAGAATCTCAGTTTTGTGGGACATTCCAATTTTCCTGTTGCCTTTAGAAACAAGGGAATTAGTCATGATGGAAAAGTCAGGGAAAACCCTTGCCTTGCATTTTATATAGAACTGAAACTTGTGGTTATTGCTGCTTAAACTATACCAAGGAATAGAAAATTCTTATTTGAAAATTCCAGTGTTTCTAAGCCGCTAAATGTGGCCAGTGCTTCAGGATTTCAACCAGATGATGTTGATGCTCGATTGTGT
Source organism: Egretta garzetta (assembly GCF_000687185.1). Taxonomy (NCBI): domain Eukaryota; kingdom Metazoa; phylum Chordata; class Aves; order Pelecaniformes; family Ardeidae; genus Egretta; species Egretta garzetta. The sequence continues at coordinate 174,855 of NW_009259578.1, read as the reverse complement.
AAGATGAGAATTTTGATTGGCATAGAGATGGAACTCAAGGATTGAAATACTGTTTGAATATGCTCACAGCAAACCTGCTGCTAAGCAGGTAGATGTTAAATGTCGCCGAGAGTCTTTTCAGTCTTTGTAATAGACTTCAGTGTTAGATATGAATTGTAATGATAGGTACGAGGGAGAGGTGTCCTGTTTAAGATGAAAGCTAGCCTCTTGTTTGTGAAGGCTTTTAAGCCTCTGAAACGGCGGTGAATGAGAAGTGCTGTTACTCCTGCCATAGGCTCCTTGTTGTCATCTCCAGCAAAGTGCTCTTTGCCTGTCGCTTCCTACACCAGCTCCTTACTACAAGGGGAGCTGATCATGTTGTTGGACGTAGCTTAAACACACGTGGTTTCTGCAAACTTGCAGAGAAAAGGCCTCCCTAGGATCTCAGTGATCAGGGTTTTTTCTTTAGGACTTCCCTTTAGTGAATAGTGAACTCCTCCATAGGGTGTGTTGGCAGGCCATTGAATTTTCAGGTATACTTGTTTTACCACTTAAGCAGGTGACAGAGCTGAAGACAGACTTTATCTGCGGTGACTTGCAGAAGTAGGTTGAACATATGGAAGGAGTTTATCGATATTCTAGTTGCCGCATGAGATCTTGAGTGCAGAAAATCCTCTAGACAAGAATTTCTCTCTGAAGTGATTGGAGATAACCTGGAAAGTTCTTTAGTGTCCTTCAAGCAGAAGTGATATGCATCATCCTGTTGCCTCTGTTGCAGTAAAGGAATGTAGGTTTACTAGATAGCCTTTGAGTACGTGTGTCGGATAGTACCATCCACCATGCTTGTCCCTTGGAAGGTCTCGTAAGCTGCCTAGAAATAATGCGTTCAAGTGCTTTGGCTGAAAAGTGCTTCTGATAACAGTTGGGAAGCAAATATATATAGTGCTTTGTTACACTGGGGTTTGTTGTTGTTTCTTGGGCTTTTGCTTGGAAGGGAACTATTACCTCTAATTACTTACAAACGCAGTACCAAGAATGAGCCTGCCAAACAATTTCAGCAAAACTGGCATTGATTGAGACTTTTCCTAGACCTTGAAACCAAACTGGAAAGTGCAAACTAACTATAATAGCCACAGAATTGAACTGGCTTTAAAGTATTTTATTTAAGTTGAGGTGATTATTTCCAGAAAGTTTCATGTACAAGAACAAAGATAGTTTCTGAAGCCTCCTCAAAAGCAATATGGTGTGGTGGTTATTTATTATTCTAATATTATTCTTTGAGTTGTTTTACAATTATTATTTAATTTGCTGTCCTATGAGTAAGTACAATTATCCTGAGTTTATATACCTCAGTCCATCCATCTGAAGAGTTTGTTTCCCACAGGCTATACAAGGAGTTTGTGTCAAAGCCTAGAATAAAATGTTAGATCCCCAGTCCTGCAATTAGGGCATACACTGTTCTTTATAGCAAAATAATTCATGACTCAGCCACCTAATTGCAGTGGGACTTCCAATAAGCTCTTTAACATCTACTCATTTATAAAAATGATTTTAAGGCTTTTTTTTTTTTTTAGTTGGGAGTTGTTGCTTAAGTGATTAAATCCTTACACAACATAGCTTACAAAACTGAATATTAAATGCAATTAATTGGTAAACTGGTATGGCTTGTTTGCATCAGAATTGTGGGGGTTTTACAGCTGTTCTGTATGGATTTACCTGAGAAGCTGTAGTAATTTCCTTTGGAGAGCAAAGTGCTCAAACTTTGCAGAAACCTGCTTATTTTTAGACTTACATATCTATCTCCCGACACATTCTATACGTGTATACCAGACACATCTTCATTGGTGTATATTTGCAAGACTCCATGGAAAAAGATACAGCTCTGCAGACTGAGACCCTGCTATTGATTTAACTCATAATGTTAAAATTTTTAAAGCTACCAAAGTACAAGGAATCGGGGTTTGGAAAAAGTGAAACACCCTCTCTGCCTACATTTCTTAAGACAAGGTAGTAATTGCTTTAGAAGTACGTATGTATTTTTCCTGCTGCTTTGGTTCATGCATTGGAAGCTTTCAACAAAGGGTTAAGATGGTTTGTTTTCCCCTTGACAGTTCTGTGGTCTTGCTTCCTCTTCCTGGTGTTTGAGAGGCTCAGCATCAGACTAGGGAACACTGTGTGTCTCTTTGTATCCTCCGAAGCTGATGCGACTTCTAACTATTAAGGATTCTCATTAAAAATCCAAGGAATTCTGTGAAAGGGATAAGAAAAGGTCTCGATAGTTACGTTTGGAATATGTTCTTTCTCCAGATAAGGAAACTTCTAGTTCAAGTTATGACACATTTTACTGCAGGCAGTTAGGTTACAAAATAATGTTTAGTAATACTTATGTATGAATTTGTAAACAATCTAATAGATTTAACTGGGGGTTTTTATACTTTATTTCATACTGCCCAGAATTCTTCTACTGTGTATTTTGGCAGGATTCTTAAAACAATTATTTTTGTAAGTCTAAAATGAAGAATAATTATTTTTACTGACCTCCTGATCTTATTTGCATCATTGTTGTCCCTCATATCTTTATCCCTTAAATTACTTTCCTTTTTGAAATACTGTAAATGCCAGCAATACATTTAAAGAAAAAAAAAAAAAAAAAGGAAGACACCCTGCACGTAGAAGAAGGTAATAAAGGTGGTTTGGTACTGGAGGCGCCTTTTGATGATTAGGAATAATTGTCTTGGATAGATACCTTTACATTTCAGTGGTCTCAGTATTAAACATGTAAAGCTAGAAATCATACATCTTTCCATAAACTTCAACGGGACTTAAGACAGTTATAAGAAAAAGTCTTTAAGAATACACGTGTTTTCCTCTTAATTTATTTTTATTATATGGAAAGTTTCTGCATTTTGGTTGGACATATTTAGCTCTGATATGAAGCTCAGGCAAAAATCCCAGAAAAGATGCAACATTTCCAGAATGTGAAATCAGAAAGCATTTGAACTTTTTAATGCCTTCTCCCATACTGGCCCAGTTTGCTTCTACCACCACCACCTCCAGTTTAGGAGTACTGGGCAATCTCTAACACAGTTTAAGGGAATCAGATCAGTTTATTAGCCTTGATGTACCTAATTTTTTTTTCTCATTCTTCCTTTTTTAATTCTTCATTTTTATTATAATTTCACTGCATATCATCTTTGTTTTTATCTTCATGCAATGAAAGCTCCAATGAGAAATGAATAGGAGGAAGAACTTCTTTACTTTGAGGGTGACAGAGCACTGGAACAGGCTGCCCAGGGGGGTTGTGGAGTCTCCTTCCCTGGAGATATTAAAAACCTGCCTGGACGATGTCCTGTGCAACCTGCTCTGGGTGAGCCTGCTTTAGCAGGAGGGTTGGACTGGATGATCTCCCGAGGTCCCTTCCAACCCTTGCCCTTCTGTGATTCTGTGAAATCTGAAAAGTACCTTGTAAGAGAGATTCAGATGTGTTACCAGGTACTGCCCATGTTTTTCTGTCTCTGAATAAGTTTGGAGGTATAAAAAAAGGGGGGTAAAAATCTCTGAAGGTCACTTCCATACCTTTAATCTTGAAGCTTTCTAAATGTTTTAAGCCATTATGCAAAGTATACATCATCCACGTTTCTGTTTAGATTAATAGCTATGTGCTACGTGAGGTAAGATAAAACATAGAAACTGCTGTGTAGAGTGTAAGGCTGTGTGGTCAGTGGTGCATAGCTGGGCCACTTAAAACATTTAAAGCCCCTGTATTTATTGATTCCACATGGCTATGGTGTCCATCCTCATGAAAACTGAGGGATTTACTGTGGCCTGTTGGTCCCAGCAGCTCATTAAAGATGGATAACAGGGTGGTTTTAGCATTGTATAGTTATCTGGTACTGGGAAATACGTGCTGGTTGTCTTTTATGGAGCAATGGCTGTATCTTGCCAGTAGTGGTAGCCTAGATATGATGATATCTCACTCTCCACCAGTGTCTTTCGTGGGGCTATAAATGACTGCAGTCGTGTTATCTCTTCAGGAGTTGCCCTGCTCAGTATCTGTCGTGCTGGAGCCTAAGATAGTGAGGTCATTTAAACAGGGTGAGGTAAAGTAAGTTCTTTAAACGTGTTCTGCAAACACGTGTAATTGGTCTTGCAAAAATTCGTTCCTGAAGAGGTCCTGATAAGGCAAGCCTTCCCGTGCTGCATTTGAGTATATTTCTCACAGGTTCTGCTGTGATGTTTGCCCTAGAATACATACTGTGCTGCACTGATACAGAGGAAACTGGGCAGCAGTTCTCAGCTTCAGGTGGCCCTTATGCTTTTCATTAGGAACGATCAGTGCTGCTCAAAGCTTTTCAACAGTCCTGAGAAAATTGGATTTTCTTGCTGCAGGAACGAGGAGCAGAGAACTGTGCCAACTTCTCCAGCTCTAAGGGACAGGCAGGGGGAGATGGGCTGCACTGAAAGGCAAGACCTCTGCCCAGCACCCATAGTGGGCTGAGCTGCCCTTTCACGCATCTGTGATGGTATGGGTGGTGGGGTTTTAGCCTCTTCTGCTCTGCTAAAAGTATTTGTGATGAGTAGGTTAGATCCTACTTGAAGCATTTGGAAGGATTTGTGAATTCCTGGGTTTGATTTTTTTTTTTTTTTTTTTTTTTTTTGTGGTTGTGTGGAAAGGTTCTGCGTTGCAGCTTGGGTGTTGCGAGGCAGCTCTTTTTTTCCTTTCTAAAGAAGCTGTTTTCCTCTTGGGTCACTGAAATTCAACAGGGTGAAAAGCCTGTGAGGAAGAGATGTTCTTCTTCCCTTCAAATTTCATTAGAATCATGTAATTCCGCCACATCTGAGAAATTGCCCTTTCCTGCTGCGGGCCTGTGCTGCTGCACACCACCTCAGTGGTGGATGTGCCAACATCTGGCCAGTCTGCAGCTCTGCAATAGTGAGTGGAGCCTCCAGGGGCAGGCAGAAGTCACCTTCAGCAAGATCATCAGCTATGGGAAGGAGAGTGTCAAACGAGGGATCTCCCCCATACTCATCAGAAAGAAATTTGCCCAGGATACTCAGTGAGGCAGGAAATGCTGGCAGTGTTGGGAGGTAAAGGGTAGAGAGCCTACTTGAACTTAAGAGCTTGCAGAGCTTGATTTAGTTGAGAGCTAGGGCTTCCATGGTGTATACTTGAACTTAAGAGCTTGCAGAGCTTGATTTAAGGGCTTCCATGGTGTGTTACCAGAACCCAAAAGCTGGGAAATACAGTGCAGGAGACCTTTTGGGACCCTGAATGAAGACAAGCAGGGGCTGGAACCTCTACACGGAACCACACAGTTTCTGTAAAGACCTATTAGTTCACACACAGTCAATCCATTGTCATCTTCATATTTGGAGAATATAATGCACAGACATCTGGTCTGGCTCTCCCATACTCAGCTTAGGTCTGGCAGGGCTGATACTGAACTGGGGAAGCTCGTAAGCCCACACTGGAGCCAGTCTTCTGCTCAGTATCCATGGACCATTTTCCCATTACTTGCTGTATTCCAACCTCTGTTATTCTAGATAATGGATGCTGACTTTTCTATGTAGAAAGACAAATTGTTTGATTGTGTGTGTGTATATATTATAGGCAGTTTATATATATGTACACACACATTCTATAGGCAGGCATGAGTTTATAATTTTTATGTATTTTATATTTATGTATATAAAGTCACACAGAATATACATATATAAAAAGTATTTTCTCTGTAAAGTTGACTACTCAAAAATTTAGGTAATATGAGGATGTATTTTGCAAAAGCAACTTTATTTTTTTGCCCTGTGAGGAGGCATTTGGTAAGATGACATAATGGGAGTTTCGCAGAAACACTTTCTTACGCAATTTAATGGTGTAAAGTGGTTATTGGACAAATCTGGATTATAAGGTGAATAAGGCTATTGGCTGTAGGATTCCTATCTGATTTTAAGTATGAAATTAGGTAGTGAATAGGGTAAATGCAAGAGGCAAAAGGAGGAAAAAGCAATACAGAAAAGTGCTTCTGTCTGTTTCACCTAATAGTTCCTAGATGGTCCTTCGCAAATAAATTAAATTAGACTTTTCACATCTATCCTGTCAGCTTATCAGTTCTTTTTGTTCTGCAGTATGAAACTTCACTATTTCCACGGCTCCGTTTCCCAGGTACCAAGTACTTACAGTGCTGAGTACTTGTAGTAAACAGAGCCTCAGATATTTAGTTGCCCAGCTTTTCTAGGGTTCCTAAACCTTTCCAAGCACTTGAATATTTCAGTGGAACTGGCTATAAGCCTGCAACGAGTGTGAGGTTTGGGGTTTTTTCCCCTTGTATGTTTCTCAAGAAATTGGAGTGTTCTTGCAGAAGGAGAAGAGAAGTGATCTTGTGTTTTGATTCTGGCTCATCTACTTTTACTTCTTCACTGAATGCTTCTCAAGTGGCTGCTTTGAATTTCTCAATTTTTCCCACTGGTAAAATTGAGAAGATACAGAATACCTGGAGCAGCTGGTGGGGGGCAGGGGGGAAGTTTGGGGCTCGCAGATATCAAGCAATGCAGTGAAGGTGTATCCATATGCACTTGCATTGAAGGGTTTTTAATGCTGTACAGCAAATACAGTAGGGCACATGCATCTGAACAATAAAGATAAAAAGAAATATTGAATTGCTGTCTTATCTGTTGAATGCCATCCATCTTATGTAATTAAGGACTATGCTATCATGTTTAAATGCGGGAGGACAGATTTCAAGATGCTTGTGTGTATTTTGGTACTTAATTAATGGCAGCTTAGCTCTTGCAAGAGTTCCAGAGGTATCATTGTGTTAAATACCCACAGAGTAAGAAACGGATTGTGTCTCTTCAGATGGTAAATGAGGATCGGATAAATGGTGAAAGTGAGAGGAATTCTCTACAATTATTGACCACAGCCCCTAGACCGTGGATTAAATGACGTTCCCATAGTTAGCAGAGAGACATAACAAAGTTTAGAATTTCAGCTGCATCTTATGTCATAGTTGGACCAATTTTTGATACCGCTGTGGTGGCGTAAGGGCGGCTTAGGTGGTTTGAGAAGTTACTGCCCTTTTATCCTTTCTGACTCTGCGGGAGCCCACTGTCCCTGCAGTAGAGCCGTCCGGCACATGCGGGTTCCCTGTCCCAGTGCAGAGGCGTGACAGCTGAGTTTGATCGCGGCTGGTAGGTTAGACCAAGCTGCTGGGTGTTTCCCCCAACCAGCAGAGGCAGACGCACCAGCTCTGCTCGGCTGCCCTGCCTGGGATGCCGGGAGGAAAGGCGGGAGGGATGAAGGAGGAGTAATAGGTGGCTTAAGGACAGCGACATCTTTAACTGCTGCAGGTGTCAGCTATGACTGATGTCTGCCCGCAGCTCAGCCCTACTCAAGTGATTTGACTCAAAGCAGTACTACTAAGCTAATATGAAGTAGACAATCAGGTTTAAATTAACAGGGAACCATCTTGTTTCTCTTAGGTTTTCGTTTAAGTGCTAAAAGCCCTAATCGGTTTTTCTCTCAGTCCTCGTTGCTTTCGTGAGAAAACCCGTGTAAGATTATTTTGGAAATAGGCCCAGTGTTTTCTTCTCTGCTATGGCAAATATGTAAATTTAAAACCTGACTGAACACTCACTTAGTTCCATGTCTGAAGAAGGGTTTATGCATGTGAGGGTGGAAAAAAAAAGGCAGGCATTTTAATTTTTAAAAAAATTTGGCAAGGTTCCCTCACAAGGAGGTGCAAAGTAATACATTCTTTCATAGCTTATATGATCTATTGTGCTGTCCAAGTTGATTATGAAGCAGAACTGTGATAGTATTGCCTGGAACTTTTTTTTTCTTTTCAGTTTGTTTAACTGGCATAATGATGCGAATGCTGCAAGAGTTCTGTATTCTGTATTAGCTAATACATGTTTTTGTATAACAATACTTTTGTGTGCATGCAGTACTTGAAGTGGGCTACATTTCCTGAAATTTCAAATGAATTTACTGTCCCTTTCATTTTCTCCCTTTTATTGCTAACCTGAGAGTTCCGTATACGTTAACCAAAGATAAATGTACCTTTGAAAGAGAGAGTGATGCATCGTTATCACAAGCAGGAAATACAACATGATACCTGTTGAGGGAGAAGGACATAATGTTGAAGGGAGGGTTGGACACCCATCCTGTTCTTACACCCTGATTGAGATTGCCAGCATAGAAAAGATTATTATATTCCTGTTTTTTATAGTGTGGAAGTGTTCCTGGCAGATTTTCCTGATGGGAAAGAAAACTCAGAGGATGAAGCATTCCCTAAAATTCTAAGAAAGCTCTGGGGAGAAAGAGATGTGCAACAAATGGCTAGAATGTGAAATATGCAAAGCGTTTTTTCAACCTAAAACTTTAAGATCATCCAAATGTCTCTTTCCTGTTGGGTCTGTACTGTTTGCAAGTAGATGTTTACATGTAGAATGCTGACATTTTTTAAATATAATTATTGCTGTTGGTTTTGTTTTTGTTTTTTAAACTGTAGGTATGAGAAGGTGCCAGTAATTCTGGTTGGTAATAAAGTGGACCTGGAAAGTGAGAGAGAAGTATCGTCGAGTGAAGGCAGAGCCTTAGCTGAAGAATGGGGCTGCCCCTTTATGGAGACCTCTGCTAAAAGTAAAACAATGGTGGATGAGCTCTTTGCGGAAATTGTTAGACAAATGAACTATGCAGCACAGCCAGACAAAGATGATCCATGCTGTTCTGCATGTAATATACAATAGCATTAAAAATGACCTAACCTGGACTTAATTTGCAGAAATTTTGTAAGGTGGTAAAACTGTCTACTTCACTTCCTGGTTTGTGGGTCACTTGAAATACATCTGTAGTGAAGTAGCAACATTAACTCAGAGCTGAGCATTGGAAGTCAATCACTGACTCTGAATATAATTGGGTTAAATGACCACATCTCACCCATTTTTCCCTTTGAGCACCTGCAATTTTATGGCACAGCCAGCTGATCTACAGGGTCGTTCCGGTCGAGCATATGTGTGTTGTCATGTCAGACAGCAACAACAGCAATTATTTCCGAAGAAGCTGGAAAACCTTTGGAAATGGGAGACAAAAGCAGTGGAGAGAATATCTCTGAAGACCATTCACAACTAGCAAAAGTGTGAAAAGAGAGCCAAGTCTTTCAGTGTCTAATTACCGTGCTTCAGGACATGCGCTATCACTTGTGGCCAAGTTTGTTCAGTCAAATATGTTGATTTCACCAGAACTTCTGACAGTGTTAGAGGAAGAGGCTACCAGAGACCTATATAGTTTGGATTATTTTCAAAATCGATGCTATTATTTCTACACTTTATCCCACATCTTGAAATAGAAAACATTGCATCAGTGTGTGAAATGAGGGGCAAGATCTGGAAACAAATGACGGGTGAAGAAACAGTCTGGCGTTGGAATGTTTTAAACCTTTCGTTTTGCTGCTCAAAAATGGAGGATCGCTTCAGGTTTTGGTCTGCAAAAAGCCAAACAAACCCTCTGTTTACAAAGCAGGAAGCATCTATATTTATCACTTTACTGAACCAGGAGGAAGCAACTGTGATGAAAAAAAAAAATTGCTGAGCCTTACTAACAAGGAACACTTTAATAGATTAACTAGTACCATCTTGTAAGGAAAATTAAGCCATGTTGCATCCATATGTTCCCTTCTGCAGAAACCTCGTGGGACAGTATGAACATCCTGCATTTTTAAGTTTGTTAAAGACAACAGTTTTTCTTGCCTTTAAGGGCTACGTTCTCTGGAGTGATCCCTAACTAACCTTTGAAAATCAAGTTTGCTATCTGATTGCTTTAATGCCGAAAACTTAAATTGAATAACCATGTGAAATCATTTGGTTCAGAGGTGAAATGGTTATGGTTGTAATTCCTTAGGTGAGTGTGGAAATGGCTCTTTAATTGCCTGACACACTATTCAAAGGTGGCCCCAATTATTGGAGTGTTAAATGGTGGGAGCAAATATTTTATTTTGAAAGGATGCTCGAGCTCTGACTTGCTAGTTTCATAGCAGTGAAGTATTTATCATTTGCATGACTAATGGCACAGAAATACCTATTCCGAAGTCTTACAATCAAAGTATAGAAGAGTTTTCAATCACAATGTCTAGATTTTAAATGCTGGAGAGATTGTCTTGAGCTGGATCTTTTATAGGTAAAATTGGCCATAAAAATACACTGAGCCTGTGGTCTAAATAACACCATGCGTTCATTAGTTTTTCAATCTTGTGCAGTAACAGTGTAGTTCCTTGTGTTTAAATGAGTGAAAACAGGGGTGCTGGGCTGTGTGTGTGTGTGTGTTGAGCGTGTATGTGTGTGTGTATATGGCCCTTAGAAATGCTGTAATTGGAGTTAGGTTCGAGAGTTTTGCCTCCACCTGCAGAACTTCCTAAGAACGCTCTCATCTGCTACAAAGGAAACTTGAGTACAAAACGCTTCGCAGATTTTCATACATAAATATCCTTAACATTTTGAATTCTAGTTCAGAGAAAATCATATTAATGGAAGAGAACTGGACATCTCTGCCCTTAATCTTCCAAGACCTTTCCACAACTGATGTATCAAAGGGCATTAGATGTCTCAAAACATTAAGCCTTACTAGAACGTAAATGTAGCCCATTTCCCATCTACCTTGCAGAGCTTTCATTACTGTAATTTGTTCTCTTAGGGAGACAGGCACACCGTTTATTTCTGGCATCTGAATGCCCATTTTGGGTGCTCTGAATTGCCCTCCTAGAGGCACCTACCTCTTTCCATTGACTATATAGCAAACTTAGGCTTTTAACTTTGGTCCTCCGAGTCATGCAACTTATATGCCTAAACTAGATGGTATGAATGTTCTCTTCCCCCCCGCCCACCCAATGTGTCAGCCACCATGCTTAAGCAAGATGCGAGATGTTGAATTAATGATATTTCAATGTTTAAAATATCTAGATCGGGAAATGGTTTGTCGAGCAGTACAGCCTATCTGCAAAACAGCTTGTCAGCGTGAGATCCACTTCATAACTGCTCAAAAAAAAAAGAAAACCACCCAAAAACAAACCCAAATTTGAAACTGAGTTGGAAGTGCATGTTATGCAATGTTATTTACAGAGATGCTAAAATCTTACCTCGCAGATTGTTCATCAACCAAGAAAATGGCATGAAGTATGATATGAACAGCCTAACATGAAGTTCATAATACAAAGCAGATGGGCTTTTAATATAGGAGAAATTGCACAGTAAAATTCGTAACAGAAAATATTAGTGAAAATATCTCCCAGTCTTGTTTCATCATTACGCTCTTACATTTTCAAAAACTTAGGCCATATGTAAGCCACCACACAACATGGCGGGGGGGGAAAGTGTAAGTGTTGTTTTTTCACTGTAGAGTTCTGAGGAAGTAGTTATGCACTATTTGTATTTCCACTAATGTGAAGATAGTGGAGCTTGAATCAATGACAGTTGCACTCAACAGAGATTTTTCAAATTATAGGGGTAGCAGAAAAGGGGGAGGTGAGCGAGCCATGCAGCAGCTGTGTGGCCGCCCGGCGGGAGTCATTGGTCTTGGGTCACTGTTTCGTTTGTACCCTGATAGGATTTACCAATTATAGTATTTGAAAGTTTCTTATGACATGCCTTAAAATATTATGATTTGTTCCAAAGACCCGCTTTTCCTTTGGCTGTTCTTGTAGAGCTTTGTATTTTTCTACAAAGACAGCATTTCTCCAGTTTTGTTTTGTTTGTTGGTTTTTTTTTTTAAATGTTGCAACTTTTATTCTTTTGAGCTATGATAGTGAGAGCAACTGTTTCCTCTTGCCCTTAAAAATACACACAAAAACTAGTCAAAGCAAACAAAGCAGAATCAGATCAAGAATATTAAACATAATTGCATTGGGTTATGTTTTATTTTTTCTTGTTGTGTCCGTCCCCCCGCCCGCCCCTTCAGAGCATCAAAAAAATTTTGGTGACGTTTTCTTTTCTGGTTCTAGCCTCTCCCTAACCCCAGTGCTACAGTTGCCATTACTTTTCTGTGGGAAAACTACTGGTATTTGCTTTCCTGTATAGAATGTTGCCTAAAGATGTCAGCCATTTGGTTGGGGGGTTTTGTGCATGTTTGTTTTTTATTTTTTTTATTTTTTTTTTTTACCAGTGTGCCGTCAAAGCACTGGTTAGGCTTTAATTGTGAAACTCCGCAACAAAAGCAAATGTTTGACAACTGCAGGAGGCTTTTATCTGCATTGTTGTGCACCTGTTAATTCTTGATCAGGGTTTGAAGGAAGACTGAAGTGGGTTCTGGAATCAGGCTTAACGCTGTTGATTTGGAGTTTCCTAGGGGTGAATTAATGTATTTCACAGTTAATTGTTGAGCTCTAATACAACTGGCAACTTAAAATGGGGCAACAGTTTGTTTTGTAACAATGTCAGTTGTTTAAACCTTGATGTTTCAAATAAAACAAGAATTGTACATAGAACTCAATGCAAACTCAGCAGTTGTATTTGGAGTTAAATTATTTTAACAAATAAATTTATTTAATGAAATCTCCCTTGCATTCCTGTGTTGTCCATTTTGATTTGACCAAAAAGTTCATACAAAGCTGACGCAGGCTACGCAGTAGTTTCAAACAACACTGCAAGCTATTTTGTGGCTCAGCTAAGTATTTCTTGCCACAGTGCTCTTCTGGTACAAATTAAATAGCCATAAGTAAAAAGGAAATAGACTTTAATTTTTATGGATGAATGCATGTTATGATTTAAGTTATAAGCTTGATAAAGTACCATAGCAAAGGGGTTTTTTGTTTTACTTCTCTTAGAAAAATATACATTGACAACAATCAGTAAGATGCAGTGGTTTTGATAAGATATGGCTCTTGCTATGGCAAGAGAATAGCGCTTATTGTAAAATATAATAAAATTATGTACTAACTTGGTCAATACATGATATAGTTAATATGCGGAACTACTTTTATAACATTGAGGTTGCAAAGGGTTAAAGGATTGTTTGTTGTATCAGCTGTTCAGTTGATGAGTGTTTTGCAGGCTTTCAGCACCATACAAAAGGAGTTAGCATTAGAAAGAACTTCAAATACAATTAGCGTTGCAGAGATTTATAAATGAACAGTTGAGCCAGTGCTAACAGGATTATTCTAGCTAATTGGCACTGATCAGCAGTTACATTTTAGTCATCCTAAAATACCCTGTTTTCAGTAATGATGGGTGCTTGGTGCTCTCTTATTTTCATGCCATGCATGCCATAAGGAACAAGAAGCCCAAGGCTGGCACATCTTAAAAGCTCCTCGTTCTATGGATAATATAGGAGGCTGACGCATACTGCTAATTTTATGGGTTTGATTTGCCCATTCATTCTGTAAACCAGTTCCAGGGGAATGTTTGCTGATGGGTTCTTGCAGTCCCGTTAACTTGGTAATATCCTTTTGGTTTGCCCGAGAAGATACCTATACAGGGACAACGGGAATTCATTGGGCTGTTCTGAACAGTTCAAAAAAAATGCCAGTGTGCGACGTGCTCTTTTCAAATACTGAATGACTTAGAAAACCTTGAATATTGTACTCTTAACAAATACTTTCTCTGGGCCTGGGTGGTTTGTTGGGGTTTTTTTTGGTTTGGTGGTTGGGGTGAGGTTTTTTTTGGGGGGGGTTGTTTTTGGATTTTTTTGTAGCTACTGCAGGGAACTCATTAACTCTCTGAGAAAACTTTATGAAATAGTTTGATTGGAAATAAATATCTCATTATCAGTCCTCCACGGGTATCGGTCTTACCGGATCACCACTCACTCCTCCTGTTGCATGGCCAGGGAGTCACTGGACTACATCTTCTATCCCAAGTTACCTTCAGCAGCATTCTCTCCCTCGCTGCTTACCTGCTGCCTTGTGCTTTCTTCGCCATCGGAATGGCATCCTCCTTCTGAGGGGAAGAAGAATTATTCTGAAATTGCTGACAACTGTTGTCATTGCTCTGTCTGGCTCACACGAGTGTACTCGGTATGTAGTCATGTCTTCCTTTTGCAGGCACCAACTTGATCATTTTCTTTTAACAAACATAAATTTCCAGTTTCCGCTGGCTCTGTTTGGATGCACTAGCGCACTCATCAGTCGTCTTACTATGCATCATTCCTGTTTTGCCATAAAACCTGCAGAAAGGCCTTTTCTGGTTTTCTGTGCTAATTGCAATTGCTGAATTTGCAGACATTTTGAGCTGCAAGTTTCTCACCTTTCTCTGGGGGGGGTGGGGTGGGGGGGGGTGCCAGTTAATGCCTACGTGAATACATCTGGATTCTCTGAGCCTGGTTGGTACCCATTAGGGCTTTGGCCACCAGACAACCAACAGTATAAGTTTCTCTTACCTTCTTACGTTGGAGGTAAAAAGTATAGAGCTAGTGCTTTTATGGTCAGTTTTCAAGTAAAAGTGCCATTTGACAATGCTAAGGGATCACACGGTGAGCGCAGTGTTAGGAGCTGAGGCAAAAAAATGAAGAAATCTTTAATGTTGAACTATCTCCATGGTTGGCTACCTCGCTGTAGTCAGAGTTGTATCTGTGCAAGCTTTACTAGATTTGGTGCCTATGCGCCTAGCAAAGCCAACCCAGCTTGGAAGCAGGAGTTGGCATGGCCCTAGCTCTTTCTCTGAGGCACAGACCAGGCAGAGCCCGCAGCGACGTTCAGACGGTGGGTTGCGTTTACAGGCGGGATTGCGAGTGGGTGGAAGGAAAAGCAACGTGGCTGTGAACCAGGCACCATGCAATACTGCAATCACTCACAGCAAATCTTCATCCCACTCTGCTGGAACTGTTTTTCTGTGTACTTTCAAGTTCGCACATTTTGGATTTGACTTGAATATGAAATAGTTTGGGGAGCACTGAGAATTTATTTCAAATTTTTCACGGTGCAGTGACCAGATACGTAGGCAACTGGATAACATGCCTGCCTGCTCTTCTGAGGAGTGTTTGCAAGGTCAGCCAGCCACATAAGAATCTCACTGCAGAATGGGAAAGCGAGGTGGTTAACTGGCAGGAGCAGGGGGGAACGGGGATGGATCTAGGTAAAGAGGTGCAAATATAAAAATGAAAGATGGTTCAAGAAAAAGATGTAGGTAGACTGAGAGAGTGTTATGCTGAATGGGAGAAATACGGTGTTTTATCACAGACCAAGATTATGAGTATTCTACACCAAAACATACATTAGCTAAAGCTAGTAGGTAGATCAGACAACTGGATCTTAAGAGTAGTCTTCTAGAAGACATTTATTTTAGTTGAGAGAAGTATAAAGCTGCTTCTTGAGATGTTTAAGGGAAACATTCTGAATACTTGGGGTTTTTTTTCTTCTTTTAGAATCTTTGTGCGGTTTAGTAACCAAAAGACCTTATCCCCAAACATCATCTCCAAGTACTTGAGACATGGCACCTTAGCTTTCCAGTTGTACAACACAGTTTAGAAAAACAAAACATGCTTTCATCCTACAGCTGAGAATATACTCTAGATTACAGCTCTCTTGGTTATTACATTGGCTTCTCTTTATTATTCACCCTCTGTTCTTGCAGATTAAATAGATAATCAAACTGAATAAAGGTTGTCTGGCACTTTCCAATATGAGACAAGGTGATCAGGATTTTTTATTGCTTTCCAAACTATCTAGTAGAGCTCCAGTTTTCCCAGGGTGATCAATCTGTCCCAGATTTGGGGGTTGGTAGTTCTTTTTTTTGTTTGTTTTTCTTTTTTCCAATGTTTCACCTGTTTCTAAGGACAAAACAAAGGAAGATGCATCATTCTTCATGTGCTAAATTGTTGAAAATGTTCTTTTAAGACCTGGCACCTTTCTGGTTTGAACCATTGGGAAACTGCCCCAAAACCCCTGCTATCTCAGGACATGGGTCTAAACTTGGCCGAGGTACAAGCCTCTGAAAAAATGGTTTACCTAGTATGAAGAGGGATAGAAGTCTGCATCCAAACTCTTCAGCTGCCACTGGATAAGCTTTCAGCCCTTTGTAGTTCATATATAGTATCTGCTGGGTACACGGAACAGTCCTCGTGCACATCTATATATAAAAATACACATATATATGTACGGACTGGGTAGGAGCTGAGAAACAGAGTGGGAAAGAGGAGGATGAGACTGT